>NC_134122.1:24965833-25281666 GCF_040939455.1 Microcebus murinus | reverse complement strand
CAGGGTGACAGAGTGAGACCCTAAAAAAAAAAAAAAAAGCTTTATTGTTAAGTCACTTGAAGTCTAGTTATGCCATTAATTTGATAAACAATTTTCATTTGTTTCTGTTTATTTTTAACTTCTATGGAGTTGGTTTTTGTTTGTTTTTATTTAATTATATAAAATATTTTTAGTTCCCAGGTCAAAACTATGAAATAAGGAATGTTTAGTAGAGTCTAACTTCTGTCCTGTCCCTTCCTATATATAACTATTTTTACTAATATTTGGTTTATCTTTCCTAATTTTATGCAAAAGCAAATATGTGTATGTATTTTTATTTATCCCTCCTTCTTACCCAAAAAGTAGCATAATCTTCTGCACTTGCTTTTTTCACTAACAGTGCATCCTAGCAGTACCTCCACAGCAATCCATAGAAATTTTCCTCTTTCCTTTTTGAAACTGGCTAGTACACCATTGGATGCAATACCAGAGTTTATTTACTGACAGAGCTTATTAATGGACATTCAGGGTTGTATCCAAGTTTTTTTCTGTTATCAATGGTGCCATGATAAATAAGTTTTTATACATATCATTTCATACTTCTGCCCCAGGGCATCTTTGGGCTAGACTCCTATAAGAGGCATTAATTAACTCTCCCAAGTTCACCTCCATTGTGGTTGTACTGCTTCATGTTCTCACCAAGGATGTACAAGACTGCCTGTCGTCTCACAGCCTCAATAGTGGAGTCTGTTGCTAAACTTGATTTTTACTCATTTGATCTTTTGTTTGCTTATACTATTCTTCGCTGTTCAAAAGTATTTGATGTGTCATTCTTTTCCCTTACTCATTCTACATTCTGAGTCAGATTTAAGACAAATTTTTCCATATTTTCTAGTACTTGAATGGTTTCCTTTTTTATATTTAGCTCTGTGATCCATTGTGAATTTATGCACAGGTAATTTTTTAAACTAACCTATGTAACTGAAGAGGTAACTATTAATAGTTATGTTTACAGAAATAAATACTAAATGGTTAGTGTCCTCTTTACTAAATTTGTATCTGAATGTATGCTTTTCTGGTTTCTCAGCATGAAGACTTTTTACTTGCCTTGCAGATGAATGAAGAACAGTATCAAAAGGTAGTTTGAAATTCCACCTTATTTCTTTATTCTGCTTATTTTCATGGACTGTTTTCTCATAGCACATTTCCTCAGCATTTTGATGGCAAATTTATTTTTGTATAACCTGTCAACCTACAGATTTTGAGGTTCAGTCAAGTTACAGTCAGATACATGAACTACCGTGTTTCCCTGAAAATAAGACAGGGTCTTATATTTATTTTTCCTCAAGAAGATACCCTAGGGCTTATTTTTAGGGGATGTGTTATTATTATTTTTTTTTAAGTACGCTACAACAATCTACATTTATTCAAATAGAGTTAAGTCATCTTCTGGAACATCATCATAACTCTCCAAACCCTGAATTCCATCCTGAATTTCTTGCAACTCTATTTCCTTTAGAACCATTGGCCCCAGTCTCTCATGTCAAGCAATAGAGCTCTCATGGGGCAGATGAGAAGGGCTGCTCGTCGTCTTTACTGCTCTGCAATGAAATGCATGGGTTGTACAGTTACACTGCATAGCCACGCCCATCACTAGGTCTTATTTTCAGGGTGGGGCTTATATTGCACAAATGCTTAGAAATCCTGCTAGGGCTTATTTTATGGGTAGGTCTTATTTTCGGGGAAACATGGTAGTGTAGTCACTCTTAATACCAGACTGAATCAGAATTGAAGGGAAGCTAATAATAGATGTACCTGTTAAAAAACATTACCTGTAATCCATCAAGTAGGCTCTCTTAGAGGAAAAATTAGAACATAAATGTCACTTTGGAGTTAAACAGAAGACAGATATCTCACCTGAGGGCGAGGTGGGATTTTGTATGAGATTTGCATGTTTACATAGACCTTTTCTAACATGGGTAAGAATGGTTAATGATTGGATCAATCACTGCACTTAATAAAAGGAGTAAATGTCCTGCTACCTTACTGGAAGTTGCTGATTTAGTTAGCTTCAATGATGCCTTAAGATAAAGCTTAGGCTGGGATACAACTCCCTCACACTCCTCTCTTAAGACAAAAAGAATAAACTCCAACTCTCAAAAGCTTTTTGGATAACATCTCTCATACCAGTTACCACTGCCTTTTATAATCAGGGTAGCCTCTGATTACAGATGTTATAGTTCCTTTCGTGCCATGGAGTTGATGAATATGATAACTTTATATAAGTAATTACTCTAAAGGATTTTTAAAAGGCCAGGTAGAGTAGCTCACAACTGTAAGCCCAGCACTTTGGGAGGTCAAGGCAGGAGTACTTGAGGCCAAGAGTTCAAAACCGGCCTGTGTAACTTATCAAGACGCTGTTTCTACAAAAAAAAAAAAAAAATTTTTTTTTTCTTTTTAATTTTCTGGGCATGGTGTCATGCCTGTGGTCTCAGCTATTCAGGAGACTGAGGCAGGAAGATCGCGTGAGCCTAGGAGTTCAAGGCTGCAGTGAGCTATGATCATGCCACTGCACTCCAACCTTTGTGACAGAGCAAGACTCTGTCTCAAAACAAAAACAGCAACAACAACACACAAAAGCTCACTGTCTTTAGCTTTAGATTAATATTGTTTGTACTAGCATCTTGAGCTACATTTATATAGCAGAAAACAGCTTGTCACCATTTTATGGCCCCTAGGAGTTTGCTTTTTACCTCAGAATATATGTGTGGTGTGGGGAGAGGAGGGTCTGGATATGAGGATATGAGACAAGACTCCTCCTCTGCTTGAGCCTAGGACATTTCATGTTTGTCTCTGATGGCCTGCAGGATGGTCAGTTGATTGAATGCCGCTGCTGCTATGGGGAATTTCCATTCGAGGAGCTGACACAGTGTGCAGATGCCCACTTGTTCTGCAAAGAATGTCTCATCAGATATGCCCAAGAGGCAGTCTTTGGATCTGGAAAGGTAAGAACTATGGAATATGTCCACACATAGGAAACATTCGGAGTCTGAGGAGGTGTTGATAGACAAGTGGAAATGCCTCATAAAGTGGCATTCTGCTGATATGATAATGTGTGCATAACCTGATTTTGTTGGTTCTAGCCACATGAGATTTCTTTTCAGAAAATGATAGAATTCTTCTATGCCCCTTTGCCTAGCTCCCCAAGAGCACCAATTTCATTACTCATCTTCCTGTTCATAACCAAAATGAAGGCTGAACTCAAAAAGAGACAATCTTGCAGCCTATTTGAATGTATGAGAGTACATGAGTATTTGTTTTACAAATTTTTAAGTGGATTTTATAGTTGGATTAAAATATGTATATATTCAAATAATTATTTTACACAAGATCATATTTCTCTGTCAAGAGCCAGTTTCTCTTGACATCAGCATGACAGAACATGAAGAGGAATTTTTTATTGTGTCATACCAGTAAGTTTGTAGTATTTTGTTCCAGCACAAATAGAAAACTAATGTGGTGATTAAGAACATGGCCTTTTTAATATCACCAGTCAAAAGACACATCAACATCACATACTCCCTGGTGGTGAATTAAGAACCTGCCAAAAATGCCTTATTTCAATCTAATCATTAGAAAAATCCAAATTAAGAAACATTATACAAAATTACTGACCATTACTTTTTAAAAGTATCAAGGTTGTAAAAAGAAGCACTGAGATACTCACAAGTTAGAAGAAACTAAGGAGATGTGACAACTATGAATAGATACCATATGGGATCCTGGATCAGAAAAAGGACATTAGTGGAAAACCTGGTGAAATCCAAATAAAGGCTGTCGTTCAGTTAATAGTATTGCATCAATGTTAATTATCTGGTTTGGTTGAATACTCTGGTAACATAAGATGTTAACATGAGGGGAAGCTAGGTGAGGAAGATACAGAAATTCTACTATTTTTGCTACTTTTAAAAAGTCTAACGTTATTTTAAAATAAAAAAGTTTTGTTGGCTGGGCGCGGTGGCTCACACCTCTAATCCTAGCACTCTGGGATGCCGAGGTGGGCAGATCGCTTGAGGTCAGGAGTTCGAAACCAGCCTGAGCAAGAGTGAGACCCCATCTCTACTAAAAATAGAAAGAAATTAATTGGTCAACTAAAAATATATAGGAAAAAAAATTAGCCAGGCATGATGGTCAGCCTGTAGTCCCAGCTACTTGGGAGGCTGAGGCAGTATGATCGCTTGAACCCTGGAGTTTGAGGTTGCCTGAGCTAGGCTGATGCCATGGCACTCTAGCCAGGCAACAGAGTGAGACTCTATCTCAAAAAAAAAAAGCCATTTAGAAGCTGTTTGAGTAGTGGGGCTTTTAGACTGGTGAGTTTGACTCTCGATGCCTGGATAGCCAGTTAGTTTTTGTATTATGAACCCCAAATGATATTATCTTAGGTCTTTTTCCTGGGGCAAATCAGTGTTCCTCTTGCCTAGCAGGTATAAGCCCATCTTCCAACATTCTGGAGCTGAGTGGGAGGAAGGAGCTGGAGAATTCCCTCTTCATTGTGCAGACTACATTTCCTTCAGGCCACACCTCAGCTCTGCCTTTCTCTATGACTCGTTCCCGGCCAGAACCTTCTGGTCCAGCTATTCACAAGACCTTACTCCTTCCGCTCAGAGTCTGTAGGAACTAGAGGGTGAAAAACTATTTTCAGTTTTTTCCTGTCTGTCCCTGCCCCTTCCCCAACACACAGCTCTACCTTCCAGAGGTGTCCAATTTTCCAAGATTTGTAGCCAAAGCAACTTGCTTCACATCAGCATCTCCTTTTCAGACACTGGCCTTCTTCCTCTAGTCTGCTAAGCCGTTTTCCCTTCCTCCATCCACTTTCCGTCTTCATGAATTGTGATTTAGGCTTATAGAGGTCCTCTAGTGGTATCAAAGATGGACTTTGTGATTTTTGTTTCATGGTTTCCTTGATTTAAGTGTGATTTCTTGGAGAAGAGGAAGCAGAGAGATATTTACTCTGCCATCTCAAAATCTGTGTTTTTAGTCACTATTTATTTGCCTCCCATTGAAAGATGTATTTAACTACTGAGCCTTTTTGTTTTTCTATAAATTTGGTTGAATTTTCTTTTCTTTTTTCTTTGCCTGCTTGCTTTATCATTCTAGTCAGAGCTTAGCTGCATGGAAGGCAGTTGCACATGTTCATTCCCCACCAGTGAACTGGAGAAGGTGCTTCCCCAAACTATCCTGTGTAAATACTATGAGCGAAAAGCCGAGGAAGAAGTTGCTGCAGCCTACGCAGATGAGCTTGTCAGGTTAGTTCTCAGAGTCAGAAGCTGTTACTTGTCACCTCATTCCCCCTTGTGAAGACTGCCTCAGCGCTTTCATCAGATGATGGAAATTTTGTAACAAAGCTGTATCTTCCAGATTTTGGGGGCATTTCTTACTGAGAAATAAGACAGTCCATTAGTTTTACTAATGGAAAAATCTGCAGCTCAAATTTTTATCTGTGTTTCTTGGCTTCTCCTAATCTTCTGGCCCATAGGTACAATCATTGCACCCTGGGTTGGAGAAAAATTGGCATATGCAAAGAGTTCTTGTTAAGGTTGGGAAGTGTTTATTGAATGGTTTATTCTCAGTGAGGACCTAGAATGCTGCTTGTGTTTCCTGGTATGAACAGCACGAAAAAGAGGCTCAATCTGTGTTTTAATGAAAATGGATTATGGTCGGGTGTGGTGGTTCACGCCTATAATACTAGCACTCTGGGAGGCCGAGGCAGGCGGAGCGCTCGAGGTCAGGAGTTCTAAACCAGCTTGAGCAAGAGAGACCCCGTCTCTACTATAAATAGAAAGAAATTAATTGGCCAACTAATATATATAGAAAAAATTAGCCAGGCATGGTGGCACATGCCTGTAGTCCCAACTACTCGGTAGGCTGAGGCAGCAGGATTGCTTGAGCCCAGGAGTTTGAGGTTGCTGTGAGCTAGGCTGACGCCATGGCACTCACTCTAGCCTGGACAACAAAGCGAGACTCTGTCTCAAAAAAAAAAAAAGAAAAAGAAAATGGATTAAAAAGCAATGTGACTGTTCCGCTCAAAACTCCCATCTTTGCTCAGTCTTTAATATTTCAAGTAATATTCCTTCTACTGTTTTGACTCTAGGTGCCCCTCCTGTAGCTTTCCTGCACTGTTGGACAGTGATGTGAAGAGGTTCAGTTGTCCTAATCCTCGCTGCCGAAAGGTAGGGTGGTAAATTTTTTTCTAGATGTGTATTTGAATTATGGTATCATGGGCTACTGTGATGGCCCAAATATCTGCTGTTTATCTGCTTGCTGATACTTGAGAAGGATTTGAGTGCTCTCTTTTTTTGAAAGCAAATGAAGGTTGATACTTTGTGAATGATGGTTGTGATCTCTGGTTATAGAAATGGGGACCACTTGTGGAATTCCAGTGACAAAGCTCCACAATCCTGTTCCTGTTCATATTCTTATAAGGACAGATGTTGTAATGTAAAATATGAAAGGTTTTTTGTTTTTTTTTTCCACTGTGTTAGCATTTTTCTTCCTTGCTGTTTTCCCCACTCTGTGCTCACGTACCCCACCCCAACACCCAACACACACACACACACTTTTTGTCATTTTCAAAGTCCAAACAATACTTCTTTGATTAAAGAACTGGGCATAAGGCCGGGCGTGGTGGCTCACGCCTGTAATCCTAACACTCTGGGAGGCCGAGGCGGGCGGATTGCTTGAAGTCAGGAGTTCGAAACCAGCCTGAGCAAGAGTGAGACCCCGTCTCTATTATAAATAGAAAGAAATTAATTGGCCAACTAATATATATAGAAAAAATTAGCCGGGCACGGTGGCACATGCCTGTAGTCCCAGCTACTTGGGAGGCTGAGACAGCAGGATTGCTTGAGCCCAGGAGTTTGAGGTTGCTGTGAGCTAGGCTGACGCCACGGCACTCACTCTAGCCCGGGCACCAAAGCAAGACTCTGTCTCAAAAAAAAAAAAAAAAAAAAAAGAACTGGGCATAATGGTGGCATCTCTGTCATATGTGGTAGGTTATTTGACTGTTCGCCTCATAAGAACTGACTGTATCAGATGAAACCAGAGCTATCTAGGCTCCTACTCTGTGAACTAAGAATGTCTTAAATTTTCTCAGCTGTTAATATTTTTAAGTCATTTAGAGTTCTTTAGTGAATCTGAACATCCACCTAGACAAATGTTTTAAGTCATTTTTCTAAAACTGTGTGATTAGAGTTGAACATTGTAATAGCTCTGCCTTAGGGAGAATGAAGAAAGTAAGGTAGAGTTTAGAGAAGGAAGAAGAAACTAAACTAATGAACCAAAATGTTATTCCTTTTGTTTTTAACTTTAATATTTCTATATGAAATCTGGATGTATTCTTAAAACTGATGTAGCCATTTAATAATTTGTCCATACCCAGGCTGTTACTATAACAATTGTCCCAAGAGCCTGTAGCATCTTGGAACTGAGAAAGTAGAGTAACAGACTGTCCCTTGTATGCTTCCAGTATGTCAGGTACTAGAATGCTTGGGAAGGTAATGCCTGAGCTAAGATACAGAGAGTAAGGAGGAAGTAGCCAAAAGAAGGAAAAGGTAAGGGGTAGAGTGAAGATGGAGGAATGTTCTAGGCCCAGAAAGCAGCAGTAGCCTGGACACTTACTGGTACCAGAAGTGTCGAGGAGGCTTATAAGCTGGGTAAGAGCACCGCCAAGCAGCATTCTGAGGTTAGAGGAGAGGTAAAATATCAGGAAGTTCTATTTGGCTATTGAGTAGTCCAGGTGAGGAATGTACATCACTGCCACCTCCTCTGGGGTCTCCGTGAATTGCTAAAAAAAGAGCTAGGAACTGCATTTCCTGGTATGGTTCCAAATTAAGTTTGCCAATGAAAGTGCTCATTTAGAAAGTGTTAATGAAGAAAATGATGAGGTTCATAAATTTGGAAAAGAGAGATTTTATTTCTCATAAAAAGTTGCAGCCTGTGGGTGGCCATTCCAACAAGCTGAGAAGCAGAGCCTTGGCCAGAAACCAGAAGACATGCTTTAAGGCAGGGACAATGGGAACAGGAATTTATACTGAGCATGATGGACAAAAAATACATATTTAACAAGCTACAGGAGTCATGAACATTTATGAAAGGAGAAATGTGCACGCGCAGTTGAGCTTTGTGTGCTTTTATGGGGTCCATGTTCAGAAAATGACAGCCACCTTATGTCAAAAGATGAAGCAAGGACACAAAAACCCTCTCTGCATATACTACATAGACTGTGGTAGATAAAACCACTCCATGGTTGATGGTGTGGATCACAAGACTGGTTTCTGTTTAGCTCTTAGGGAAAAGGTCTGATGGCCATTAGCCAAGGTATAATGAGGCATGTCTGACCTCCCATCCCATCATGGCTGGGAACTCAGTTTTGAGTTTTCTTTGGGGTCCCCTTGGCCAAGAGGGGGTCCATTCAGTTAGTAAGGGACTTTATTTTAGTTCACAAAAGCCAAAGAGAAGTAGGGGCCATTGTTCTCTGAAGATTATTTAGAAGCAGCCTGAGGGTACACATAAATCTGAACAGCGTCCAGTGAGTATATTGAGAACATCAACTTGGAGTGTTAACAGAAGCTTCCCAGAAGCTCCTTAAGATCCCAGGCAGGAACTTTGTATCTGTGGGAGGAATATCCATGCCCTGCCTTACTTGGAGGTGGCCATGTAGCTTCTTTTGGCCAATGAAAAGTGAGTGTGAGTAAGTAGGTTGCTTACAGAAAAAGCCATAAAGGCATATGATTTGGGGTGCTTTCAGCAAGATAGCAGAATAGGGAGCCCCAGCCCCTCCTTCTCCCATGGAGACAGCAATTCAACAACAGTATATGGACCATTTTTGTGTGTGTGAGAAATCCAGAAACCAGTTAAAAGGCTCCTGTACCCTATGTGAGCACAAAGCCAATAGAAGAGCTAGTGACACTTGCTCTTCAGAGCTCTTCCCCCTGGCACAGCACAATGTGATTGGGAGGAAACTCCCAATTCCTGACATCTCCCTGGGGAAGGTAAAAGAAGACTGGAACATATATCTAACATTCATATTTTTCAGGGGGCTACCCAAGTGACTAGTTTCTGTCTTGTCTGACAGGATAGAGGGGCACTGAGAACAAATGCCATGATGAAACTAGCATAAACTAACTCCCCAATTCCCTCCCCCAACTCAGAACAAACAGGAGAAAATTCCCAACTCCCTGCTTTTCCCCAGGGAGGGGAAAAGTTGGAACATGATTCTAGCATTCTAGGTTTTCAAGAGCCTGCCCAAGATTCTGTTTTCTGTTTTACCTTAGTCAGAGTGCTGATTAGACCTGGCACGTTCTAGATGCCTAGGGCTGCCAGGAACAAAAGAGCTGGGTGGATAGTGCTGTACCAGAGGACCTACAGTACAGTACAGTGGATAGAGCCCAGTACACCTCAGAGGCTTCTCAGGTAGGGAGGAAGGGAAGATTAGAACATCTTTGCAGCATTTGGGCTTCTCAAGGGGCTGCCTATGGGGACTGGTTTCTGTCTTACTGAACTCAGAATGCTGACGTGACCCAATGTACTCTAGATATCTGGGAACTGCTGAGACAAAAAAAGAGCTGGGTGACTTGGCAGCACCTCCAGAAAGCCAGCAGTACCTCAGACAGATGGTAGGAGAAGCAAGAGGTTACAAGTCCCTAAAAAAGATACAAAACAAAAACTTTGCAAACCCTCTTTAATTGGGAATTTACATGTACAAATTCAGAGAAGACACATACACAGAAAAGGTTTGAGAGGCCTCTAGAATCTCTCAGGCTGATTGGTAAAGGTCTTTTCCTGTACCAAACCAATCTGTAAAGCCTGGGAAAGGTGGATATTTTTTCAAACGTACAGGTACCAAGACAAAGTAACAAGGCACACAAAGAAACAAGGAAAATGGCCCAACCAAAGGAACAAAATAAATTTCCAGACACCTACTGGAGATGTAGGAATTACCTGACAAGAAGTTCAAAAGCATCTTCATAAAGATGTTCATGGAGCTCAGGAAAATGATGCATGAATAAGATGAGAACATCAACAAAGAGATAGAAAATATTTAGAAGAACCAAATTTTGGAATTGAAGATTATAATAACTTGAAAAACTCACTAGAATTCAACAGCAGACTTCATCAAGCAGGTCATTAAAAATTATCCAGTTAGAGGAGCAAAGAGAAAGAATGAGATGTGGTTTTTAAAATGCCTAGAAGACTTACCAGATCACGCACATTGTGATAGTGTCAGAAGGAGAAGAGAGAGAGAAGGGGATAGAAAGATTATTTGAAGAAATAATGGCTATAAATTTCCCTATTCTGGGAAATGAAATGAACATTCAGATTCAAAAAATCCAGCAGACCCCAACTAAAATGAACCCAAAGAAGACTACACCAAGACACATGATCAAATTGTCAAAAGTTGGAGACAGAATTTTGAAACCAGCAAAAGAAAAATGACTTGACATGTACAAGGGAGTTCCCATAAGATTACCAGCAGATTTTGCAGTAGAAACCTTACACACCAGAAGGGAGTGGAATGGTAAAAACTTGCCAACCAAAAACAGTATTTGGCAAAACTGTTCTCCAAAAGTAAAGGAGAAATTAATATATTCCCATAAACACAAGCTGAGGGAGTTCATCACTCTATCTGCCTTACAAGAAATGCTAAAGAATGTCTTCAAATTGAGACAAAAATATTCTAGATAACAACATGAAAGCTTGTAAAATTATAAAACTTGTTAAGTAAACATTTAAACAAATACTTAGAGGACTGTGTATGTACTGAACATCAGTGTACTCAAATATATGAAGCAAACATTGACAAAACTGAAGCGAGAAATAAATAGCAACAGAAAAATAATAGGAGATTTTAGTACTCTACTTTCAGTAATGTGTACAACAACCAGACAGAAGATTAATAAGGAAATAAGTGACTTTAACAACATTATAGACCAAATGGACCTAACAGACATATACAGAACATTCTACCCAACAGGAGCAGTAACACATTTTTCTCTAGTGCACATGGAAATATTTCAGGATAGAGAATAAGTCACAATGTCTTAACAAATTTAAGATCAAAATCATACCAGAATCTTTTCTGACCATAAAGAAATGAAACTAGAAATCATGAACAGCAGGAAAATAGGAAAATTCACAAATATGTGAAAATTAAACACATTGAAAGGTATTTTATTAAGATCAGGAACAAAGTAAGGCTACCCACTTTTACCACTTCTATTCTACATAGTACTAGAAGCCCTAGCTAGAGAAATTAGGCAAGAAAAAGAAATAGGCCGGGCGCGGTGGCTCACGCCTGTAATCCTAGCACTCTGGGAGGCCAAGGCGGGCGGATTGCTCAAGGTCAGGAGTTTGAAACCAGCCTGAGCAAGAGCAAGACCTCGACTCTACTATAAATAAAAAAGAAATTAATTGGCCAACTAATATACATAGAAAAAATTAGCCGGGCATGGTGGTGCATGCCTGTAGTCCCAGCTACTAGGGAGGCTGAGGCAGGAGGATCACTTGAGCCCAGGAGTTTGAGGTTGCTGTGAGCTAGGCTGACGCCACGGCACTCACTCTAGCCTGGCAACAAAGTGAGACTCTGTCTCAAAAAAAAAAAAAAGAAATAAAAGTCATCTTTATCAAAACAGAATAAGTAGGCCTGGCGTGGTGGCTCACACCTGTAATCCTAAAGGATTGTTCAAGGTCAGGAGTTTGAAACCAGCCTGAGCAAGAGCGAGACCTTGTCTCTACTAAAAATACAAAGAAATTAATTGACCAATTAAAACTAGAGAAAAAATTAGCTGGGCATGGTGGTGCATGCCTGTAGTCCCAGCTACTCAGGAGGCTGAGGCAGGAGGATCGTCTGAGCCCAGGAGTTTGAGGTTGCTGTGAGCTAGGCTGATGCCACGGCACTCTAGCCCGGGTAACAGAGTGAGACTCTGTCTCAAAAAAAAAAAAAAAAGCCATTTGGAAGCTTTTTTTACAGATGACATGATATCATATGTAGGAAACTCTAAAATTTCTGTTAAAAATCTGTTAGAACTTATAAACTCTGCCTATTGCCTCTTCTGCTGATCTGTCTTGCTGCTGGGTTTGTCATCCTAAACCATGGTTGGTGCAAGTATTCCTGTATATGATTTCTGAGTTTGCAGAAGTCAATCTCTTGGAGCATGTACAAGGGGTGACTAATACCCCTGTGCTAAGAGGTCCCATGTTTCTTTCTTAACCAGCCATGTATTAGACATTATGTGCAAGGTGACAGGAAGGACCCACAGTCCTACTGGTGTCTTAAATATTAATACCAATCGGGATAAAAGCTCTCTTATCAGGTATCCTCCATTTTGCCTTGTCAGTCTTCACTATTCTAGTTATTGCTTATGACTTTTTTTTCACGTGGTATGCATTCTTTGTTTTTGTAAATTTGCCAAAGCTTTACAAGGCACAAATAAGTACAAACCTTCCATCTAAAACATAACCTCAATTCAGTAGGAAGCAGTCACCCCTTCTCCCATAGATGTGGAAGGGTAAAATTGACAGTGGGGAATATGTAACAGAGGGAATGGCCTGGAAAAAAGGGCAAAATGTGTTACAAGCTGTATCTTGAAAACCACCCCACTATTTTTGAAAGTAGAAACCTACATCCCTGCCTCAGGCCAATGGTCAGAAGGGGGAGGGGAGTATCCTTTGTTTTTTGTGCCACAGGACATGGCTAAGCTGAACTGTCCCAGCTGAAATCAGGGTGGAGCTCATGAGATTGTCTTCACTGGAGATGGGACAAATCAGAATCATGGACTATAGTTTAGCAATAGCCTGGAGCTGAAAACCCTCCCTTTAAAAGCTCTGTATTTCTGCTTATGATGAGGACCATGACATTTGCCAGTAAATTAATAAACTCCCATTTTCTTCTCCTCAAAAAAAAAAAAAAAACAGCAAAGTTGCAGAATACAAAATCAGCATACAAAATTCATTTGTGTTTCTATATACTAACAATGAACAATCTATAAAAGGAAATTAGGAAAAATAACTACATCAAACTAAGAAGCTGTCAACAAAGTGAAAAAGCAACCTATGGAAAGGAATTGAAATCCTTCAAGAAAGGATCTCAAAAAACATGTTCCCATGTCCATTGTAGCATCATTCACAATAGCTACAAGGTAGAAACAAATGTTCGTCAGTAGATAAATGGTTAAAATGTGGTATATATGTACAATTGGATATTATTCAGCCTTTAAAAAGGCAATTCTGTCATGCTGCAACACAGATGAACCTTGACACTGTGATAAGTAAAGGACAAATACTACATGATTCCACTTACATACAGTATCTGAAGTAGTCAAACTCATGGAAGCAGAAAGTAGAATGGTGGTTTCCAGGGATTGGGAGAAGAGGGAAATGGGGAATTGCTGTGCAATGGGTAGTTTGAGTCATGCAAGATGAAAAGTTCTAGAGATCTACTGTACAACATTTTGCTTATGCATTAGCAATATTGTACACTTGTTAATAACATTTGTTAATAGGGTAGATTTCACATTACATGTGTTTACCATGATTTTTTTTTTAAAGGGCATATGGTTCATTTTCTTTTCCCTCTGCTAAGGTAGACATGCAACATGAGTGAGAAATAAGCCTCTCTTAGCTACTGAGGTTTGAGTTTGTCCCAGCAGCATAACCTAGCACATCCTGACTGACTATGGAGGTGGAAAGAAGGAATAGATTTGAAAGATACAGGATTAGAAAGCGATATGCTGAGTGTGAAGGTGGAAAGAAGTTCTGCCAGAAGCCTCTCGGGCTTCTCTGGTTTGGGCCACGATGTAGTTGATAATGCAGTCCATGAAATGGAAATAGAATCAAAAACACATCAGGAGAGAAGAAAATTAATTTTATTTTGGACGTGTTACATTTTAAGGTTGAGTGTATCCACCGTGTATGTGTTTTCCAAATGCCTGGCACATGGTAGATGCTCAGTAAATATGTGGTCAGTAACTAGGGTCAGGAATACATGGAGAGATAGAGGCTGGAGAAAGATTTTGTGGTCTGAATTAAGCGGTGAAAGGAAACAGGTGGAGGACAAGGTTCCCAGCATGGAGATTCTTACCTTCAAAATGTTGTGGCATGTTAGATTCAAAGTGTGTCTTTCCATTTACTCAGGTCTTTTTATGCCCCTCATCATTTTGCAGTGAAAATGCGTCACAAAGCATTATTGATTTCAGTGTGCTTCAGAACTTGCCTTTTACTTGCAGTTAATAGCACTCACATCCTAGTCTCTCTTTCCACTGTTAGTGGAAAGGTGTTTGACTCGTGGTGGAAAATAAAGTGAAAACTATCACATGGGGACCCAAGACAGTGACAGCCTGGTAGAATTGGGCCAGCTAGCTGAGAAAAGAATGCAGATAAAGCCCCACCATCCTTTGAGAAAGAACTTACGCTCGGTCCTTGTTTGTGAGCTGTGGAACAAGTTACCACTAGGTGGCACTGATGCTCCATGAAGAAAGCGTTTTCTCTCCGGTGTTTCAAAATTATGTGTCAGCAGAACACTGTCGTGTAATCAGAATTGACACAATTCTTTTAGGCGTAGTACTAAAACAAACCACTACATGCATTCAGAATTTAACATCAAAGATGTCAGTGTATTAGGGTGTATGCTTTTACATTTTTCACTTGTGCAAATTCCCCGATGACCTTTCTCTTCAGCAAGATGGCTAAACCAACTGTTAATCCCAAGGGCTCCTAATGTTTAAGAAATGAGCCACAAGCTAATTTTGGCCTGTGTGAGACCGAGGGCATCTGCTTTCTCATTGCAGTGTCTTTGCCAGTAATATAAATTCCAGTTGGATTTCCAGGAACTTGTCGCTCTGAGATGAGGCATTTATTTTAATGCATTATCTGGAGGAGGACTTGAATGCCTGTAATCATTCCCCTGGAATCCCTGAAGAATAAGACACTGTATCTTTGATGAAATGGAGAGAGTCTTTGTTTCATTGATATGATGGAATGCTTTTGTCAAGGCTCTCAGCTCCCTTGGGCGTTCTCAGATAAAGAATTCATCAGTTTGTTTTCAGCGTGCTGCTTTTAGGAATGAATCGCATGTATTTGCTGTGGGACTGAAGAGTGTTAGATAAAAAGAGATTTGAAAGAAATGCTTCTGGAATATTTATCCTTAGGGTCAGAAATTTCCCTGTTGAATCTCTTTCTGCCTTCCTAGAGTCATAACTTTGCTCTTTAAACTGAGAGATTTCTGGAAACTTAGCCAAGGCCACAATGTAGAGGTTTCAGAATACCCATTAAGCAAGTGGTGAGGAAAAGAGACCATCAGGTGGGGAGAATTCAGTCAGAATAACTGTGAGGAACATCTGGTTTGGAATCTCTTAGTGGAACCTGAGAATGTGAATGTGGTTGTATAACCCATCTTTTCCAGATGTCATTTGTGTTTGTTTTATTTATCCTTTCTCACCAGCCAGCTCTCTATGCTGGTTATCTTATTCTACCCTGTCCAGATCGTATCCTATCCTTTGTAGCATTCAGTGTTGTTAACTTTACAGCAGTGAAATAGAACCAAAATTCACATCTGCAATGAACCGGGGTTTGTTGGTTAAAAAACAGGCATCGGCAGCCGCCTACGGTAGCTGCATAGCTGCATGAAGAGAATGTAAATGAGTGTGAACCAGCTATCAGTGCCAGGGCAGCTCCAGCTGTGATGGCGGATGGTTGGCACTTATTAACAGCACTCTAATTTGGGGCCCAGCCAGTCAGCTGACTTCTGTGCTGATCACGGGCCTTCACATTTATCTGGAAATGAATGAAGCTTGGGCCTCTTGTTCCTGCTATCAGGGAGGATCTTTATTCAGGAAGTAACATTGACAAGAACCAAATGTCTGAGTAACAAAAAGATTTTTTAAGCCCACAAATGAGGTCTCCTTTACTGGAGTGGAAGTCCATGCTGCATTATACCAGTCAACAAAGGAGGAGGGTGGTGTGAGAATTCCTCATCATGGAATGTGGCCCACCCCTGCTCCTATCCAGGTGAGTCACTCACTTCCTTCCTTCAGAGCCCAGAGTAGGTCCCGCTGAAGAGCATCAGGCTTAGGCCACAGGAGTGGTGCTCCCTTGCAGGTACATCATGTAGGGTGCCTGGGAGAGCTCTCAGCGCATGTTGTCCCCCCAGCAACCCTGTGAAGTGGACACTGAGGCTTGAAGTCAGGTGATGGTAAATGGTGAAGCCTCCCTACCCAAAACGTCCCAGAGTGGATTCCAGTCACCATCCCTGTGACCCATTTGTCCATCAGGCACTGAGCAAGCTGTTGTTGCAGAGAGGTTTCACAATTTTAACTATGTGTCTCAGTATTTTTGTCAGTTTCCACTTTTAAAACTCCCTGTGGCCGGGTGCGGTGGCTCACGCCTGTAATCCTAGCACTCTGGGAGGCCGAGGCGGGGATTGCTTGAGGTCAGGAGTTCGAAACCAGCCTGACAAGAGTGAGACTCCGTCTCTACTATAAATAGAAAGAAATTAATTGGCCAACTAATATATATAGAAAAAATTAGCCAGGCATGATAGCACATGCCTGTAGTCCCAGCTACTTGGGAGGCTGAGGCAGGAGGATTGCTTGAGCCCAGGAGTTTGAGGTTGCTGTGAGCTAGGCTGACACCACGGCACTCAGTCTAGCCTGGGCAACAAAGCAAGACTCTGTCTCAAAAAAAATAAATAACTCCCTGTGGTAAACAGCGTAGTAAATCTGTTCATCACAGATTCTTGATCCAGGAAAGGTTTTGGTTGTTAATTACACACACAAGCACCTTCTCGTTTACCTGACATCTTAGCCCATTAAACAGGGTAGAAAACCTGGCCGTTTCAGCAGGTATGTGTTTGTGGGTTTCTTTTTAAGAATAAAAACAAAATGCAAGGCCGGGCGCGGTGGCTCACGCCTGTAATCCTAGCACTTTGGGAGGCCGAGGCGGGCGGATTGCTCAAGGTCAGGAGTTCGAAACCAGCCTGAGCGAGACCCCGTCTCTACCAAAAATAGAAATAAATTAATTGGCCAACTAAAAATATATATACAAAAAATTAGCCGGGCATGGTGGCGCATGCCTGTAGTCCCAGCTACTAGGGAGGCTGAGGCAGTAGGATCGCTGAGCCCCGGAGATTGAGGTTGCTGTGAGCCAGGCTGACGCCACGGCACTCACTCTAGCCTGGGCAACAAAGTGAGACTCTGTCTCAAAAAAAAAAAAAAAAAAAAAAAAAAAAAATGCAAATGTTACTTGCCCCTCTTCCCACCCTTCCTTCCTATTAAAATCCAAATAAATACCATATTTGCTGCTGTTTGCAGTGATTATTTAAAAGGAAGAGAGATAATCCAAAATAGAGAAAGATAAAAATGTGTTAAACTAAAACATAAATATGAATAAAAATCTTACTTTTGTTTCCCCTTGGCCCTACAGAAGTAGTTTTCATTCCTGTATTTCATCCATTTTATCCCTTGATGTCAGACACTGATAAGTAGCAGCAGCTGCCTCTCCCCCTTGGCCTGCCTTTAAGGAGGCCGGGGACTGTGAGTGGGCATAGACTGTGCTACCGTTCCACTCCCTCTGCAGGGCTGCTGCAGCCCCTCAGATTTCTCCCCCTGAAAATCTCCCAGAGGTGGACTGCTGACTTCTGGCAGGTGGTGGAACACACATCAATCTGACCGAGATTCAAAGCCAAGGAAGCAGGAAGTCTAGACAGGCTCAGTGTCAGCATGGACTCTAAGGACCTGGGGCCTGAGATGTTGCCAACTTCCCTGATCCCCAGAAAATGGACTTTACTCTGCCTTGCCCTCCCCCCCGCCACAACACCCTGGTGCTTCTTTCTCACTCCATGTAGCTGCCGTAGATGGTTAGTGTTACCATCCCTGGGGAAACAAATCACAGAACTTCCTGTTCTGCTCAGAGGAAGAGGTGTTCACCTGTTTCGCCCGGGACAGGTCCTCTTGCTGGGCTTTCTTCGCTATCTGTTTTTAGAGTCCTTTTGAAGACTGCTACATGAGGAGGGTTCACTGATGTGCAGCACTGTGCCCAGGCTGTGCTGGTGCCATGAGGCTGTGAACATCAGTGAGATGCGTGGCTGGCACCTGCATGCAGTGAAAGAAGCAGTACAGCGACATGGTTAAGGCAAGAGATTTTGACATGAAACGTGCTTGTGCTTTAGTTCCAGCTCCTCCACTTCCTCGCTTTGCATCCTAGAGTGGATACATCTTCTTCCTGAGCCACATTTTCTTATCCATAAGATGAGAACAGTTGTACCTACCGTATAGAGCTTTTGTGAAAAGAAAATGGCAGGTTGTGGGTGAAGTGCCCAGTCCAGCGCCCAGTAGTCACTGTGTGAGGAAGGTGGGGACTGATGCTGCCACGGTATGCAGCTGTGGTGCAGGCTCACGTGATAAAAGGAAATCCTAGAAAGGAGGAACTTTTTCCAGTTGTGTGAAATCTGCCACACAAGAGCATGCCGTTCCTGCAAAATGGGCCGATGTAAATCCCATCAGGGAAGCAAAAGAGAATCATTTACCTTAGTTTTTCAAAGCATGTACTCAAAAAGCTCATTTCTTTTTTTTTTTTTTTTTTTTTTTGAGACAGAGTCTCGCTTTGTTGCCCAGGTTAGAGTGAGTGCCGTGGCGTCAGCCTTGCTCACAGCAACCTCAAACTCCTGGGCTCAAGCAATCCTCCTGCCTCAGCCTCCCGAGTAGCTGGAACTACAGGCATGCTCCACCATGCCCAGCTAATTTTTTCTATATATATATGGCCAATTAATTTCTTTCTATTTTTTTTATAGTAGAGACGGGGTCTCGCTCAGGCTGGTTTTGAACTCCTGACCTTGAGCAATCCGCCTGCCTCAGCCTCCCAGAGTGCTAGGATTACGTGCATGAGCCACCGTGCCCGGCCAGAAAGCTCATTTCTTTCTAGTCCCCCACTGTGCTTGAATGTAAAGGGATGGATTCTTAAAGCTAATTTTTTCCAATACATTCTATACAAAATCACAGCTTTCAGGCTGGGCACAGTGGCTCACTCCTATAATCCTAGCACTTTGGGAGGCTGAGGCAGCAGAATCACTTGAGGCCAGGAGTTCAAAACCAGCCTGAGCAACATAGCAATACCCATCTCTACACAAAAATAGAAAAATTAGCCAGGCATGGTAGCACATACCTGTAGTCCCAGCTACCCAGGAGGCTGAGGCGGGCGGATTACTTGAGCCCAGGAGTTAGAGGTTGCAGTGAGTTATGATCATGCCACTGTACTCCAGCCTGAGTGACAGAGCAAGACCCTGTCTAAAGGGAAAAAAAGAAATGACAACTCTCCTTTAGCCCACATTGTTCAAGTTCAGAGAAGGGCCCTGTGTGACCCTGGGGAGAACTGTGTCCTAAAGAAGGCAGCTGGAGGCCTGCTAGCACCGCTGTTGCTGAGGCCTGTGTTCTTCTGTCCACAGAACTGCTGTGACCCTTCCTCTTAGATTTTGCATTGATTTCTTGTCCCTACCCAGAAAGATTGGAATCTCAGGGGACAATATTCAAAGAGACAAATGTATGAAGGGCTTAAAAAGAAAGATGACAGTACAATTTGCTAGAGAGCTCAGAATTAGTCACAAAATACAGATAAAAATCCATGATTTGTCTCCATGACTCATTGGTCATGTTTTTTGTTTTGTTTTGTTATTGGGAGGGCACTGACCTTTACCCAGAGTCCTGGCCACCCCAGCAGCGGGCAGCCTGCAGGTCAGAGCTGCTCACCTTTTACTGTCCTTGTAGTATAAGGACATAACTACTTGTCCTTTTTGTTGTTTTTGGTCTTTACTAAAGAACACTGTCTGTAGTACTTATTGAAAAAGACTCTCTGTGGATTTTTAACAAGTTTGTGTGGGTACTTTATTAAAATAGAAACTTTGACCTTTTTCATGGTTTTTGTGGCCACCTGTCAGCCATTGCATATTATGCTTTTCACAGCCTAATCCTATCTGCAAACCATGAGGGGATCACAGACTTCAAGTGGCTCTCTTTCTAAAAACCACACACCATTTTAGTCCCTTTGTATGTTTCACTAAAATAATGTCATGGCGTTTTTCTGTGCCCGTTGCCTTATGAAAGGAGAGATGCATTCTATAAAGAATGACTTGCCTCCTTGTTGTCTTTACACTAATTGTGTTACCAGGTGTCAGCATCCTTATTTGTTTTAGCGATCTCATTGCAGTGTCCTTGAGAAAGGGCTGTGCATGTGTGTGTATGTGACTTGGTGTGTTGAAGTGCAGAGCAACAGTGTGTCCCTCTTTGCATTCTCAGCACAGAACGCTGCAGGGTTTCCAACCTTCCAGGTAGAAGAGAAATTGTTGCTATGGTAATACCACAAGCATGAAAACACCCTCTGTCCCCGTGGGTGTCTATGTCAGGGCAGAGGAATGTGGAGACGGGAAATAGTAGCAAAGAGGAACGTTCAGCACATTGAGCAAAATGAGAGCCAGCCCTAGGCTGAGGCTGCCATTGGGTGAAATTCCTTCTGTTGAATTCAAGATCATTTTCTGAATGCAGTTTGGTAGTAGAGGAATGTAAATGGCCTTTTAGCCCTCATGTCCTCCCTGACTTTGAGACACAGATACAGAGAATACAGAGGGTCTCTGTCACCTCCCTAGTCCCTAGAGGCCACATGGCCTTCCCACAGACCATAGTTAGAAAATGCATGTCTGTGTCTGTGGCCACGACACCATTCCAACTGCTATTAGCCACCCAGGCCCAGTGTAACTGGTTGAGGCACCAGGCCCTGCCATCACTTTTGAAACTAAATAACAGTTGTGTGCTCTGTGTCTGCACTCCATGCTAATGTCCCCTGAGATGATGGACTCCAAATAACCTTGGTAACGCACAGCAGTGATGAGAAACAAAATCCATTCCACTGAAGTCATGGGTGAGGAGCACACCAAAGGCTAGTGTGCACTGCTAGCAGATAATCAGGGTAACTATAGTGAGGGCTTTTGAGTTGGGAGTTTAGCATCATATTATTAATTAAAACAGGCTGAAGTCTAGGTACCTGCTACTAAAACTCTTACTGGGCCTTATATTCCTTATCTGCTCAAAGTCACACAGCTGGCAGGTGACAACATCAGGAGTCAAATCGAGGGCTTCTGGTTAGGTTTTAGAGTCTTTATTTTCTGGAGATACAAACTGAAATATTTATAAATGAAATGATGTGTAATCTGGGATTTGGTTCAAAATTATACTGGAGGAGGGTGTGGGAAAGTGGATAGGATATATATAGATAAGCTAGGATTGCCCATGAGTTGATAATTATTAAACATGAGTGATAGGTACTTGGGGTTTTTTTTATTATCTACTTTTATATATGTTTAAAATCTTATATAATAAAAAGTCAGTTTCAAGAAAACACCAAATAAAGAAATCTAGGTTTGTCTGACTTTGGCTATATCTGTGCTTTTATCTGATTTGCGTTGCTACTTTGAGGGTATATTACTCTTGGGAGCTGGAAAGACCCTTATTCAAATGTTCTATTTTGCAGCTTGATCACTGTTTTAAGAGATGAGGAAAATTTGTAACCTAACAGGAAAATGTCAACAGCTGTTTGTGAGACAGTTAAAGACCCTTCATCCTGGAGAAGGCTGTGTACGTAGTGTCTCTGTTTATACAAGATTCTTCTGTATAAGTAGAGGGGAACTGGTGTTTTCCAACTTCCCTAGGAAAACAGACCTAAACTACCTGTAAAGAATCCTCTATATTAATAGCTTACTGGAAGCCCGGGGTCCTACATGGAGAGCTTCATTCTTTTTTTTTTTTGAGACAGAGTCTCGCTTTGTTGCCCAGGCTAGAGTGAGTGCCGTGGCGTCAGCCTAGCTCACAGCAACCTCAAACTCCTGGCTCAAGCAATCCTCCTGCCTCAGCCTCCCAAGTAGCTGAGACTACAGGCATTCGCCACCATGCCCGGCTAATTTTTTTTTTTTGTATATATATTAGTTGGCCAATTAATTTCTTTCTATTTATAGTAGAGACGGGGTCTCGCTCTTGCTCAGGCTGGTTTCG
The DNA here is from genome assembly GCF_040939455.1 of Microcebus murinus. Classification (NCBI taxonomy): domain Eukaryota; kingdom Metazoa; phylum Chordata; class Mammalia; order Primates; family Cheirogaleidae; genus Microcebus; species Microcebus murinus. The sequence goes on along the minus strand of NC_134122.1, from coordinate 25,259,602 downwards.
AACTCCTGACCTCGAGCAATCCGCCCGCCTCGGCCTCCTCAGAGAGCTAGGATTACAGGCGTGAGCCACCGCGCCCGGCCCGAGCTTCATTCTTTAGAGGCTCCTGTACCACCTACAACTGACTGTCCCTTGCCTAGGATGACATGCACACGTGCAGTCCAGCCTCGGGCCAGAAGAGAGCCCATATGACCTTTTGAGTGTCCTTCCAGCCCAAAATCTATTATTTCTGGAAAACCAAAGGTTTTAAAATGGGATTGGATTTGTTTTTCAAGAAGAAACACATTGAGAGGGTTTCTCCCATAAGATCCCTGTGACCTTATAAAAACATTGTTTTTTTCCATTTCATTTCCCAGCAGAGGTTCATATGAAAAGCATTTTAAGTTTCAAAAGCTACCTAAGTCTGAGAAGCTGGTCCAGATTCTAGCCCAAAGAGAGTGAAATAGATCATGGTTTTTTTCTTCTCTTGTCTTTGACTACAGCTTGTCCTTTTGCCTTCCCCTCTCCTCCTCTGTCAAAGTCTGCTGCTAAAAACATCTCCTGTTAGCATAGCCCTCTTAGCTCCAAGGCCTTCTCACCTGAAAACTTACTTTTTATCTTCAAGGCCAGTGCCCACTGTGACCTGACCTCCTCTTCTTAACTTGTACCTTTTCTCCAGGTGAGCTTCCTGCACTCTGTCACCATGGCTCTGACTGCTGTGCAGGTTCTTCCTCCCTCGTCCACATTCTCTCTCTGGACTCACTTCATCAAAACCTTTGCCCTTAGTCCCAGCTACTCGGGAGGCTGAGGTGGGAGGGTCGCTTGAGCCCAGGAACTAAAGGCCAGCCTGGGCAACATAGCGAGACCCTGTCTCTAAAATATTTAAAAAATTTTAAAGCCTTTGCCCAGCCATAGTGGAGAAGAAACCAGTGAGAGTTTTGCCCCTCACCCTTTCTGGCACTTTCCTCTCCTCTGAGCATCATCCTCGGCCACCCTCAGCATCTTGTGCAGAGACAAGCTGCCTCCGCCTTGGTGGGAGTGTGGTCATTCATTCAGCAGATGTTTATTGAGCATTGCTATGCCAGAAGGAATAAAAAGGGCAACCACAGCCCTCACCTACAATCCAGGGGTAGGGGTAGGTGTACTCCACTGACAATTATTTAGTGAGAGAGTGATATAGGGAATGTGAAGAGGAGAATGTCACTTGGTTTTGGCGTGATGAGGAAGTCCTTTCATGAGTGAGATGAGTCTTGGCCTGACTGGCCCTAGTGGTATCTAAGGGGTGGAGATAGGGCGAATTTCACTCGAGGGCCAAAGAATGACATGAGCAAAGCTGTGTGAAGGGTCACTCGGTAGACAGGTATGAACAGGGCAGAAGGAAGTGGTACTAGAAGGAAGATAAATATGCCTGTAGAGGGCTTTGCAGTTCGGACCAAGGAGGGTGAATTGTATTCCGGAGACCTCAGGGAGCTATTGCAGAATTAACCCTCTCAGGCTGTTTGGGGGAGGGTAAACCTGGAAGAGTTGTGAAAGGGAGTAGGAAGGAGGGAGAGATCAGATAAAGATGGTTAGGGGAGATGGAACACCTTGTCAATTAAGTTATCCTGGTGAGTCATTTGTAGTAACCTGGGGCCAGTCCTCAGCTGACAAACTCTCCAGCCCCTTGGTATAAAGCCACTTGGTATAATTCTGCAAGTACTTGCTGTGATTATTTCTCCCTATTTTCCACATGGCCTGGTGGAGGCAAGGAAACGGGTAAAGCGGAGAAAGGGGCCACTGCGAAGCCATTGGCGGCCCCCTAGTCTCAGGCACATATCCAGGGGCTGCCCCCAGGCATTGCTCCTCCTGCTGGTGGTGTGGCCGTCCCCGGAGCAGATCATTTGGCACTAGCTGCTTTGCTACAATCCCGCTGGCCAGCATATTTTTTCCTAGTCTTTGGGTGCTTTAAATATGGAAAAAACCATGTAACCATCACACTTTTTTTTTCCCCCACTTATTTTAAAAGGCTTGTTTTCCAGCTGAAGACATGTTGGATAAGCTTAATTTCTCTCACTCAGATAAGCTTAATTTCCCTAACTGTGATGTGCATACAGAGAATTACTTAATTCTCCTTTTGCAACATGTTTTCCCAGCTGCTGGGAAGCCTGCTTTTTTTCCTTGGGCCTCCTGACAGAAATGCAAACAATTTACAGCCCTGTGGTACCAACTGCTGTTTATTACCACAGGGGCCCTGGATGTTAGTGTGTTTTCTCGGGAGATGTATTTATCTGGAGTTGGTGGCTGCTTTCTTGTCCTTCTATACCTTGCCCGAGAACAGGGGTCAAGGCTGTGCTGAGAAAGCCACAGCCCCTCCTTCATGAGGGGTCACCTCCCTCCCCAGCCCCAACCCTACATCCTTGTTGTACAAGGAATGAAGTCTGTTCCTTAGATGCCTTCTGATTGGAACTGTGTTTTCTGGAGCACCTCTGCTTAGGTCTTTCAGAGGCACACGAGTGGCCTTTTTATACCTTGTTTTGTAAAAAGTGCTTTTCCACGAAATAAGGCTTGACACTGTTCATAAATAAACACATCTGTTCACAGGCAAGGCAGCGGTGGGGGAATGCATCTGGGAGCAGTTTGGCTGGGGGGTTTTGCCTTTCCCTCTGTGAATGCCTGGTGTGCACTGTCCATCCAAGGGTGGCTGAGGGGAGAACACTCTATTCTGTGGCTGCCAAAACCACAACAAATAACAACTTTCCGTTCTGTCATCTCTTTCAGCTCCACTGCTGGGCAAGCAATTCATTTTTCTACCATAAAAGGACAATGAAACTTGTCTATAGCTGTGGTGCCTTCTGCACTGCAGGGAGAAAGCCGAAGACAGGCAGGGAGAGACACTCTGCAGTAGGCGCGGCCATGCCTGCCCTGAGCCCACGGCCTTGCTTAGTCCAGGCTCCCGGGCAGCAGCAGTAAGAACAGGAGAGGAAGGTGATGTGGCACCTCTGCTCAGCCCCCCCAGACTGGGAAATGCGAGGTCAGGACAGGCTGGGGTGTCATTTTCATCTCTGTGGCTGGTGGGACACATGAATTTGCGGCTCAAGCCCTGTTCCAAGGAGCTGCACTCAGTCTGCCCAGGTGGTTCTGTATTATTAGCATTTGGTTCTCTTGCTCTGTAATTACAGATGTTAGATTTAAAACGGGACCTGGAAGATCATATAACCCAATTACTCTTGTTGTGCATATGAACAAAGACCTTGAAGAGGTTAAGTGCCAGGTTCATGTAGCTCAAAGAAATCAAGCTTCTGTCTTTTGGTTATATATGGACTTTGGGTTCAGGGATAGCTCTCTAACCTACGTATGTCCCCAATGATCCATTAGTGTACAGTTTGGCTCAGTTAAAGGTGAGCCGCAGAAACCTTGGCTAATATAAATATAGTTCTTAATTAGTAGGTTTGTATGTCAGTCAACTAGGGTCTTTTGGAAAGTAGTTTGTCTTTGTAGTATTTGTAAAATTCATGGGTTCTTTAGGTGATTGCAAATAAATGTTCAAAGTCAGTACAGGAGTTGTTAGTAAGCAAACACTTAGCCATTTTGACAACATTGAGAGTACTTTGAGACACTGGCTGCAGAATTCCTGCCCTACACACGGTGGCAGAGGGGCCAAGGTACACCAACCCAACCCATCCAAGCCACAGAAAGAATACTGTTTCCACGGCTGAAGGGCTTGGCCACCATGCAGATCCCTGCTCTGAGCCTCCCATCCTTTTGCCAGCTCCCTTGGAGGTTTTTCTGTAAAGAACTGAGATTTGTTTTGTTGCTTAAATTTACCTTAGCTCAAACTGCGTTTCATTTCATAGTGAATGCTGGAACTGAACTGAGCACATTCCTGAGGGAATAAAAATTATGTCCAAGAATGTAGCCGATCTGGAAATTTGGGAGGAAAGCAAGGATTTTCAAGGTTAAATGTTATTACCCAGATAGTGCTCATGGTCAAAATAGATTCTGAGCTCATTGGCTTAGAAGAAGTCATTCCTAAAAGAAAATATCACTGAGTAGAAATGGCTGGGGCAGGCTCTGTGTGAAATGATTCCAGCATTGCATACCTAGACCCTTCTGGTTTTTTCTACCCAAGTAAAGAATTTGGGTAGGCAGTCTTAAAACAGAAAGCTTACAGAACTCTTTTTTAGTAAGGCCTTTCTAGATTCTTTTTTTCTCAATAGTGTAAAACTGAGTATCTTAATCTAGCAAAGAGCTAATTGATCTAATTTCCCTAGTACTACTTCTCAAGATCTTCACTGCCTTTGGAATAAACAAACAATGCCCAGAAGCATTTGTCTCACTGCTTCTCACATGTTCTTTGCTTGCGAAAACCTTGGAAGCCCTTGGTTTTTTGTTAGCCACAGCAAGTGTTATGGAACAATTAACTATAGAACAACAAGTCTTATAGAACAATTACTAGTTTTCATTCAATATAATTTTTAAGGCTGATTTTTCAAGCAAATCGCATTTCCTTCTTGGCCTGAGAGTCTCCCCTCCCCATCCATCACTGTCTGTGCATGCCTGGGCGTCCTGGCCATGTGGTGACCAGCTCAGAGACATCAGCCTGCTTGCTTCCTAATTTGGTCACAGTATGCTTCGGGCTGTCTTGCCTAACTTTAGAAAAACACAAACACAGGGAGTAGCTTCAATATAGCAAAGGGGAATTTCCTCTTATCAAAAGGCCTACAGTTCCCTTCTTATACTTCCTCTGAAAAGAGGAAGTGACACTTGGGGAGGTTGTAGCTCCCTCCGAAGTTCCCCCTTTGAGCCTGCCTTCTTCCTAGCTAGTTCCTGCTCTTTCCTTCTGCATCCATCTTAAAGCTTCTCAACACATAAGGAATTTAATTTTATTCCTAAGGATATCTATTTTCCACTTGAATGTCCATCAACAAGGATCAGGTTAAATACATTCCAGTACATCCGTACAGTGGCATACACCAGGGTCAGCAAACTCTTTCTGTAAAAGGTAAGATAGTAAATATTTTGGGCCTTGCAGACCACATGGTCTCTGTCCCAGCTACCCAGCTGCCTTTATAGCATGAAAGTAACTATAGACAATGTATAAACAAGTAAACATGGCTGTGTCTCAGTATAATTATATTTACAAAAATCAACAGCGGGCCAGATTTGGATCATGAGCTATAGTTTTCCAATCCCTGGCACACACCATAGCATTAAAAAGAATGACTTGGATCCAGTTGTGCAGATATGGAGCCGTCTCCAGGATATAGAGCAGCGGGTATAGTGTGCTCACTTTTGGGTTTTCAATGGCCAGAGGACGGTGTATTTGCTGACACAGACATAAAATCTCTTTGGAAGGATAGGTGAGAAGTCGATAACAAGGAATCACTTTTGGGGATGCTCACTGAGGATTAGGGGAGGAGGAGTGTGCAAGTATTACCTTTTCAGTAAAAAAAGAACTACACCCATTTTTGTTAACCCAGTCATATTTGAACTTTAAAGCAAAGGGATTTTGTTTCATTTGTTTCAAGAGAATTTAGAAAATAGAAATATAAGGCCGGGCGCTGTGGCTCACGCCTGTAATCCTAGCACTTTGGGAGGCCGAGGCGGGCGGATTGCTCAAGGTCAGGAGTTCAAAACCAGCCTGAGCAAGAGCGAGACCCCGTCTCTACTATAAATAGAAAGAAATTAATTGGCCAACTGATATATATATAAAAAAAAAAATTAGCCGGGCATGGTGGCGCATGCCTGTAGTCCCAGCTACTCGGGAGGCTGAGGCAGAAGGATCACTCGAGCCCAGGAGTTTGAGGTTGCTGTGAGCTAGGCTGACGCCACGGCACTCACTCTAGCCTGGGCAACAAAGCGAGACTCTGTCTCAAAAAAAAAAAAAAAAAAGAAAATAGAAATATAATTATTATAATATGCTTATATATTTTCAAACTCATAGCTAATTTTCCTGGTCCCTTGTGAGGGTTTATTTTACCACCTAAAAAGGAGAGCTTTGCCTCAGGTTGTAGGTGAGGTGATAGGGTTTTATGGTAAGTGGAAAAAACTAGAACTCAGCAAATCTGCCTTCTTGCCTGCCTTTCTGCACAAGCCCTGTTTCCAGCACAAGCTCAGGCACTGCTGGACAGGATGCAACCAGTGAGAAAACCTTGGACCAGGAGTCAGAGCCCCACGGGAATAAATACAGCTTTTAGTAATTAGGATGCAAGACTGCTTCCGACTGCTGCTTTTTCCCACAGAGACCATGTCTGACTAACAAGTATGGATAGGTTCTGATTCACCAAGTGTTGCTATGACCAGTTTTTAAAATGTCTGGTTTGAGTTGTGAAACCAACCAATAAAGTTGTTACCTTCCTGGTATGTAAAACAACTCACTTTTAGTATGTGAGGAACAAGTAAAAGGTTTCCTGGCAAATCCTTCTCTGTTTAGGAGGCAGTGCAGATACAAATAGCTAAAGAATTCACATTTGGCTGTTGGCCTCAAATCATAGCCCCCTTCCATCTCCCAAGCAAATATTTTTCAAATAGCCCTACTGAGCCTTTTCCAGGCATAATTAGCAGACTTATATGCTGTCATTCTGTTTTTCAGCAAAGCTCCGTGTTAGGGATGTTGAAGATTGTACCTTTTGAAATCCTTGCTTGAAAACATGGAGATTTGTAGAGATGTGGAGGTAGTTGAAACAATATAAAGTCTTCTGTCTCTTCCACTTAAGAAGTGCCTGGATGCCAGACCTAGAGTCTGTTCTCCATTGCTTGTCTTGACTTTCTCTGTAAGAGCATTAAGTGGGAAGTTGTGCTGAACAAGCAGGCATTGCCTTTTATAAGGGAAGTCATTTAAAACATCGAAAATATGTTTGAAAGATACTGGTGTAGTTTCTTCTGACCTCAATTTCATACACTAGTGACTCTCTGGTATCATAGTGTTAGTATTGATGTTCTGCCCTGCCAGGTGGCCAGGGACATGTGTCCAGTCCAGATAGGGAGAAAGCTGTACTTTGCTTGATTGAGGACAGTAAGTTGTTCCTTGCCATACATAATGTCCCTAAAGGGAAGCTGGGTGTTTTAAAGAAGTCTTAAATTTTCTCTCTCTCTCTCTCTCTCTCTCTCTCTCTCTCTCTCTCTCTCTCTCTCTCTCTCACTCACACACACTCACACACACACACACACACACAATATACACACACTAATCTAGCAATACCAGCACCACCTACCCCCACCCCATCATAGCTTTCTCCATTACTGCTTTTAACCTTGAAACCTCTCTGTACACTTACGCATTCATCCTGCTCCTGCACTTGCATTATTAATGGGCCTGCAGCTATCCAGCCAGAACACTGACATTGCTAATTACTGCTCATAACCGAGAGGTAAGGAACAGGGAGTAAAGTGGGTCACAAGGCAGTGTCTCAACAATAAAATACAGCTGTCAGGCAGAATGGCAAGTGTCTGTCTTCTGTGTGTTCAGGGTGCAGGTGGGGTGTCTCTCTGTCACCACAGGCAGACCTGACAGAGCACCATGTTGGCAGGAGCAGAGATGCTATTCTCATGGGTCACCCAGGCTTGCTGTTTACACACATCGTTAGAGAAGTGGGTGCGCTTCTCTCAGAATTTAAAACATGGCAGAACAACCCCATGAGAACAGATCCCTTTGTAGCAAGCAGTGTGAGCCAGGAGGAGACCATGTGCAAGTTTCAAAAAGGCCATGTCAGCCCTCTCAGCTGTGCGGGTGGATGAGCCCTGAACCTCCAGGTCTGAGTTTACTGGTCCAGCCCCTAAACCACAATTCCTGAGGAATTATACATCTTTATGTGTGCATATGTGTTATTAGAAGACATAAGGTTGGTGGGGCAAAGCTGTCCTGGCAGAACATGTACATGCATGTCCCCAACGTCAAGGCCATCAGGTGGTATGGGCGGGAGCAGTGGCTGTGTTGAAGTAGCATCATCAGAGGAGAGTGCACGTCTTAACTCTGCCTCTCACTAGCCCGGGACACTTCCCACTGCCTTTGTGAACCCCTGTTTCCTCCTCTGTAGAATGGGATAATACCATCCCTGCTTGCTTTGTAGGGTTGTGTGGTACTTGCAGATATACAGGGAAGGCACTTGGGTCAACATGTCAGTGGGAGCTGGGGAGATTTCTGGGGCAGGTGAGGACAGCACCTCCTCCCACAGTATAAGTGGTGTACACCACAGGAAGAGAAGAATTTTATTCTGCTGCAGCAACTGATACATCCCAGACATTTAGTACTACCTGGGAAATCTTAACAAAGTGATCAATAATTAAAACTTACCCAGTTTCTGAGGAACACTGACCATGTCTTTTAAAGGAACAAAAAATAAAAGGGAATTTTTTTTTTTTTTTTGCGACAGAGTTTCACTTTGTGCCCAGGCTAGAGTGAGTGCCATGGCGTCAGCCTAGCTCACAGCAACCTCAAACTCCTGGGCTCAAGCAATCCTTCTGCCTCAGCCTCCCGAGTAGCTGGGACTACAGGCATGTGCCACCATGCCCGGCTAATTTTTTGTATATATATTTTTAGTTGGCCAATTAATTTCTTTCTATTTTTAGTAGAGACGGGGTCTCGCTCAGGCTGGTTTCAAACTCCTGACCTCGAGCAATCTACCCACCTCGGCCTCCCAGAGTGCTAGGATTACAGGCATGAGCCACCGTGCCCGGCCAAAAGGGAATTTTTAAAGATGTAAGTAAAATACAATACATTTGGTCTCTGCAAATGACAGGGATTACCTGCTCACTCTGTACTTTTTTTCCCTTTCTTTTTTTTTTTTTTTTTTTTTTTTGAGTCAGGGTCTATCTCTGTTTCCTGGGCTGGAGTGCAGTGGTGAGATCATAGCTCACTATAGCCTCAAACTCCGAGGCTCAAGTGATACTTCTGCCTCAGCCTCCCAAGTAGCTGGGACTACAGGTGTGCACCACCACTCCTGGCCACTCTGTATCATTTCTTAAACTTTGCATATCTAAATTATCTTACCCAAGTTTATTGTCTTGGAATTACAACCCTGAAACTAGATTGCTTATCCTTTAAATACTTATAGGAAGTGCAGGAGAAAAGGAAAACTACATTGAAGTGATACTTTTAAATGTTGAAAAGCAGGAAATACCATTTTGAAAGGACACAAACCTAGATTTTTCTTTAAAAGAAAACAGTTTCAGGCCTGGCATGGTGGCTCATGCCTATAATCCTAGCACTCTGGGAGGCCAAGACAGGGGGCTCAGAAGTTTGAGACCAGCCTGAGCAAGAGCAAGACCCCATCTCTACTAAAACTAGAAAAAATTATCCAGACATGGTGGCACATGCCTGTACTACTACTCAGGAGGCCGAGGCAGGAGGATCATCATAATAAGCTAGGCTGACGCCACGGCACTCTAGCCCAGGCAACAGAGCAAAACTCTTGTCTCAAAAGAAAAGAAAACAACTTCAAGAAAGTGAGGAATTACTGATCACTTGACAGCACAAAGGATGTGGGTTCTAGGTGCCGTGCCTCCAAGCCTTATGATGTTCTTCTGCCTTCCTCTTTTCTTTTTATTTTTCTTTTTCATACTATAAATATGGCCATAGTTGAGAGAGTCTTGAGATGAGTCATGGTTATCAAAATTGAAAGTAAATTCTCACTTTTCCCATGTCTCACACATAAGCAAAATGCTGCCATAAGCTGTGGGGGCAGGGCATGACCCCTGCAGCAGGGTGGCCCAGCTGGTGCTGATGGTGGGCTGCATGGTAGGAGATCAGTTTGTGTCCTACTATTGACAGCCTATTCTTCCATGAGGGAGGAAGCCACAGCAGCATCAAATAATACCCCAAGCTTCCCGGGAGTCTGTATCATACTTTATTAAAAGCCACCCTTTTATTAATAAGAAAGTAAAATAAACTGAGAATTGCCCAGTTCTAGAAAGAGTTGCCAACAAAGTTTTGCATAACCCATTCCCTGAAAATATAGACCTACATGTACTGATATGGAAGTCTTTCCGAGAAATACACTGTCAAGTGAAAAAAGCAAGGTAAAGTGTGTGCAGGGTGAGCCTTTTACATAAATGTGAAAGATATATGTGTTAAATACATGCATAACTTTCCTGGAAGGAAACACAAACTGCTAAAAGGAAGGCTTTGAGGCAAGAAAAGAAGCTTTCTTTCACCTTTTGGTTATACTTTCTGTATTTCTTAGCACATACAGCACATGTATTTTTTTTGCCAGACTCAACGAAAGTTTGAAATTTTTTAAAACTTTTGGATATAAATCCAGTTTTAGCTTAACACTTCCCCCCGACTTTTGGTCTGTCTGGAATGAACCAGCTTCTCCTTTATAGTTTTGGGATATGTGAATCTGTTGTGTTCTGTACAGTTTTTGCCTTGGCTTAATTTACTGTCTACTTATATTTTTATAGCTTTTTACTCTACTTTTTCTATCAATATAAAAATCATTGAAAGAAGACTATTCATTGCTGGAAGTACTTTCAGTTTTACACAGTTCTGTGGTCTTAACAGCAAAATGAATGCCTGGCATTCCCACCAGCCAGCCGTAGGAATCCCAGACTTGGCGCAGGAATATCCCGTGTTTATATTTACCACTCTCATCACCTCTTCAGTTTCATTTCCAAAAGGTAGTACCTTCTGTGAAGCAAAGTAAAATTGGCAGTACCGCTGTTTTTTTCCTGCTAGAAAACAAAGGAAAAGAGTGTGGTAGGATGTTAATGGTGGCGTGGCAGTAAGAATTCTGGGCATAACCTACATAATCTAGGCAAGTCCTCCAATCTCTCAAGAAATTGGTTTCCTCACCTGTAAAATGGTGAGGTGATGATACCTACCTGGGTTTGAAGGAAGGGATATTTGCAAAACTCTTGGCACCTTTAACATTTAGGTCCTTGGAAACATGAGTGAATTCTTTTATCTTCTCCCTCCTCTGAGGCCTGGAAAGTAAACAAAAGCTAGTATTTTTATTGTCCTTGATTTCCTCTTTATGTGGAGGCACTTAATTTCTCTGTGTTGGTTTTCTCCTCTATAATGAGATCTGTTTACCTCAGGATCTTGCAAGGAGCAGAGGAGCTTTTCACAGGCTTTTGGACCTAGAAGAAACTTAAGATTCATCTAGGTCCATGAGTCCTTCTACAATATCTCTGTCCAAGAGTTAGATGTGAGTGGACTCTTTCTTTGGTTTCTAAACATTCTACATTTTCCTTTAATTTCTAGGTTTTGATCTTGAACCTGATGTTTCTGATAGATACATTCAATTGGTCATGGTAATGAATCCAATTAGAATAATCAGGGCTTCTGCTTTTATCTTTTAAGATCTTCTGTAGGCAGTATTCTATTGCCGCAAATAGCACTACCTTTGAAAGCTTCTTTGACAAGTTTTCCAAACCCAGCTCACATATTTTTAAAGAAATAGTTGATAGCTACAGTTCTAACAGAGCCAGGCAACTTAGACAAATCATTGAAGTGCATCGTGGGTGATTTGGCTTACCCCGTGTCAGCCTTTCCTAAAGACATTGGTGGTTTGGACCAGCAGCACTTAATCAGATAACATTCAGACTCTAAACTACTTACTGTGTAACTCTCAGCAAATCATTTACTCTGACTTTCTACATCAGAGAATGAGGATGTTCTTTCTGTTCCAGTCCCCTTCAAGTAATTGTGAGAAGCAAGTGAGGCTGCATGAGGTGTGGGCTCTTTGACAAAGACATCTAGAGCCCCACAGAGACCACATGGCAGCAGCAGTGTTCCTTGAGAGTCTTAAGAAGCACATCCGACTTAGAGAAGGCTGGGTACCTTCCCTCTGGGACACACAATATGTTGACTAATCTCTTTAATGGTTGCTTATCAAAGAGAAGGTTGTCCCTGGAAAATTGATGCAGAGCCATGCATTTTGACAAGGAACTAAATAGAAGAAAGAACCCCAGTACAGCAGAAGGTATGTGTGGGGCTATCTGTCCCTCAGCCCCCGAGGACAGAGATCAGAAGGAGTTAAAAGGTAAGCAGAAGGCCGGGCACGGTGGCTCATGCCTGTAATCCTAGCACTCTGGGAGGCAGGTGGATTGCTCGAGGTCAGGAGTTCGAAACCAGCCTGAGCAAGAGCAAGACCTCGTCTCTACTATAAATAGAAAGAAATAAATTGGCCAACTAGTATATATAGAAAAAATTAGCCGGGCATGGTGGCACATGCTTGTAGTCCCCGCTGCTCAGGAGGCTGAGGCAGCAGGATTGCTTGAGCCCAGGAGTTTGAGGTTGCTGTGAGCTAGGCTGACGCCACAGCACTCACTGTAGCCTGGGCAACAAAGCAAGACTCTGTCTCAAAAAAAAAAAAAGTAAGCAAAGATCATCACTGGTTAAATTGTGTGGAGCCTTAAAAGTGAAGATGTTTATCCAGGCACATTTTTTAAAGCTCAGTATGGGTTAAGATTGTATCTGCATTCTTTCTGCCATGTTTTCACAATGTGTGCTTCGTGGAATTTTTTACATAGTTTTCTATAAGGTCAGTATTTAGAAATGCATTATATTGCTCTGGATGTAAAGAATTCACATTTTGGAAATGTTTTGCTTTTGTCTAAGCCTTAACATACATATTTAATTACAAGGCATGAGGATTAATGGGGCTTTGAATATTTAAAGCTCTTTTCCCAAGATTAATTTGATTTAATTACCACTGGGATAAACTCTTGCAACCTTGGTGACTTGCCATTTGGATGTGAGTGTGAGAGGAGAGGGGGCGAAACTGTGACTTCTGTCAGGTTCAGCTTTTGGCCTTTTACTTCCTTCTCCACTACGCCCCCTCCCCTCTCACTTTTAGCTCGTCACTTTGTCTTTGCAGTTTGGGGAGGAAAAAGCAATAGAATTAGTTCCTTGTCAAAATGCCTTTATGAACTTCACCTTGCAGCTTGCTGTGTGTTCAAAGTAGTAATGTTTAGTGTGCATCCCTTAGCATTCAGGAAAATAAGGTAACAGAATGAGTTCTAGGCCGGGCCCAGTGGCTCACGCCTGTAATCCTAGCTCTCTGGGAGGCCGAGGCGGGCGGATTGCTCAAGGTCAGGAGTTCAAAACCAGCCTGAGCAAGAGCGAGACCCCGTCTCTACTATAAATAGAAAGAAACTAATTGGCCAACTGATATATATATAAAAAATTAGCCGGGCATGGTGGCGCATGCCTGTAGTCCCAGCTACTCGGGAGGCTGAGACAGAAGGATCGCTCGAGCCCAGGAGTTTGAGGTTGCTGTGAGGTAGGCTGACGCCACGGCACTCACTCTAGCCTGGGCAACAAAGCGAGACTCTGTCTCAAAAAAAAAAAAAAAAAAAAGAATGAGTTCTATAGCCATGCTCTCCTTCATCCTGGCTTTGATCCAGTGACTGTGTGGAGAGGCGGAATGGGCACAGGCCCACAGAGCCCAGACCCAGGAGGGGCCTCCTAACATTAATCACGGAGATCAAGGAGCCTGTGGCACAAAGAGGAGGAGATGACTTTGTTCAAGCTCACTATGTTCCTTTCCATCTCTGGCCACCACAGCCAGTGGAGCTGCTTCCGTGTGCATGCATCTGCACGGACGATGACCATAGGCAGCCCTGTAGCTGAAGGCTTAACACTCCTGCCATGGTCTGGCTCCTGTAAGAGGCAGAATGTGGGATGAGCAGCCATGAGCAACAACGTGGGGTTGAGGGGGGAGGCAGGAGCTGGCTGTATCCGGAGTGGGGCTCTCCATCAACAGTAATCCCCAGGTAACTCCTCAGTACCAGTTCTTCACAGAAACAGGGCTCTGGGTTGTTGAAGGATTGCACTGCTCAAATCTGATGCCCTCCTGTATCCTGACGCCACTGACTCACCCCTCGAGCTCCCAATCACCCTTTTCCTTTTTGGGGAAATAAAGTATTTCACTGACCTCTCTCTCATCCACCTCAAAACCATGAGGCAGGAACTTCATCATTTGGTTTGCTGGAGGAGGGAACCTTACAAAAATAAAAGAAAATTTCATTTTTCCTTCTCATTTGTGAGGTGCCTTAAAAAGACACTGGTTGGGCGTTCATTGGGATAGCTGTTAATTCGCTATTAAGATAGCGGTAAAGTCCCTTTTCCTCAGCAGCAAGGGGCCAGGCACTATACCCTGAGTGGAATTGGAGCTTTATGACTATATGGGTTGGACTGTGCTGCCCCTAACACCAGCCAGGCCTGATTTCCAGGAAGCCTTGAACTATGCTGGACAGGCTCAGTAAGAGCAGTGGCTGGCGCTTCCTGGAGTAGGTCATGGCTAACAAACTGAGAGGAGTGTGAACCTCAAGTTTCTTTCTTTTAATGCAGAGGCTTAGCATAGAAAGCCAGCTTGTGGAAACATGTTCTGCCGTCACGGCACCAGATACCGGCCAGCCAAATCAATTGGCTGCTCCTTGTTCACATGTCCCATCTACTTTTGATCTTGTCCTTAACTCAGCTGTTAACTAGTCATAGAATGTTACATTTTGCTTCAAACACAAGTGATGCCATCCCCATCCAGAGTGCAAGCTGGAAAACACATTTCTTTCTGTCTCTGCTCTGTGATGACAGCCACAGTAAGTAGGCCATAAACTGTGCTCAGCTTATCTTGAGCTTTTTATGGATTTTATCCAAAGACACTGATTGACTACCACCACCCTGTTTCCCCAGTGATAATTGTATTATCTGCTGCTGTGCTGAGCGCTTTAAAAATGATTCTTAATCCTTATGGTAACGCCCCTCCCCTCAGGGCACACATGGTAGTGGCATCATCCTCCTACTCAATGACAGCACTGAGTGAGGTTAAGTATGCACTTGGAGTGGCAAGGCCAGAATTGGGGCCGACACCTCTCTCCCATCACCAGACTTAGAGAATGTGTTGTCTGTACAAGTTATGGTGAAGTGATTAAGTCGAGATGCTATATACCTGTGGCCTGGATCTCTCCACACAGAGGGTGGAGGTCATGCAGGACCCACCTCAAGGTATGTTGAACAATCTGTCTGCACTGCTGGCACCTCAAGTGTGGACACCTCTCGGCGCTTGTTGCAGAAAAATATCAAAGTCTGGCAAGGTCTTTGTGGGTTTGTTTGTTTGATGAAGGAGCATCGGGAGGCCAGGACCTGCTCAGGGTGACACAGATTCCTCTGGTTCTCGTCCCTCTTTCTGCCATGTGATGCTGTATCTCTAGCTTGTGGTCTGGCATTGGTTTTTATGTTTTTGTTTTTTTGTTGTTTGTTTTTGAGACAGTCTCACTCTTGTTGCCCTGGCTAGAGTGCCGTGGCATCAGCCTAGCTCACAGCAACCTCCAACTCCTGGGCTCAAGTGGTCCTCCTCCCTCAGCCTTCCAAGTAGCTGGGACTACAGGCATGTGCCACCATGCCCGGCTAATTTTTTCTATATATTTTTAGTTGGCCAATTAATTTCTTTCTATTTTTAGTAGAGATGAGGTCTTGTTCTTGCTCAGGCTGGTCTCAAATGCCTGAGCTCAAGTAATCCGCCCACCTCAGCCTCCAAGAGTGCTAGGATTACAGGAGTGAGCCACCGCGCCCCGCCTGGCATTGGTTTTTTACCAATCAAAAAAATTGGTTACAACTATATGTTTATAATCATTCCATACATACAGTGTTGTGTTCTGCTTTTCTTTTTTTTTTTTTTTTTAACTTAGGATGACATAAGCACTTTCTGCCTTCTTAAAGAGTTTGTGAACCTGTTATGGTTGTGGCTGTTAATCCATCAAACAGATGTACATTGGTGTGCTTATACTTGCCCCCTGCATTGGAAATGTAGGGTGTTTCAATTTTTGCTATTACAATTAATGCAATACAGAGCTTTATACATAAAACCTTTTCTTTTCGGAATTATTCCTTAGGATAGATCCCTTGAGCTAACTGAAAAGGCCACACACCAGACAGAAACTGTTCCAAGCTGAAGAATGGGACTCGCCATTGACACTTTCTGAGCAAAAGGAAAGCTTCTTGATGTCAGTGTGGGGATTAATGAAGGATGGAAGGATGATACCGTCCTTGGTGCCGAGGGTCCTACCTAACTCCTGAGGCTTTGAGAAAACCCCTTGAATAAACTGGAGAAGGAGGTGCACACGGTCAGGGCTAGAAGATTTCCTCCCAGTAGCATAGAAGCTACTGGAGACCTGGTAATTCATAGTTGTTTTCACATAGCTATAAAATGTGACACGTATTTGAAGCCAGGGATGGCTTTTCTCTTTCAAAATAAAGCTAACAGTAGTTTGCATTTTTCCTAAAATACTCTAGGTAAATGATAGAAGATAAAACCAGATTAGAATTCAGATTCTGGCCTCAGATAACTACATAGATTTCCTAAGGTAGGAAAGGTAGGTTACTACATTAGTAACAAGAAACATTTAAGGGCTGGGCTGGGTGGCTCACACCTACAATAGTAGCACTCTGGGAGGCCGAGGCAGGAGGATCGCTTGAGCTCAGGAGTTTGAGACCAGACTGAGCAAGAGCGAGACCCTGTCTCAAGTAAAAAAAAATTTAAAAATCTGCAAAGCAACTAAAAATAGAAAAACTTAGCTCGGTGTGGTGGGGCACGCCTGTAGTCCCAGCTATTCAGGAGGCTGAGGCAGAAGGATTGCTTGAGCCCAGGAGTTTGAGGTTGCTGTGAGCTAGACTGACGCCATGGCACTCTATCCCGGCCAACAGAGTGAGACTCTATCTCGGAAGAAAAGCTGCTAAAAATAAACTAAAAAAAAACAAGAAAAAAAAGACAGTGTCTTTACCATGGTCCTTAGGCTGCAACACAAAGCTGCCTTGCTCGCCCGCCCTGGGACTCTGGCAGCTTAGCAGAAGGGCGGATACGAGGGACACGGCCTGGCCCTGTCCAAGCTGTCCTACCAAGGGCAATTCTAAAGATACGTTTATGCCCATGAGACCAGTTAAAAATGCCAGCACTCACAGATCGCTTGTTCTCTCACTTGTGTTCTTTCCTTCTTCTTTTAATTGCTCCCTACAAGAGCACATTCCTCCAACAGATTCTATGACAGGGATGTTCTCTCACTTGCTTGATTTTTGTAGTCTGTTGCCATCAGGCCTGCAGCTAAGGCCTTAACAAATAATTGCGCATCTGGTAACCACTTAGGCTCCCAGCAATGCAAGGCAAGGAGGCCTCTGCAGGGGCTCTCTGGTCAGCTCTCCTGCCACTGATAGGCTTTGCCCAAGTGCTCCTGGACTCACAAGCAGGCTTGTTACATTTCACCTGTCTCCTCAGTACACTCTTATGGCCTGCATGCTTCCTAACCATCTAGCCCCTTGTGAGCTTGGCCAGGCCACAGTTTCCTTCTTCTGCACCACCGTAGGACTAACGGATTTGCCCAGAGTCATGTTGCTAGATGGCAGCAGAGCAGGGCCTGCCTGGAGGCCACCCATGTCAGATGCTCATCCCACTACCTGTCAGCTGTGTGAATACCCCTCCCCACACCACAGTTCCTCACTGTGGTCCGAGGAGGTGCTCGTGCCCTCCTGAAGGGTTTGTTAGGAGGACTAAACAACTTGGTAAGTAAGGTAATTTAGTCCATAAGCACTCAGTAAGTGATAGCTGCTGTTGTTACTCATCCCACTATATCTAATCTCCCTGCGCGTACAGTTTACAACTTTAATCTTTAAAATAGCCTATGGCTTCCATAAATTTCCTTGTTGCTCTGCTGAGCACCATTCCTAGTTCCTGGGAGGTCAGGGCTGTTGGAGGACACCTGATAAACCAGCCCTGTCCCCCACTTCTCCAGGGACTCAGCCTCCTGATTTCAGTCCTTTCTTGCCTAATGGTCTCAGGTCTTTCACTTTCCATTTGCCTCTTAAATTACCAAATCCAGCTTTCACTGTCTTCCCTGGTAAGCTGGTGTCCAGAAATACACTCTGTCACCTTCTGTGTGAGGGGCAGCCTCTCCAGCTCATCTTCCTGCTGCAGATCCCATGGGGCAGGGTTTCCTGGAACTGTGTTTGGAGGACAGAAGGCACAGTCGTGATGGCAGCCATGGCGGGGCAGCAGCTGACATGTACTAGTCACCACTGCGTGCCAGTCTCCTCAGAATGCTCCTATTGTAGACAGTGAAAGTGAAGAGATGAGTCATTTCCCCAAGGTCACCATTCCATAGGTGGCCACAGTGGACTACCCAGACCTGCACAGAGCCAGTCTCCTGACCACCATGTTCTGTGGCAGTGCCCAGTGACATGAATCTCTCTGAATCTCTTTATTTTTCTTCTGTCAAGGGAAGGGGGGTGGAGTGGGGGTAGTGATGTAGTTCTGTCCTTAAAGATTGTTAGTTCCCTTCCTAGGGCCTGCCACAGGCCTTAATGTTCTGCAGATCCTATTTATGAAATGTGGATTAAATATTTACATTGCAGGAGCTCAGACTCCATAAAGCTGCACTGGGTATTCCTGTGCACTTGGATGTTTAAAATAAATTGAAAGCTTTGTGGATGGCAGTAAAATGGGAAGACTTCTCAGGGTGGTTTTGTCTGTCTGGTGAGGAGCTAACAGTGACAGCAGGTAGTCAGCAGAGGGCCCCAGAGCCTCACAAGTAAACCTAGATTTGGGCCGTACCCTGGTGTTTGCAGATTCTTGTAGAGCTGCGCTTTGGCTGTACAGGAGAGCGGCAGGCAAGCCAGAGTGGGAGTGCTCCTCCGCCACCAGAATGAAGATAGGCGTATGGGAGAAGGTAGAACACCAAGAACAGTTGCACAATCTGGTCACCTCATAATGTTCCAGTGAAGGGTATGAGTGTGTGAGGATGGGGATGGGGACTGTGTATGCAAACAGGGAACCAGGAAGAGAGCAAGAAGCTACTTTTTCAGCTCCTTCATGTTCAGTATCCCCCTTCCCCTGGCGTTTACTAGGCCCCTGTTCAGTTACTCTAATGGCCTCTGCACGTACAGCCCTCCCCCTGGGCAGCCTCTGCCTCCTGGGCTTTCCTGGGCAGCACTCCCAGGACTCTCCATAGCTAGTGAGGAATGAGCTCAGGCCATGACTGGAAGAGGACACATCCGACTGGCTCTTGGCCTGGTATGCCTGCAAGTGAATGGCAAGTTCTAGACCTGTGCTTGCTAGATTCTTTCCAGTCTAAGGATCCTAACATACATGTAAAAGGCAGTCAGTCAAATACATATGTGGAAAATGCCTTGAACAGTGCCTTCATAAGTGATTGCTATTTTAAAAATCTACCAAAAGCTAAATTTGTGGCCTTTAAATCATGGCCTGAATCCTATATTTCATTCCTTTTTCTTTTTTTTTTTGTATTTCCTTTTTTTTTTTTTTTTTTTCCTTTATAGAGGAAAGCCTGGGAAAATGGCCAGAAAGCCAAAAGAATGTGGTTGTATGATTAGTGATCCTGTCCCACAATGCGTAAGACTTACTTTGTGCCCACCTTTAGTGAACCTAATAAGTGCATTGCCCAGACCACCCATACAACAGAGTATATGATGCCTAGAAATAAGACAACCATGAGCAGTGGCTCCTTGGCTGATTTCAGAGAGTCACATGGCAGGCAGTCTCTAAGTCATATATTTGCTCTGAAGTGAACACCTTGACAGTTTAGAAATAATGCCAGTAGCAAATAAAATCGTTTCTGCTTTCCACCCCATATAAGCCATACATCAGAGTGCCCTAAAAATGTTAGTGGAGTGTATGAAGTCTGTAGTGGTATTTTAGTTAGGTTAGGCCAGTAGGTAGCCTTATTAAGAAGGTCATTTCACATGGTTGGTTTGGTTTGGTTTGGTTTTTAAGGAACAATAACCCCTGCCCACGGGAAATAATAGGCCTTTATGAGGTTATATCCGGCATTCATTGGTCCCATTTTGGAGCACTGCAGATGGACTCACACCTGGTCATAGACCCAGGGTCAGCTTTGAAGACTGGTGAGGGACAATAGCTAGAGGGAAAGTACTTGGAACCTGAGGTTCCAATAAAAGCCAGTGGCTTTTCTCTATGTCATGGCTCAGATTGTACTGTGTGTGTGTTTGTGAGTCTTTCTCCCAGTTGTTAGTCCTGAAATGCCATCATTCCATAAGAACAGGGACATAGGTGGGACCAGCTTTTTGAGCCAGCAGCTGCTTTTCCCAATTGTGCACGTATCCCCCCTCCAGTGCCCTTTCCCAGTGTGCAGGTGTCATTTGGGTGCCAGGAGCCCCTGGGAGGCTGTGGGGAAGCAGAAGGCACCAGCTCAGCCGTAGCACTTGCTGCAGGGGCTGCTGGCGGGAAAGCCCAGTGGCTCTTCCAGCAGGTAGGGCTCGTCTGGGTTCCAAGGCGTCATACTTAACTTTTTGCACCTGCTGTCAGCGCTTTTACTGCCAGCTATGTTTTATGTTAAAAGTTTGTGTAAAAATGTAAGGTGTGTAGCTGGGGAGAAAGGAATTTCTTTGGAATGAAAAGAGCTGAATAGAGGTGGCACTATGAGCTTCATGATCTCGCTCCTCCAGATCACTCAGATTTTTGTCTGTGCTGGAACCTAGAGTCTGTCTGTGCAGGGATTTAAGAATTGAATGAGCTGATGGTTGTAAAGCACCAGGCACAGTAACTAGCATACACCAAACACATAGTCATGGTACCTTTCACTACTACTTTCCATGTCATGTTATTGTTTTAAAATAAAAATTAACCTTTTAAATTATGGGAGTTCTGCTATACGTACGTTTGAAGCTGCCTTTTCCAGCAATTTGGGGCAGTAATCATTGTGCATCCGTAGTGGCTTTAAAGAGTCCTGGGTTTGCGCACCTATAAATGTGTAAGCATCACTTCCTCTTTCAGCAATTTCCCCAAGAATTCCTTGCCCAGCTGACTTTTCTTATAGGCTGTGATGACATGGGTTTTTTTTCTCTGAATCTAGCCAACTGGAGGAATTCCTTCAGACCTTTGTTCCAGACGATGGCCTTGGCCTTCTGCGCTCCTTCTCTCCTCCCTCCAGACTGCCCCAGGACAAGTCAGTCTGGCCCAGCCTTCACATCACCCCATTAGAGCCTGCAGTGACTTTTGGGGCCCTGGGCTTTTGTCACTCTGCTAGTCTGGCCCCTTCCTCCTGATTTTTTCACAAAGCAGGCCAGTCCCCCATCTGTCTTTCTCTGTTCCCACAGGTGCTGTCACCTATCCTCCCCTACACTCTCCACTCTTGTCCCTACCCTGCTGTCTCCACAGAGCCATCCTCAGCCCACACCCCTCGGTTGAGCCTGTCCCTGGACAGAAACTGCACTGGCAGGGCCACGCTGATTACCATCGGCAGGCAGGGCAGGGGATAGGCAGGTAGGCAGAGACCATGTTTTACACTTTAGGGCTTCATAGAAGAATCTCATTAACCACTGAGCTATTAAACCTACTTTCCCTGATCCAGGTGGTGCTGTTGAACAAATGCAGTACTGCCCTCAGGTGGAGTGTTTGGTGTCATGGAGGACACGTTGGTCTCAGGGCGTCCAGATAAAGTGGTGGGGATTCCCACGCTGTGCCTGTGTGTCCCCATCCTACCCTGAGTGGTGGAGAGAGAGACACTGCACCAAATCTCTTGTTAACATACAACACACCTATAAATCACAGCTTCTGGGGCTACAGCCCAGGAAATCTCAGCACTCTTGCACATTTTCTGACTCAAGGGATTCCCCATGGTCAAGCAGTAGAACCCCAGAGTGAACTCAAGCACCACTGGCTTGTGGGACCTTTTAGCAGTGTCCTAGGAGCATGCCCCTTGTGCCCCAAAGGGCCTTGGTTTCTGGCCTCCCACCTCCCCACAGCATTCTGTTGCAAATCGCAAGTCCTCCCTCACATTCATCCTCTGCCTGGCACTGCCCGCTTGGATAACAACAGCCTCCTAACTGGACTTCTCTTTTCCCGTCCTGTGCTGCATACTAGCACTAGCGTGATCTTCCAAAGGACAAACTGGACCAGATGATCTCCTGTTTCGGACCCTACAGCAGCTCGCCATTGCTGTCAGGGCACTCTGTAGGATGCTGTGTACATCCTGGCCCGGCTGCAGTCAGCTACAGCAGATTCCTCTACTTCACATCTTCCTCCTCCCCTCAGCTTGTTCCGGCCACACATGACCCACACTTGTGCACTATCCGGGCTTTCTCGCTTCTCCATGCCCTACTTGTTAACACTTCCACCCTCTCCTGGGTGACTTTCCTCACCCTTCAAGACTCAGCCAGCCCTGCTCTGCATGCAGCCTTCCCTGATTTCACCCCACCCCTGCCCCTGCCTTGAGCACCATGGGGCCTGACTTCTTTCTTATCTCCACACTGCACTGGCCAGTCCCTGAGCAGAAACCACCTCTGTTAACTGCCAGCCCAGGACCTGGCACACACATTTGTTCAAATGAACAAGTCCATATATCATGAGAAGTAGACACTACTACTCCCTGGGGAAGTCTGGTTTGTGAGAAGACAGCCCTCTTCAGAAAGGCCTTTTCTAATCAATAGTAGCTGGGAAATCTTGTCCTTACCTTTTAGGGAGAGTCTGAGGGCAGAGAGACAGGGAGGGAGCATTCTTTTAATGGCACAGGAACACTGCATAAGATACTTCTTCCAGGATGGTGGAAGGTGAGGATGACAGGGAACCAGCGGGGAGGCTGGCCACTCCCTGGATGAATGTGCAAATACATCTCAGCTTAGAGCCCAGGGTGCAGATTGCTTCCTCCGTGCCAGCTGTGCCTTTAGTCTTAGACCTGATCTGTAACATGCAGGCCTGGAAGTTGTAAACTGGTCACCCTAATGCACACACACACAGCTCATAGCCAGGTTTACTTGGTCCTCACCAATATTATAAACAATCTTTTATTACGCTACCTATACATAAAATCAGATTTGATATAAAATTCCTGATTTCAGACATCTCATAAATCAAAAGTTCTATCAGAATCCCATTTCTGCCTGGCAACTGTTGATCACCATGCTTGGCTGTTACATTTCCTAAGCTTGTTATCTGCCTCCCATGTGGGCATTTTGAGTTTGCAGCTCTTGGTCTAGACTGTAATCTTCTGAAAGTCAGGGACAGAGTCCCATTCATGGTTTTATTTCTACCTCCTAACACAGTGTTTGGATTGCTTGATAAGTATGTGTTGAAGTAGATTTAATCAGCCACACCTAGGTATTATAGCTTTGTTGGGTATCAGCAACAGAATGTAGGTAAACAAAAACTTTATTCAACATGTTTTCTGAACCCTGGAAACCTCTTTATTCCAAGATCATCAATTGAAAGTCCAGCTCCTGTTGAAGTTTGTCAATAGAATAAACTATATCTTCATACGCTAAGCACTACATCGTGTGTGGTTTTATTCTAAAGGCTGGTTCCTTTGCTCCTTTTTATTAAGTTTAACAAACATAACTGCCCAAATTGGTATTTTTGTAAAGTGGGATTATTTGATATAAACATAAGTAAAGACCAAAGCAACTGATAAAACTACAAGATTGTCATTTCCCCAAAATAAGTGTGTATATAAGGGACAGCTTCTTCCAGGAAGCCATGTGCTTTTCTGGATGGAAAATAAATCGGTGGTACTCTTGGTTTTCTCGGACTTGTTCCCAGTCTTTAGAGCCTTTTTTCCATCTGTTCCCCAGAATCATGACTTAGTGTCTCCAATGGATGACAACGATCAGAAGGCACCCTGTGTGCACAAAGGGGTCAGGGCTCCTCCAGATCCACTACCATCTATTGCTTGATCATCAGTGAAGGACACTATGTTAGCTTGGGCTGCCATAGCAAAATACCACATCCGAGGGGCTTAAACAACAGAATTTCCTGTTCTCACAGTTCTGGAGGCTGGAAGTCTAAGATCAAGTTGTCAGCAGGGTTGATCTCTTGTGAACCTTCTCTCCTTGGCTTGCAGATGGCTGTCTTCCTGCTCTGTCCTCACATGGTCTTTTCTCTGTGTGCACTTCCCTAGTGTTTCTCTGTGTTCAAATTTCCTCTTCTTGTAAGGACATCCGATTGTGTTAGGGTCCACCCTCCTGGCCTCATTTTACCTGAATCACTTCTTTAAAGGCTCTATCTCCAAGCACAGTCAATTTCTGAGGTGCTAGAGTTCAGGGCTTCAGCATATGAATTTTAAGGGGACCCAATAACAGCCACAAATAAATGTTGTGTCTTTTTTAGCATGTGTGATTCCGTTGGGAAAGCAGGAAAAAGCAGGAACCATAATAGTCTTAGCAGATGAGTCTGTAAGTGTCTCAGGCTATCCAGCCATCATACAGCACATAGAGCAGCGTTGCTGAGCCCAAGTAGAGCACAGCTTGGGGATCCTGGCAAGAGGCATGTTGCTTCTGGTGAAGTTTTATCCTTTTGACCATCTGTGTTATTTTGAGCAGTTGCTGTAATGAAAAAATTAAGAATGAAAACAAAGATACCAACAAACACCAGAGCAGGCTGCCACTCCAACAGCTCTCCACAGGACCAAGTAGTTCATGGAATCACTAGGCCTTCCAGGGGAAGAAGGCATGGTGGTTTCTGTTGGGTTCATCTTCAGTCCTACCTTCCTAGGCTGGACCTCACCCCCAAGAAGGCCAACAGACAACCCCTTATATGGCCAACACAAGTTCCCCCTGGTGGGTAAGCCCCATCACTAGAACTGAGAATTTGAGCTATAAATTAAAACTGAAAATACAGCTTGAAAAAGATGAGAGGGAAATCACATGTGCAGTGTATGTTATGAGACCCAGTTATATCACCTTAGTTGTACTTTTGCTTCCAAAGATCACTTTAGGTTGTTGGACATGAAGAAACTAATGAGCCAGTGTGGGTGGTTCATGCATGCTTTAGAGTCTGAGTGATGAGAGGGCACCATTGATAAATTTTTCCCTCATAAACACTGTGAGATAATGGAATCTCCTAAGGTTTGTTTTATTCTCGAGTGACTATAGCAAAAATCTAAATCCAAGAATAAGCAAAAAGAGAAAATAAGGGATGATCTGTCTTCACCAGACATCAGTGCAGCACTCCTCTCTGGTTCTGAATATCTCTTCTTGGCAGCTTCTCAGTCTGGCTTTGGAGAAATCTGCCTCCTGCATGACTGGGTGGTCCTCTGCCATTCGGAAGCAGTCACTGTGGTCAGGCATGTGTGTGCTCATTGTGAGCAGTTTACATACACAGGATCCTCAGGTTCCTCTGTCTGTGTTGTTCATGAGAGTGCTTTCCAAGCACTCTTTCCAAGCACTGTCCACTATCCATTTTCAACACAAGTATTTGGCAAATTTGATACAAAGTTATATCTTGATTGACAAGCATGAACAGCCCTGTCACCTTGCTTTCCAGCACCCTTTTACTGTTAACTCTGTTGATAATTTTTCACTTAAAATGTGATGGTTCCATGAGCATTGAGTAAACCCCGCCAGTCCTTTTAGCCACACTGAAAAAAATAAATAGTGAATACATCAACTTCCCTATGATTGCCAGTAGCAAAAATTGGTCTTCTAAAGACCTGACCTTTTCTTTTCTTTTTTTTTTTTTTTCTTTTTTTTTTTTTTTTTTTGAGACAGAGTCTCGCTTTCTTGCCCAGGCTAGAGTGAGTGCCGTGGCGTCAGCCTCGCTCACAGCAACCTCAGACTCCTGGGCTCAAGCAATCCTCCTGCCTCAGCCTCCCGAGTAGCTGGGACCACAGGCACAAGCCACCATGCCCGGCTGATTTTATATTATATATATTAGTTGGCCAATTAATTTCTTTCTATTTTTATGGTAGAGACGGGGTCTCGCTCAGGCTGGTTTTGAACTCCTGACCTTGAGCAATCCGCCCGCCTCGGCCTCCCAGAGTGCTAGGATTACAGGCGTGAGCCACCGCGCCCGGCCTTCTTTTCTTTTTTGAATAGAGGAATCAAAGCTTCAGCAAAATCAAGACCTGTATAAAAAGAGGTCAGGGCCTCTCAAACTTTACTGTGTGTCAGAATCACTTAGGGATCTTGTTGAAATGCAGTCCCAAGTGGTAGGTCTGGAGAGGAGCTGGGTAGTCTGCATCCCTGACAAGCTCCCGGGTGCAGACAATGCTGCTGTCCTGTGCGTAGTAAGGGGCCAGCTCACCACTACTTTCCCCTAAGGGAGCTATCTATAGCCACCTGCCTATGTTGAAATATCCTGTGATGTTCTGTATAGTATTATGTCCCACAGAACTAAAAATCACTTATTAA
This sequence comes from Microcebus murinus, assembly GCF_040939455.1. Classification (NCBI taxonomy): domain Eukaryota; kingdom Metazoa; phylum Chordata; class Mammalia; order Primates; family Cheirogaleidae; genus Microcebus; species Microcebus murinus. Next base: position 25,233,555 of record NC_134122.1, on the reverse strand, counting down.
ACTGCTCATGTTCCTGAGGGAGAGGAATAAATTTCAACTGGCTGAAGAGCCATGTGGCAGTATGAGCAGGAGTGTGAGAGTGATGGTGTCTGGGGGCGTCAGATGGGAAACGTGCTAGCCAAAGAGTGTTTTACTATTCCCGTAGCAAAGTGGGAAAGACACTTAGACCACAGTTGGGAGCATGCGAGCTGGGAGAATGAGGGGATTCGGATTGGAAGAATAGTAGCTCACCCCAGCTGCTCAGAACAGTGTTCTGATCAGAACCAGTATCCCTGGCCCTGTTTCTGTGCCTTCCAAGCTGAGAACCTCCACCTGCATTTCTGATTTCTGATTATTTTACTTTTGTCAGGTTGACACTTTTTTCCTCCCTTCTCTGACCCTTATCCTCAGTTCATATCTCCTGTCCCCGACAGAAGCTTCCTTTTATGTCACATTTCACTAACAGTGGGGAAAGATTAAAAACCCACCTTTGCTGTTTACTCTGAGGAGAGAGACATTCTATTCTAGCCAGTGTCCGTCAAGGGGTATTGTCAACCCCAAGGTCATACATCTCTGCATCCTTCTGTCCCTGGGTACATGAACTACCATGCCAGCTTTACAGAATGTGCTAAAATATTGAAGCGAAATTACCTGCTAAAGCTGAAACTGCACTTGTACCCTAGAACCAACACTTCTACTAAATGACCTGTGAGGTCTCGACTTCCTCCTTCCTACCCCATGCTCAGACCTGAGCAGCTCCTTCCACACACGTGGTCCAGTTTGCTCTATGCCTGGCTGTTGTCAGCTTGTACTTGGGGAGGAGTGTTAGCTAACTTCATCCCTGCCAGCTGCAGCCTCTTCCAGGGCTTGATAACAGTGGAGTTGGTGCAGGGAAGCGCTGGTTTTGCTGGTTGCTCCTGCCCTGCCAAGTCTCAGAGAAGCCCCAGTGAACACACAGGTAACCTGGGCTGTGAGCAAAGACAGATGTGCCTGGCTTGTTTCCACCCAGGTTACAGCTGTGTTCATCTTTGGCAGTTTGAAATGGTCTATTATAGACCCACCACTTGCTAATGCCTTGCTCCTGGGCCGGGAAGACTGCTGCTCAGCCTCATGCTCACGCTTTGTTCTCACCAACAGCATCACCTCCAAGGGAACTGAGATGGGGCCATTTTTCAGTTCCTGGCAGTAATTCCTGGGAGTTGCTCTTGTGAAAAAGAGCCTTCTGCTAAGTTTTTAAAGAAACTTTTTGTTTTATTTTGTTTTTCTTTTGAGACAGTCTCCCTCTGTTGCCTGGGCTACAGTGCTGTGGGATCAGCCTAGCTCATAGCAACCTCAAACTCCTGAGCTCAAGCGATCTTTCTGCCTCAGCCTCCCAGGTAGCTAGGAATACAGGCATGCACCACCATGCTCGGCTAATTTTTTCTATACATTTTTAGTTTGCCAATTAATTTCTTTCTATTTTTAGTAGAGACAGGGTCTCACTCTTGCTCAGGCTGGTTTCGAACTCCTGACCTTGAGCGATCCTCCTGACTCGGCCTCCCAGAGTGCTAGAATTACAGGTGTGAGCCACCTCGCCTAGCCAAAACTTTTTGATTTTGAATGGATGAATGAATCTTAATGGCTTTTGAACTTTTTTGCCTCTGACCTATAGTAATAAATATAAATTACTGTAAACCCAATCCAAGCATATAAATATATATATTTTTTTATTTGTTTGTTTTTGAGACAGAGTCTTGCTCTGTTGCCCAGGCTAGAGGTGCCATGGTGTCACTCTAGCTGACTGTAGCCTCAAACTCCTAGGCTCAAGGAATCCTGGCTCAGCCTTGTGAGTAGCTGGCACTACATGCATGGGCCACCATGCCCGGCTAATTTTTTCTATTTTTAGTAGAGATGGGGTCTTGCTCTTGATCAGGCTGGTCTCAAACTCCTAACCTCAAGCGATGATCCTCCCGCCTTGGCTTCCCAGAGTGCTGGGATTATAGGCGTGAGCTACCACGCCCAGCCTAAATGTATATATTTTTAATGAAAACAGCAGTTTTACAAAATAAATATTTGACATGTGGAATGCACTGTAGTATTTTGTTTTCTGTTCTAGCTTTGGGGGGTAATCACTGGTCATAGTCTACTAAAATGATTTTAGAACCCACCAAAGAGTTGTGGTTCATAGTTTAAAGCCATGGCTATAGCCAGTCACAGTGGCATGTGCCTATAGTCCCCGCTACTGGGGAGGCTAAAGTGGGAGGATCGCTTGAGCCCTGGAATTCAAATCCAGCCTGGGCAGCATAGCAGACCCTGTCTCTGAAAAAATGAAATCATGGCTATAGGAACTTTATTTCCACAAACCTGTGTTGTTGTATGGAGCATCCACAATGAGCAAACCCTTGGCATGGAGCTTAGTCACAGTCTCTGCCCTCCTGCCCTTTCAAGGCTGTGAGAAGGAACCACCTGTGCTTGGGTGCAGGTGAGGCCCAGCCTGTCAGAGGCTTGAGAGCTTCCCTTGGAAAGGATGTCAGCAGACAGCTGTTCTTTGGGAATTACCTAATGCAAAGCCATTGTGGACATTCTTCTTTAACATCCATTTATACTGAGTACAAGCCAAAATCCTTATCATAGATATTCCCAGGTCCCGGGCAGACTGCTGCACACCCTGCTCCCCACTCCTGCTCTGTTCACTTCACTCCTCCCTGTTCTTACCTGGGACTCTCTCTCCCACGGAGAGCACTCTTCACCTTTCTTTCTTTTTTTTTTTTTTTGAGACAGAGTCTCGCTTTGTTGCCCAGGCTAGAGTGAGTGCTATGGCGCCTAGCTCACAGCAACCTCAAACTCCTGGGCTCAAGCAATCCTACTGCCTCAGCCTCCTGAGTAGCTGGGACTACAGGCATGTGCCACCATGCCCGGCTAATTTTTTCTATATATATTAGTTGGCCAATTAATTTATTTCTAGTTATAGTAGAGACGGGGTCTCGCTCTTGCTCAGGCTGGTTTTGAACTCCTGACCTCGAGCAGTCCGCCCCCCTCGGCCTCCCAGAGTGCTAGGATTACAGACGTGAGCCACCGCGCCCGGCCGACTTCTCACCTTTCTTACCTCTTCACTTCATACACCTTAGAGAGGCCTTCCCAGACCGCCTACTTTATAACTGTGAGCTATTTCCCCCTTTCTTTCCACCCCAGCACAGACACTCTTCCAGCCTGTGTTTTCTCCTTACCACTTGTAATCATGTCATACTATGTATTTTACTTATGTAACATGCCATGCCCCCCACCTCAATGTAACTTTCTAGGAAGGAGGGGCTTGGTTTTGTTCACTTTATTCCCCAGTGCCCAGAGCAGGACTCAAGAGTCCTTAGTAGGAACTCACATATTTGCCTTGGAATTTTTATATAAATGTCCATGTGCTAGCATTGTCCTAGGTGTTGCTGATATAGTCCCAGTGATTTTGTTCAATGGACATTCCAGAGAAACAGTTGTCAGTATCTAAATAACTACAAGGGAATTGGTATTTTTGTTTGTAGTTGTGCTGATAAAGGTAAAATTGAACCTTTATTTGTTCCAGAAAGCCTTTACCTCCTACTTTATCTTAGAAGTCCTCGTCCCCATAGTATAGTAAAAAGTAGGCAGCTGTGGTCATGATGTACCTTGCTTTTCCCCACAGTTTTCTCAGCATTGCCCTTCTGCAGAGCAGGGTTAAGCTGATGTCTCAGTGCCTTTATAACTTTCTATCTCTAGGGGGCAGCATTGGCACAGAAACCAAATGTGAAGTTCCACCTATTCCAATTTGTCACCTAATCATGGTGTCTCTGCAGGAAAGAAGTGCTTGGCTTCTTTCAAATCTGCAGGAGTAAGGCTTAGAGATTTCTTTCTTCAAAGCCTGCTTCTGTACATAGAAATGATAGGTAAGCCTATATGCACACATTTTTATAATGTATTTAGTGTATATGTGTATGAAAATTTTTAAATATTTAAGAACAGTAATCAAAACTTCCCCAAATAAGCCAACTAGGGGATGTAGGTGGTCTTTGTAGTATTTCCCAGAGCTTTTGCCTGACCATGGCCAGATTTGAATTGCTGCATTTAGAAATGTAAAAGTTATCCTTCCCTAAAAGATGATTTACTATACCTTGAGGGAAACAGAAATCTCCTGCATGGAGAGATTGGCTTCTTAGAGAGACGTGACATAATCAGATGATGATAAAATACCATTAAAACAATTCTTGTTAGAATTTTGCTTGTTCTTTAAGAACTGGACCCAGGGCCGGGCATGGTGACTCACGCCTGTAATCCTAGCACTCTGGGGGGCTGAGGCAGGAGGAGCGCTCAAGGACAGGAGTTCAAAACCAGCCTGAGCAAGACCCCGTCTCTACTAAAAATAGAAAGAAATTAATTGGCAAACTAAAAATATATAGAAAAAATTAGCCGGGCATGGTGGCACATGCCTGTAGTCCCAGCTACTTGGGAGGCTGAGGCAGGAGGATTGCTTGAGCCCAGGAGTTTGAGATTGCTGAAAGCTAGGCTGACGATATGGCACTCTAGCCTATGCAACAAAATGAGACTCTCTCAAAAAAAAAAAAAAGAACTGGACCCAGGCAAGCTGGACTGTCTTGTTCCTAGGCATGCAAAGGAGAATGGGGGCTGGTAGGGAAACCTGCAACCTGTCCTCGGCAATAGCTGCCTTCCATAGCCCCTGGGAGGTGCTGGGGAGAGACAGGCTGGGGCCCAGCCAGGCAGGATGTGCCAGTTTTCCATCCCAACCCCTCTAAACTAGAGGTTCTCTCAGACACAGGGGCCATTTGTGAAGCTCCTTTCATCATGAATAAAGAGGTCAATTTGGAAATTGAAACTATAAGGAGAAAATCAACAAAGAACATCTTAATTGAAATATATATAGTACTTCTTGCACCATCTGCAAGCATTTGGTCATTGACCACTGGGTAATCACTGCTGCTTGCATTTAAACTCGTCAGATCAGGAAAAGAACTTGGGGAGCAGAAAAAAACCACAGTGATACACATAACCCACCAGAGTGTTACACATAACCCCTATCCTCGAGGCCAAAAGGGAGGAAAGAATGTTCTTTGGGGGAGGAGGTAGATATACTAAAAGGTTTCATAAACGTCCCTCTGCACCCCCGCCCCCACTGTGTAAATTGTAAAAGTCCCAGGAGTAGGGAAGGGCTATAAGTCTTGGCATGGAGAGGATGTGCTTCATCCTGCCAACCTTCTTCTCTGTGATTATTCAGACATTCGGCACCTCGTGTGGGTCAAACCTAGTGCTAGGCACTAGAAATCCAAAGATAACTGAGACATAGTATGGTGATTATAAGCTTCTAGAGGCCAGGAATGCTGCTGGCCTATTCACCAGTTCATCCCCACATGGCACAAAGTAGGCACTCAATAATACATTTTTTTTTTAATTGATGAATTGGGCCCTCCATGCCAAGCCTGTCTGTAGTGATGAGCAGGGTGTGCTATTTGCCACAAGCAGAGCTTGGCTTCTGGGAGAGATGTGATGCAATCAGATAATCACAAGACACCATTAAAAGTACAGTAATCCAGTGTGAGCCAGATGCTTTAGGAGCCCAGGGAAAGAGTGCCAACATTTGCCTGGGTCTTTTGGGTATCCCATAGCCCCTGGTATTTGAGAGGAGAATGATGGATAGGTGTTGCCAGAGGAGAAGGGACAGTCTAGGCACAGTGCTGCGCATTTGAGGGTACGGGGGTTGTGGGTGCTGGCAAGAGGTGTCCATGTTGGCCCTAGGCACTGGCTCGGGCCCAGCTGCGAGGCCTATGGCGAGCTGATTCCCTGAGCTCTTTCTCTTGTCGTGGCTCATTCCACTATCCTGCTTGCATTCCCCCTGCCTGAAATATTCCTCTACCAGATACCCATCAGGTGGCTGAAATGCCACCTCTTCACAAGACCTTCCTTGGCAACCCAGTGTCAAATGGCACCCCTCCCTGCCCACACCCCCACTCCTTACCTGGTTTTATTCCCTCCAGATACTCATTGCCTACTCAATGTATGCAGATATCTGTGGGTGGGCTCCAAGGGGTCAGGGACTTCATTTTATGCTCTGATCCCTACACTGAGAGCAGAGCTTGGTGAGCCATTGAAGGCTTTCAGTAGCCTTGGCAGGACAGGGGGCAGAAAAGAAAATGTTTTCATTCCTTTCAATGCAGAAATTGTCTCCATTACCTGCCTTACTGACCCAGAGCAGTTTTGGTGATGGTGATAATCTCAAACAGTGTCATTAGCAAATCTTACTGTATTATAGTCTTGGCCACCTTTGAGGAGATAAGTGGCATGTATTTATTTATTTAATTTTTTTTTTTTTTTTTTTTTTTTTGAGACAGAGTCTCACTTTGTTGCCCAGGCTAGAGTGAGTGCCATGGCGTCAGCCTAGCTCACAGCAACCTCAAACTCCTGGCTCAAGCAATCCTCCTGCCTCAGCCTCCCAAGTAGCTGGGACTACAGGCATTCGCCACCATGCCCGGCTAATTTTTTGTATATATTAGTTGACCAATTAATTTCTTTCTATTTATAGTAGAGACAGGGTCTCGCTCTTGCTCAGGCTGGTTTTGAACTCCTGACCTCGAGCAATCCGCCCGCCTCGGCCTCCCAGAGAGCTAGGATTACAGGCGTGAGCCACCGCGCCCGGCCTGTGTGGCATGTATTTGTAAGTAAGGGTCCAGTGACAAAGTAAATGAAATTTGGCTCTGGTGTGGAACTTGTACATTGAGCCTGTTTCTGTTTATACATGTAATAGAAATCTAAAAATAGGCTTCCTTCTGCTATGCCGCCAGACATGCAACTGGCTGGAGGTGGCAGGAACAGCTACTTCCTCACATGTGTCCAGTCTAAGGTCATTCTGTGACCTTAGCAGGTTCCTGTCATCATAAGCAGGAAAGGGTGTCCTTGGTCTAATCCCACTCCATCCTGCCTCTTACTGGGTCCTTCCCAGCTCTGCAAGCAGCACAGGAAAGCAGGCATCCTGAATAGCCGCAGCTGGGTATCCTTGCCTTGGCCACCTTGATGCTCACACGCCACCTGGCTTGTTCATCTGTGGTCTCCTTACACAAGATGCCATTGTAACCTCAGGGCTTGTCTCATACTGCTGTGCCCTTGGGTTTTCCAGTAAACAGTGTTCTTGCTAGCACACAGCATGCTGGCATATAGTGGGAAAAGAGTAGAAAGAACAAATGGATTTGGAAGGAGGCAGACTTGTGTTCAAAGCTCCATGGTTTGACCAAGTTAATTTGACTCTCTGTGCCTGCCTTTTCTCATTTACTTTAAATATATATATACATATATATATACTATGTATGTATGTACATATGTGTATATATATACATTGTGTATATATATACAATGTATATATATATATCAAGCAGAACCTTGGACAGTAAAAAGAAATATATGTGTGTGTGTGTATATATATATATATACACACACACACACGGATAATGGTCCTGTATTTTCTGTTAGAATTACCATGAAGATTGAATGACGTGTGTATACAAAGCACCCTTTGGGAAGATGTATACGTTTTCAGTACCTAGCAACTCTGTTGCCTGGGCTAGAGTGCAGTGGCTCACAGCAACCTCAAACTCCTGGGCGATCCTCCTGCCTTAGCCTCCTAAGTAGCTGAGACTACAGCTGTGCACCACCACGCCCAGCTAATTTTCTATTTTTGGTAGAGATGGGGTCTTGCTCTTGCTCAGGCTGGTCTCAAACTCCTGAGCTCAAGTGATCCTCCTGGCTTGGCCTCCCAGAGTGCCAGGATTACAGGCTTGAGCCACAGCAACCGGCCTTCCCCTTCTTTTTTTCTTTTTTTTTTTTTTTTTTTTTTTTTTAGCTCATCTGTGAATTAGATTAGCCCAAGCCCCTTCTTAAAACTGATGTCTTTCTGGACTGTCAGCTGGCATGCGTATGTCATTTGGGCCTGAGAGTGGGGAGGACCAGTGACTTTAACAACTAGAAGACAAGAGTGGCCTGGAAGCCACAACCCTGTGGTCTCTGTCTGAGTGTTCATGAACAGTCAGGTGCCCAGGCCTCATCTTTCACCTTGAGCTCTGGGGATCTATAGTCTCACTGTTTTTCAAAGTGACGAAGCAGAGAACTGCAATTTCTGAGGTTAAATTTGGATTGGCCCAGCCTTATGCCCCCATAGCAAAGTCAGCGACTTCTCTCTCCTCGAGAGTGAGTTTAGAGGTTTCACTGGAGGAGCAATTCAAAAATAGAGGAGCAGTTTCTGGTATGTTCTGCTTCTGAGACAAGGCTGGAAGTCAACATGTGAAATCTAGAGTGTGCAGGGACCGACAGCTTCCGGATAGGCTTGCAGGGATGGGGAGGAAGCGAAAGCAGAATCTGGTGACTTGGATCGTAGCTGCAGATCTTCTGTTGAGTTCTTTGCCAGCCGACCCAAGGGCCTTGAGATCAGTGTAACTTTCACTGGGCCTAGGTGAGGTGACGGCCAGACACATTGTCCTCTAGTTTAGGAGGAAGCTATGTTTATATGAAGAAATTTCAACTTTTGGATAGAGTCATCTGAAGTTGAATTTTATCTTCTGCTTTGTCCATAAAACATTATTTAGGAAGCAAGAAATGGATAAAGGGAGACTCTAGAGAGTTTTCTTTATATGGCAAAGTGAAGACCTAATGGCAGTCAAAACACCCTAGTGCATGTTGAGTACCAAAGGGCATCATAAAACTTAACCAGCAGTCTCACCAGTGTCATGAAGAGCACAGACTGTGGCCGCTGCTCCTTAGTGAGTCCCCCACTGTGTGTGCCATGTCCTCACTGAGAAGGGAGCAGTTGCCCTTGTTGTCATATTTGGGATAATAATGAATTCTGCTGTTTTCCTTCTGGTCTGAAAATACACAAGGTGATGGAAAGTGGGTCTCTGGTCTCCAGTTAGATTTGGTAGCCAGGATATGCTGCCCATTATGTTCTGAAGTTACTTGTCAAAATGTACTCTGCCTTCCAGAATGATCCTTTGGGACTTTCTCATTAACCTCAGTTTGAAGAACATGGTTATCTTCATGTTAAAGAAATATTCAAGAGCATTTCTTCTGCTTTATGTTTAAGCACTAGTTGAGTTTAGGAATAAAGCCTGGCTGTGCCTGAATTACAATTTAGTAAAATATATACTATGTTTAGAAAAGAGGGTAAATTTTTAAAGAAACAACACAAGAGAGCGCTCCAAATGTCAAGCTTACCTGGCCTGAATTTGCCTTATTTCAGTTGTGGATTTCAGTATCTAGCTACATAGTCTCTCAAAAGATGTTTCAGGTTTGTTCTCTGGGACCCCTAGTCCCTTCATTGAAGAGTTCCCTGGCTGAAAACCCACATGTTGACCTACAGGAGACCCACTGTGGTGTTGAGAGGGAGGAAAAGGCTCCACGGTGACCCCTCACACACAACTGACTCCAGCGTGGCTGGGTCATTTTGCCCTCATGGGCCTGTGCCTCACCTCAAAGATGAGATTTCTTCTCTTACAAGGAAGGCCCATGAATTAATAACTGAATCACCAGGGATGCTGAAAAGCACTGTCTAAATGCTGTGTATTGTTTTCAAGCTGTTACTCCTGGAGGGTGGCTAGGTTGGCATTGTTTTCAAGGTTAGAATCCAAATACCAACTTATCTATTCTCCAGCTGTTGTTTATCCTTCAGTTTCCTGAAATAGTCAAACGCAAGGTCTTATAAAAACAGGTTTGTGCTGCTATACGTTTTGGTGGTAATAATTAAGTGCACTACTGATTTAGCCTCTTGTTTACTGAAAGAGATGTAGGTAGAGACCTAGGCATGTTATACCCCTTAGAAGCCATTCCTTTAAATATTGTATTTCCATCAGCTCATCTCTCTCCCACTCCATCCCATTCATTGGAGACTTTACAATATCCTACCAAAGGGTTGTTCAGGGTCTCAGCTCCCTGAATGGTCCATTTCATTTCTCTCTCTTTTAAAAATTTTAAAACTAGATAGCACATATATAGAGAATAAAATTCAAAAGATAGAAAAGATCTACAGTGAAAAAGTCCTACCTCTGCCTTTAAGCCACTTGGGACTATTTGTGCTACCAATTTCGTGTCTATACTTTAAGGTCAATTTTACATGTCGCTGCATTCTGCCTCCACTACCATCTTTTTTAATACAGAAATGGGAGCATCTATATTATACATACTATTCTATGCCTTGTTAGAGTCATCTTAGCATATATTAAAGAAAGCTCAGTTACTAGCGGGGAGTACCGCTATAGGAGATGTTTCTAGAATTAATGTGAAGATGTGATCTAGTACATTCGGAGTAGCCTCAGAGGCCTGACTCTCTTAAGTGCTACACTTAAACACTTACACCCAGCTCTCTACCTCACCTCTCCAGTGGGTGTCCACGGGCCCTCTGTGTCAGCACTGCCCAGGTCAGCTCGAGATCTTCATGCCTGCCTCCCACCACCCAACACTCATCTCACCAGTGTCACTGTCGTCATTGATTGCACAAACCAGAACCCAAGTCATCACCCCGACTCCTTCCCACTCCCAAAGCTGAGCCACCACCACCTGCAAGTATGACTTCCTCCATTTCTCCCAAATCAACCAACTTTTCTTCATGTCCTCACCACTGCCCTTGTGTGGGCCTCTTTAGCCCCTCTATTTTGAGTTGTGCAGCTAATTTCTTTCTATTTTTAGTAGAGACAGGGTCTCGCTCTTGCTCAGGCTGGTCTCGAACTCCTGAGCTCAAACGATCCTCCCTCCTTGGCCTCCCAGAGTGCTAGGATTACAGGCATGAGCCACCACGCCCGGCATAGAATGATCTTTGAAAATCATAAGCCTGACTGTGTTACTTCCGTGCTTGACATCTTTGGTGGCTTCCTAGTGTTCTTAGAATAAGAGCAAACTGAAATCATACCCTCTTAGGCTCTGCATGGTGCAGCCTTGCAGGCCTCACCAGGCATGTTTTCACTGTCTGCAGTCCGGCTACAGGAACCAAACTCTCCCGGCTTTGTCTGCCAGAGTCTTCTCTTGCTGTTCCTCTATCTGGAGTGCCGATCTCTTTGCCACCCCATCTAGTTACTGTTACCTCATCTTTCAGATCTCGGGCTTCACTTCCTCAAGCTTTCACTGTTTCCCCAATCTAGGTCAGGCCCCCAGTCAAAGTTAACAACACCATTTCCTCCATTATACTTTTACCAGTGTTGTAATACCATTTATGTCTGTGGTCATTGGATTAATGTTTCTTTTTTTTTTTTTTTTTTTTTTTTTTGAGACAGTCTTCTTTGCCAGGGTATAGTGCTGTGGCGTCAGCCTAGCTCACAGCAACCTCAAACTCCTGGGCTCAAACAGTCCTTCTGCCTCACCCTCCCGAGTATCTGGGACTACAGGCATGCGCCACCATGCCCAGCTCATTTTTTCTATATATTTTTAGTTGGCCAATTGGTGTTTTTCTATTTATAGTAGAGATGGGGTCTCACTCTTGCTCAGGCTGGTTTTGAACTCCTGACCTTGAATGATCTTCCCGCCTCAGCCTCCCAGAGTGCTAGGATTATAGGCATGAGCCACCACGCCTGGCCAATGTTTCTTTAAATTAATGTTACTGATTTGAGATAGTTTCTGGCACATAAGAAAGTATTTTATAAACTATGAAGGATCTTAGAATAAAAGGTGGTGATTTTTTTAAATTCCTATTTATAAACAAAGTTAAACTATAAAGGAAGACATCTGTGTTATGAGTGATTGTTAGCTTGAGTAAGTCTCCCAAGGAACCCCTGGTGAGCCTAATGTAGGCCATTCTTCAGTTCAGTAGCAGTATCTCCTACATGCCAGAATACTGGGCATCAGGACTGCAGATGTTACTAAGATCCAGACAGACCCTGCCCTCAAGTAGCTCATGGTGTTTTATTTTTAAAAACCCAAAATATACCTCCTGTGGTTTTTTTCAGGTGTCCTGTGGCATTTTAGAAAGCCTTATACAAACTGGGTGATAGGAGCAACACTTTCTTTTGATCAAAGGAGAGGAAATTTTCCTTGTGCTTTCTTCTAACAATTTCTAGCTCTTCTATTGAAAGATATCTTTAGAAATATCCCTGCTGAACAGGAGAAAGATTCTCTGAGAAAATTCAAGTCAAGTAAAGCTCATTTCACATTCTTTTTGTTGAACAGGAACTTTTATGGTATCTACTCACAAGGAGCTGTCTTTGTGTCTGGTCTTTATCCCCAGGAAACCTGTAGGAAGTGTCAGGGACTCTGGAAAGAACACAATGGCCTCACCTGTGAGGAGCTGGCTGAAAAAGATGACATCAAGTACCGCACCTCTATGTGAGTAACATGATTCCAAGGGGCTTATGGACTAATTCTCAATTCCTCCGTTAACCTGCTTTTGCCAAAGGGGCGGATTGTATTGTGGGAAGAAGAATGCGCCCAAGCCACCCCAGTCTAGAGCAATCTTGGGGAATTGACCTAACTCCTGAGCCTCTGTCTCCTCATCTCTGCAGCCTCATGGAGCTATTTCAGAGACAAATGTAAAATATGAAATGCCTGGCACATATGAATTCAATAAATGATGGCCCTTTTCTCCTTATTGTCTAAATAAATAAGCAAGTAACACATCTTAATTAGCTTAGACTGAACTAATGTCGCTTATGTCTGTGTTATAGGATACTGGTGGCCTGAGACATTAAGTAGAATTGCCAGCGTCCAGAATGCAAAATGATACATCTGTCATAATAATAACCATTACTTGTATAATACTCCCTGTGTGGCTGAGCACTTTACAAACATTAACTTATTAAAATGAATAGACTTAAGTAATACAGAAGTCAATTTTGTTCTCATATAACAGTCCAGCCTTGCCAAGCAGCTGATGGGGCAGGTCTGTCCCCTGAGGTCGTTCAGACATCCAGGTTCCCTGGTGTCACTCCAGCACTGTGAGGGTAGTGGTCTCATCTGCATGATTATAACTGGGTTGTGGCCATATTTATACTCCACCTTACAGGAAATGAAAAAGAGACAAGTTGCCAGGGTAGGCAGGTTTTCTCTGAGTGTAAATAATGCAGAAATTGTATATGTGTATCACTTCTACTCACACCCCATTGGTCTACACTGAGTTATGTGGGTACAACCTGGCTTCAAGGCAGATGTCATATATATATATATATAGCCTGTGGCTGGGTGACTTTATACCTTAAATGTGGAGGGTAAGGAAGGGGTTTTGTTACTCAGAAAATGAAGTGGGGAATGGCATTTTGGGACAGTTAGCAGTCTCCAAGTCTTCAACACAGCGAGGTACTATTATCCTGTTTTACAAATAAGGCCACTGAGGCCCAAGTAACTTGCCTGTGATCCTACAGGTAGTAAGTGGCATAGCAGGGACTTGAACCCAGGCACATGGCTTCCTGGCTATACTCTATACCACAACTTTGGTAGGCAGAATAATGGCTCCCAAAGATGTCTACATCCTAATCCCCAAAACTTGTGAGTATGTTACTTTATATGACAAAGGGACTTTCCAGATGTGATTAAGGTTAAGGGCCTTGAGGTGGGAAGGTTACCCAGATATCTTTTCAGAGACGACCCAGTCTAATCACATTAGTTCTTAAAACTACAGTCTTTCCCAGCTATGGTCAAATAGAGATGCAGTGATGGATGAACAAAGAGTCGGACAGGTGTGAGAAGGATGTGACCTCCCCTTCCTGGCTTTGAATATGGAGGAAGGGGCCATGAGCCAGGGAACGAGGCAGCCTCTGGAAGCTTGGAACAACACTCAACTGATGGCCACCAAGAAAATGTGGACCTCGACCTACAAACTCAAGGAACCGAAATTCTACCAACAACCCAGATGAGCAGCAGACAAGAATCTCTCCTAGGGCCTCCAGTAAGGAATGCAGCCCCATTGTCAAGCATTTGGACTGCCCCAGGACTCAATAGCAGGCCATAAGATGTTTCTTAGAGGGAGACTTGTTGGTTACTTTTCAAAGCAAGACTTCCATTCTGATTCTCCTGTGAGTTGGCTCCACTCAACATCTTGGTCAGCCATAGACACTTGGGCACCACTGGGTCCTGTTAAGCCTGACAGCCTTTTAGATCAGCAGTAAATGGATCCAAGCAGAACATCCAAATGTGATATATGTTGATTGTACAATCAAAAAAGCCTCCCAGATTCTGGGCTGCTTCTTCAGTGGTAGGGGATGCAAGACACAGCAACATGAGCCTAACTTTGGAAAGGATATCCTAATACACACCCCTGACCTCCAAACTACCAAGATGTCATGGAAATTACACTTTCCTGTATTTTCTAGGCACTCATGTAGCATACTAGTGCATCTAAAGTACCTACTGCTTCCTATTCACCAAGTTCTATCTGCTTGTCATTCAAATAGTAGACCAGCGTATTGTCCTATTGGATGACAAATGGTTGAGGTCCTCGCCAGCTGCTGGTGTTCTCTGCTTATTGGACAGAGAATAAAAGCATTCTCCAGATAAGTAGCTGCATTCCAGTAGCCAGGGGCTATGTTGATTTGCTCTGGTAAGAGATGACATCTGGAATACCACCTGATTAGGTTTACAGTACTGTTCTCCAAGACCCATTCTTCCAACATGCGAAACGGAGAAGTATAAAGAAGACATTTGGAGAGTGAGCCCTGAGCACCTCTGTATCTTGAAGTTTTGGATGGTGGTGCCAATCTCAAAGATGCCCATAGGAATCGGTTTTTGTTATTGTTATTGTTAGAGAGGGAGTTCCTCCAAGGGGTTCTGCTTACCTTTCCATTTCATATAACCAGAGAGCCAAAGAATCCTGCCAAGTTTCAGGGTACACACAGGGAATTGTAGGCATAATTGCCATGAGATGAAGCTCAATTTTGGCATCTTGAATGAAGTCTTAAGAAATCTTCACCTGTCAATGGTGAAAGCCATGACAACTTTTTCGTTTTACTTTTTCTAATGAAAATTTTCAAGCGTCCACAATAGACATAATAGTATATTGAATTCTTGACTATTTATCAACATTTTACCACACTTGCTTCATGTATCCTATCTTTCATTTTTTCTTGTTTTTAAACTGCTATAGTGTCTCAAACAGACCCAAATCTCTGACAGCATGTCATTTCACTCATTATCACTGTTAACAAAATTGACAATAAGTCTTCAATAATATCTTACCAACTTCACAGTTCTCCCAGTTGTCTCAAATTAGCTTTACATGTGTACTCCAGCTAGTTTGTTCGGATCAGGATGCAAACAATGTTCACTGATTGCATGTGATAATTGCATGAGATAATTCTGTCTCCTCTAACACACTTTTTGTTATGCCATTGACTTACCGAAAAAACAAGGACAGTCAACCTACAGAATATCTTCTGGAGTTGGCTGCTTTCTGATACTATAATTTAACTTGTTCTTCTATCCCATGTATTTCCTATAAACTGAAATTTAGATCTAAAGACTTGATTAGGTTCACATCCAAACTATTTTGGTGAGACTGTTTCACAGGTGGTGCTGTGCATGTCACATTGCATCACATCCAGAGCCATGTAGTGTCTGCTTGGCCTACTGTCAAACACTTGTAAGCAAATGAATGACATGGCATAAGTTACAGGGTTTTGATGGCTACATGGCAAGTAGCTTTTTTTTTTTTTTTTTTTTTTGAGACAGAGTCTCACTTTGTTGCCCAGGCTAGAGTGAGTGCCGTGACGTCAGCCTGGCTCACAGCAAACTCAATCTCCGGGGCTCAGCGATCCTACTGCCTCAGCCTCCCGAGTAGCTGGGACTACAGGCATGCGCCACCATGCCCGGCTAATTTTTTGTATATATATTTTTAGTTGGTCAATTAATTTATTTCTATTTTTGGTAGAGACAGGGTCTCGCTCAGGCTGGTTTCGAACTCCTGACCTTGAGCAATCCGCCCGCCTCGGCCTCCCAAAGTGCTAGGATTACAGGCGTGAGCCACCACGCCTGGCCTGGCAAGTAGCTTTAAGGAAAGCAAGACTTGGATTAGGGAGAGCAGCCACTATGGCAGCCTGAGCCACTCCATTACAGGGCTCCAAACTAGGGTTGTGGTATTGTGGATGGAGAAGAGAGGCTGGATTTAAGAAATATATATATAGATGTATATGTATATGTATGTATATTTTTTATTAAGGGGTGGGAAGTTGTGAGGAGGGGGTGTTCAGTTGCCTTGGGGTGGGTTGGTTGATTTGTTTGTTTGTTTGTTTGTTTGTTTGTTTGTTTGTTTGTTTGTTTTTGAGGCAGAGTTGCCCGGGCTAGAGTTCCGTGGCATCAGCCTAGCTCACAGCAACCTCAAACTCCTGGGCTCAGGCAATCCTACTGCTTCAGCCTCCCGAGTAGCTGGGACTACAGGCATGTGCCACCATACCCCAGCTAATTTTTCCTATATATTCTTATTGGACAATTAATTTTTTTCTATTTTTAGTAGAGACGGGATCTCGCTCTTGTTCAGGCTGGTTTCAAACTCCTGTTCTTTAGTGTTCCTCCCACCTCGGCCTTCCAGAGTACTAGGAGGATCACAAGCATGAGCCATCATGCCCGGCCATTTTTCGTTTTTCGTGTTTTGGGGTTTTTTTGAGAGAGAGTTTCACTCTGCCGCCCTGGGTAAGAGTGCAGTGGTGCCATTATAGCTCACTGCAAGCAACCTCCAACTTCTGGACTCTAAGCAATCCTTCTGCTCAGCCTCCCTGATATCTGGGACTACCGGTGTGAGCTGCAACACCTGGCTGGAGGTTTTGTTTTTTGGGTTGTTTTTTTTTTTATTGTTTATTTTATTGTTGTTTGTTTTTTGGTTTTTTTTTTTTTTTTTCCTTTGTTTTTGATGAGCCGGAGTCTCACTTTTCCTCAGGCTAGTCTCAAACTCCTGAGCTCAAGCAATCCTCCTGCCTCAGCCTCCCAGTGTGCTAGGATTACAGGCATGAGCCACCTTGCCCGGCCTTAAGAAATATTTAAGATGTAAAATCAGCAGGCTGCTTCATACGAAAAATAGGAGTAGAAGGAGTCAAGAAAGATTCTCAGGGTTTTAGCTTGGATGACTAAACTGCCCTCACTAACATAGTGGAAGGAAATGAAACTGGTTGACTTTAAATGCTTTCAGTGAAATCTACTTGGGAGGCTGTTCTAGCCTTGAGAAAATTAGAAATGACCTGGGTGAGTTGACTGAGTGCCCCTTCTTAGAGCCATCCTACAAAGATCGGGACAGGGGGATTTGTTTTTCTTTTTTTTTTTCTTCTAGCACTAGCCATTAATCTAATAGAACAGAGACTTCAGTGACCACACACGACAAAGAATACAGTCTTTACAAAAAATAGCTTAGAAAAGTCACAAAACAAACAATTGCATACCATGTAAGAAGTAATCCAATTTCCAGATTTTCCACATTATAATATTTTAAATATCCAGTTTTCAATAAAATAATTTATTAAATTATTTAAATTATTAAATGATTTACAATAATTTACAAAATATACAAAGAAATACAAAAGTATGCCCCATTCTCAGGGTAACAAGCAGTTGACAGAAACCATCTCTGAGAACATATTGGGCATAGTAGACAAATAACTTTAAATCAGCTGTCTTAAATATGCTCAAAAGCCCAGGGAAACCATGGACAAAGAACTGGAGGAAACCAAGAGCATAGTACATGAACTCTAGTAGAGAATATCAATAAAGAGAAATTTTGAAAAGAAACCAATAGGAATACCATACCTGAAAATTACAATGGCTGAATTGAAAAAATACACAAGAAGAATTCAGTAGCAGATTTGAGAAGGCAGAAGAAAGAATCACAGATCTTGAAGATAGGTCAATTGAAATTATCCAGAAACAAAAAGAATAAAGAAAAGGGAACAGAGCCTTAAAGATACATCAGATGTGCCAGCATTCACATTAAGGGAGTACCAAAGCGGAGCAGAGGATGCAAGGGACAGAAGGAATATTTGAAGAAATGATGGCTGAAAACGTACCAAATTTAATGAAGCTCACATCCAAAAAGCTAAACGAATTCCAAGTAGGTAAACTCAAGGATAAACTAGAAGAGGTCCACCCCAAGACACATCAGAGTCAAGCTGTTGAAGGCCAAACAAATGGAGAAAATATTGAATGCAGTAAGAGAGTACAACCCAATCAAAAAATGAGCAATGTATTTGAGAAGATATACAAATGACCAACAAGAACATGAAAACATGCTCAACATCATTAGTCACTAGAGAAATGCAAAGTGAAACCACAGTGAGATACCACTTCACACCTATTAGGATGGCTATGATCAAAATAATGGAAAGGAGGCCAGGCGCGGTGGGTCACGCCTGTAATCCTAGCTCTGGGAGGCCGAGGCGGGCGGATTGCTCAAGGTCAGGAGTTCGAAACCAGCCTGAGCAAGAGTGAGACCCCGTCTCTACTATAAATAGAAAGAAATTAATTGGCCAACTAATATATATAGAAAAAATTAGCTGAGCATGGTGGTGCATGCCTGTAGTCCCAGCTACTCGGGAGGCTGAGGCAGTAGGATCGCTTGAGCCCAGGAATTTGAGGTTGCTGTGAGCTAGGCTGACGCCATGGCACTCTAGCCTGGGCAACAAAGCGAGAGACTGTCTCAAAAAAAAAAAAAAAACAATTAACAAGGATATAGATAAATTGGCACCTGCATTCACTGCAGGTAGGAATGTAAACTACTGTAGCCATTATGGTAAACAGTTTGGTGGTTCCTTAATAAGTTAAACATTGAATTACCATGTGACCCAGCAATTCCATTCCCAGGTACATACCCCAAAGGATTGAAAACAGGTGTTCAAACCAAAACTTGTACAAGAATGTTCATTTAAGTACAATTCACAATAGCCAAAAGGTGGAAATAACCCAAATGCCCATCAACTGATGAATAAACAAAATGTGATGTAGCCATACAATGGAATATTATTCAGCCATAGAAAGGATTTAAGCACTGATAACGTGCTACCGCGTGGATGAACATCAAAAACCGTATGCTAAATGTAAGAAGCCAGACACAAGGCCAGGCGTGGTGGCTGACACCTATAATCCTAGCACTCTGGGAGGCCAAGGCAGGCGGATCATTTGAGCTGAGGAGTTTGAGACCAGCCTGAGCAAGAGCAAGACCTTGTCTCTACTAAAAAAAATAGAAAGAAATTAGCTGGACAACTAAAAATATATAGAAAAAATTAGCCAGGCACGGTGGCACATGCCTGTAGTCCCAGCTACTCGGGAGGCTGAGGCAGAAGGATTGCTTGAGCCCAGGAGTTTGAGGTTGCTGTGAGCTAGGCTGACACCACAGCACTCTAGCCTGGGCAACAGAGCAAGACTCTAAGAAAATAAAAAAAAAGAAGCCAGACACAAAAGACACAAGTTGTATGATTTCCGTTTATATGCTGTATCCATAGGTAAGTGGATATTTGCCTATCCACAGAATAGACAGTCCATACAGACAGAACACAGACTAGTGGTTGCAGGTGTTGGGGGGATGGGGAATGCCTGTTTAATGGGTACAGTGCTTCCTTTTTTGGGATTATTAAAATCTGGAACTAGATAGTGGTATGAGTTGTATAACATTGAAAATATACTAAATACCCATGAATTTTATACTTCAGAATAGTTTAGTCAATTGTATGTGCATTTTACCACAGTTTTAAAAAAATACATAACATGCAGGTATAGGCAGGGCGTGGTGGCTCACGCCTATAATCCTAGCTCTCTGGGAGGCCGAGGCGGGCGGATTGCTCGAGGTCAGGAGTTCAAAACCAGCCTGAGCAAGAGCAAGACCTCGTCTCTACTATAAATAGAAAGAAATTAATTGGCTAACTGATAAATATATAAAAAAAGTTAGCCAGGCATGGTGGCACATGCCTGTAGTCCCAGCTACTCAGGAGGCTGAGGCAGTAGGATCACTTGAGCCCAGGAGTTTGAGGTTGCTGTGAGCTAGGCTGACGCCACGGCACTCATTCTAGCCTGGACAACAAAGGAGACTCTGTCTCCAAAAAAAAAAAAAAAAACATGCAGGTATACACACACTCACAAAGGAGGTCTGTAAGATTTTGCATAGCTTATGCCACAAGATCTGAAGACACATTCCAAAAAGGAGTTTCTAACATACTTGGCTAGTGGCAAGGACAAATAACCATGGATTATAGGGTGTTGACTGGTTACGTAGAGGAGGCCCTGAGCCTTCCTGTGTGAACACAAGGTCAGCAGACACAGCCACAGTGCAGGCCACTCTTCCTGTCCTGCCCCTAGGAGCACATCCTGCAGGGTATTTGTTTCCTGCCTAGTTGAGAATTTAGTTGCCAGATCACCCTCCTCCCAAAAGAATCAATCATGATTTTTCTCCAGTCCCTTTTTCACTTTTTTGTTACTGGATAGGTGGTTGCCCCATCCCATCCTATAATAGCAATCCTTTTTTGGTACAGGGCCATTCTGGCCCTATCTAGTACTGTTCTTGTGAATGCAAAAACAAAGGACTTGAATTAGTTGTTCATGTAGTATTGAATAGCTATTTGAACATTTATAGCAATGTTGAATTGTAAGCACTCTTTATATATTCTTCTGTCCATTTTAAAAGTGTCTTTCTTCTTCCACACCCATTATTATTTCATGTTGGTGATAGCTTGATTGAGCAAGCAAATATATACCCTTTTTTTGAGCCTTTGGAAAAGGATTATGTAACTTTAATTCTTTTCAGCCTCTATTCACTTACTGCAGTCTGAGCAGCTGCCCAGGGAAGAAGCCAGCCAGCCCCAGGCAAGTAGAGAGCACCTTAGTCTCTACAGAGAGGATTGTGCTGTGGAAAATTGGAGGGATCCCAAGGTAGGAGGATTGCTTGAGGCCAGGAGTTCAAGACCAGCCTGAGCAACATGGCAAGACCCAATCTTGTTCGCGCGCGGTGGCTCACGCCTGTAATCCTACTACTGGGGGCCACTTAAGGTGGGCGGATCGCTCAAGGTCAGGAGTTCAAAAACCAGCCTGAACAAGAGCAAGACCCCATCTCTACTAAAAATACAAAGAAAATTAATTGGCCAACTAAAATATATAGAAAAAATTAGCCAGGCATGGTGACTCATGCCTGTAGTCCCAGCTACTCAGGAGACTGAGGCAGGAGGATCACTTGAGCCCAGGAGTTTGAGGTTGCTGTGAGCTAGGCTGAAGCCTCAGCACTCTAGCCCGGGCAACAGAGTGAGACTCTAGTCTCAAAAAAAAAAAAAGAAGAAGAAGAAGAAGACCCAGTCTCTACAAAAAAGTGAAAAATGAACCACACGCCTACAATCCCAGCTGCTCCAGAGGCTGAGTTGGGAAGATCACTGGAGCCTAGGAATTTGTACACCACTGCACTCTAGCCTAGGTGACAGAGCGAGATGCCATCTCTAAAAACGAAAAGAAAATTACAGTTGGGTTTGGACACAGCTTTTTAAATTGGAATCTTTTTCATCAGAACCTTGAGTCTTAACTTGAAGCATTGGGTAGTGTTGTCACAGTTGCTGAGTAATTAAAATCATGAACATACATACTCTATTATTAAGCTGACAATAATAAATTCACTTTAAACTTTGTCCCCTTAATGATGTTTTCTATTCAATAAAACTTAGAACTCATTTCTTCTATAACTTGAACTGGGTTTAAATTCTTTTCAAGCCAGGGTTGTGCCTTTCTTCATTTCAAACCACTAGATGTAAGTAAATAGCAGCCAATTTTCTAATACATTTTTCTGTTTTTAAACATATGATCTGGTTTCTACAACGGTCTTCTAAATATCAGTAATGAAAAGCCCTTGCTGGCCCCAGACTCACGTGACTACACTCACTTAACAGAACTGGCAGCAGTTGGAAGAAGCTGTGTGTCTGTCACAGGCTCAGATGAGAGTCTACAGCTCAGAACTCACTCCCACACTGTTACTATCTTAAGGCTGGAGCATTTCTTCTTGATCACCATTCCTTGAGTTCCTAATTGAAGGGATAAGAAGTGCTTAGTGCCATCGGGGACAGTCCCAGTTTTCAACCATCCATCGTTTGGGTCCTTTGTCCTCTGCCTAGGTGTCAGTAGCATACTTCTTGACTCACCCGTCAAGACTGCACTTACTCATGCAGGCTAGTTCAGGCACACAGCCCCTGCCCTCTGCCTGCGAGGCACTCAGCTTAATAGAGGACACATAAACAATTACAGGCCAAGGCAGTTAGTGTTATTTTATAGTTACAGACAGAATGCCATAGAAGCACCTAATTCAGCAGTGCAGCTATAGACAAAGAGCAGTCTGCCATTTTTACTCTATAGTCATTTGCCTTTCCATATCAGTGCAAATGATTCTGGAAACAAGTAACTTCCCATTAGCCATGATGCAGTCATATGCTTACCCATGCCCTAGCTACAAGGGATTCTGGGAATGTGGAACTCTGACATGGGAGGTAGTCTCTGCCAACAAAGAAGGCCAAGTATTCAAAACTGCAGGGTATGTAACTAAGGCTTAGGCTTACTGGCTTTCAGTTATCCAACTTTACATATATAAAACACATAATTTAGGAAGACCCTGAGTTTTTTCTCTCTACTTTAAACCATGGATTCATTCCTATAACAAATACAGCATTTTTTTTCTAAAGGCGGAATGCCAGGCACTGTGCCAGGGTGCTTTATATTTTATCTGTAGTCCTCAGAACACCGTTAGAAAATTGTGTTTTCCCAGTTTAAAAATGAGGAAACTGAGTCTCCAGGCAGTTGAATAATTTACCTAATGATGTATAATTGATAAACTTTGAACCCAGTTTTCAGGCTCTAAAACATGGGCTCTTTTTATGCTTTGAATGTCACCAAAAGCCATAGGCAATCATTATATGTGGGAAGAAGTAAATACTTTGTGGCAGTAATATTTTTCTTTCCTCCTCATTGTCACTGCCCGCTCCAATCATGTTTTCTTATTTCAGTGAAGAAAAAATGACTGCTGCCCGCATTAGAAAATGCCACAAATGTGGGACTGGTCTCATCAAATCTGAAGGCTGCAACCGCATGTCGTGCCGCTGTGGCGCCCAAATGTGCTACCTCTGTCGCGTGTCTATCAATGGGTATGACCATTTCTGCCAGCATCCCCGCTCACCAGGAGCCCCTTGTCAGGAGTGTTCAAGATGCTCTCTCTGGACCGACCCCACTGTGAGTAGATATATGGCTGCCATTGCATTATGGGGGAAAATGTCAATAAATTTCTATAATGAGAACATATTTTGTATATACATAACAAATTTTGACTCAACGAGAAGATACAGGAAGTTACATAGACCAATAACAAAAGAAAAAAATTTGAGAAAGTAATTAAAAGCAACTCTTCAGAAAGCAGCATGCCCAGCTTATGGGCAAATTCTTTAAATCCTTTAAGGAATAAAATTTTTTATGCTGTCTGAAATATTCCAGAGCACTGGAAAGTAAGTAAAGTTATACATAGATTTGTATAAAACCATCATAAAGCTGATACCAAAGCCTGACAGAGCCCTAAAAAAGAAAACTACAGTTTTTGTTAAAATCTCACGTATAAATACAGGTTTTAAATTCTCTAAATATTAGCAAATAGCATGACCAAGTGAGTTTGTTCCAGAAATTATTTAATATTAACTCTTATTGATAGAATTCAGTTCACCATATGGTATCTTCAGATGATAAAAAGACATTTAATGAAACCAAATATTCTTGATTTATGCTTTAAAAAAATAATATTAGAAAGATGCTTTCTTGATATGGTTTTTTTAAACCCCAGATTTCAAAACGGTTGTTAGCATGTATTTAGTAGTAAAATATGTAGAAGTATTCCCAGTGAAGTCAGGTGTAAGACTATCATCACTATTTTGTTCTAAAACTGGTAGCCAATGCAGTTAGCTAAGAGAATAAAATAAGAAGTATAGATGCTAGAAATGATCATAGCACCATGTGTTAGACGCTGTTCTAAAGCACTTTTATATGTAAAGAAAGGAAAATTTACCATTTTAAACCTGAAAAAGGACAAAATAATCAACTAGAAAGTTATTAGAAGCAGTAGAAAGATGGTTAGATACCAAATATATATAATGCCATTCACAATAGCAATAGAAATCATAAGATGATGCCTTAGAATAAAGCTGGGCACGGCGGCGTGTGCCTGTAATGTCAGCTACTTGGAAGGCTGAGGTGAGAGGATCAGTTGAGCCCAGGAGTTCAAGACCAGGCTGTGCAACATAGCAAGACCTGTCTCAAAAAAAGTGGGGGGGAGGGGGGGCGGGCGCTGGGTGCAGTGACTCACACCTATAATCCTAGAGGCCAAGGCGGGCGAATCATATGAGCTCAGGAGTTTGAGACCAGCCTGAGCAAGAGCGAGACCCCATCTCTACTAAAAAAAAAATAGAAAGAAATTAGCTAGACAACTAAAAATATATAGAAAAAATTAGCCAGGCATGGTGGCACATGCCTGTAGTCACAGCTACTCTGGAGATTGAGGCAGGAAGATCACTTTAGCCCAGGAGTTTGAAGTTGCAGTGAGCTATGCTGACACCACTGCACTCTAGCCAGGGCAACAGAGGAAGACTCTATTTCAAAAAAAAAAGAAATGTATAGAAATATGAAGAAAACCACAAAGCTATATTTAAGGATGTGAAGAGATTCAAACATATGCAGAAATATGCTCTGTTCTTAAATTTTAATATTTAAAAGGGATCAATTCTTCTTAAAATTATTTTTAAACTAAAAAATGAGCATAGCCGATTCTAAGCTAATCTGTAAGAATAACTATGGCATAATGTGAGGAGACTTGTTCTACCAAAAGGTGATGCTATGTGAGAACGAGTTCCCTGCTGACATGGAGCAAGAGTGCCAAGACCTGCTAGGAGGCAGGCCTGGTGACAGACCCTTCTCAGCTTCCACTGGGGAAAATGAAGGGGGCCTCGGCAGTGGACATGCAGCATTACAGAGAGATCACCTCTCTACAAAATCACCTCGAAATTTAATCTAATTCACATCTAAATTTGGTAGGATTTTTTTTACTGTAATTTTGAAAGACTAATTTTTTACTCTACAGCTACAGTAATCAAAACTATATGGACTAATACAAGAATAGGCAAATAGATCAAAGGGACAAAACAGAGACCAGAAATAGACCTATAAGAAATTAGATATAATAAAAATACCATTTCAAATCACTGGAGAAATAATAGATTTATTCATTTGTTCCTCCTTAACTATACAGTGTTGCTAGAACTGATCTGAACAGAAAAGCCCAGGCATGGAGTAAAACTTCATGGAGTTTACAGTCTAATGTAGTCTAAAACATGACTGTTATGTATTTAGTGCCGCTCTGAATAACAAAAGTGCTGCATTGGCCGGGCGTGGTGGCTCACACCTGTAATCCTAGCTCTCTGGAAGGCTGAGGCAGGCGGATTGCTCGAAGTCAGGAGTTCGAAACCAGCCTGAGCAAGAGCGAGACCCGTCTCTACTGTAAATAGAAAGAAATTAATTGGCCAACTAATATATATATATATATATATAAAAAAATTAGCCAGGCATGGTGGCGCATGCCTGTAGTCCCAGCTACTTGGGAGGCTGAGGCAGAAGGATTGCTTGTGCCAGGAGATTGAGGTTGCTGTGAGCTAGGCTGACGCCATGGCACTCACTGTAGCCTAGGCAACAAAGCGAGACTTTGTCTCAAAAAAAAAAAAAAAAACACAAAACAAAACAAAAGTGCTGCGCTAGAGAACGGCAGGAAGGTACAGGAGGGAGGCCCATGGTGGATAGTGGTATGGGCCAGAGTTGTTTGTAATGAGACCTGGAGGAGCAGCCAGGCCTGCCAGGAAATCAGATGTCGGGCCTGTTTGGGGAGGGGCTGGCCAAGAGCTAGGACAGGGTCTTGATTGCAGTGGAAGCCACTGCAGGGTGTCACGGGGAATTATGTTCTCAAGATCACACTGGCTACTGTATGGTGAGAGGGGACAAAACAAAGATGACTTGGATAAGAGAAGGTGGTTCTTAGCATTTCAAAGCCAGACTAAAAAACATAAATACTCTTTGGCAGAAGACACCATAAACAAGGATAAAGATAAGAGAAAAACTGGGGAAATAGTTGTAACATATATATGATTCAGACAAATCATATATCTTGATTTGTAAAGAGTACTGTCTGACTCATTCAGAAATCAATAAATATTCCTATATTAGTAAGGATTGATTTGGCTGCAAAAACCAGAAAGTCAAACAATAGTACCATAAACAAGATAGAAGTTTATTTCTCCCTCTTGTGTAAGTAGAGGGGTAGACAGCCCCGACAATGGGCTGGCAGCTCTTCCCAGGATCCAGTTGCTTCCAGCATTCTGCTCTGCCATGCCACTTCTAGAGTATAGCCGAGGATCCCGTGTGATCATGGTCTGAAAAAGAGCTCTGCTGACAAACCCACGTTCCAAGCAGCAGAAGGGACAGAGAGCCTCCCAGCTATATCTTAAGGACTGTTGTTTCCAGGAGCTGGAACTACTTCAGTCCCATTAGCTAGAACTTACTTACATGTCCACAAGAGAGACTAGGAAAACAGTCTTGATTTTAGGCCTTCCTGGGCCCACCTAAGACTTCTGCGGAAGAAGGAGGTGTTATACTGAGACCACTCTGAGTCGGTTCATTCGAGTGGGAAAAAATAGACAGGAGCAGTAAAAAGAGAATAATCAGGAGGCCAAAAAGCTTGTGGAAAGCTGCTTACTTTCCTACCTAGCACAATCTGATGGCATTTTGTGATAACACTTCTAGTATCAATGGAAATGCAAATAGCACATGTTGGATTGACAGGTATTTTTCAGATTGGTTGGGCATCTCATACACTGCTTGTTTGCACTTCATCGTGGCAACTGTTTGTTTTTTGTTTGTTGTTTTTAAGACATGGTCTTGCTCTGTTGCCCAGGCTGGAGTACAGTGGCAAGATCATAGCTCACTGCAGCCTTGAACTCCTGGGCTCAAGCAGTCCTCCTGCCTCAGCCTCCCAAATAGCTAGGACTACAGGCATGTGCCACCATGCCCAGCTAATTTTTAATTTTTTTTTTAAGAGATAGAGGTCTTGCTGTGTTGCCCAGGCTGATCTTGAGCTTCTGGCCTCAAATGATCCTCCTGCCTCAGCCTCCAAAAGCGTTGGATTACAGGCATGAGCCACCACACCCAGCCTTATAGATTATTGATGGAATATAATTGGGCATAGTGGACATTCAGATGTACAAATCAGAAATTTTAATGCGTATACCCTTGACCTAACAATTCCACTTAACTGGGAAAAGATCCTAAGGAGACAATTGGACAAGTGTACAAAGTTCTATCTACAAAACTAGTCAGTAGGCTGGGGGTGCAGTGGCTCATGCCTGTAATCCTAGTACTCTGGGAGGCCAAGGCAGGAGGATCACTCAAGGTCAGGAGTTTGAAAACAGCCTGAGCAAGAGCGAGACCCCATCTCTACTATAAATAGAAAGAAATTAATTGGCCAACTAAAAATATATAGGAAAAAATGAGTCAGGCATGGTGACACATTCCTGTAGTCCCAGCTACTCAGGAGGCTGAGGCAGAAGGTTTGCTTGAGCCCAGGAATTTGAGGTTGCTGTGAGCTAGGCTGACGCCATGGCACTCTAGCCTGGGCAACAGAGTGAGTCTCTGTCTCAAAAAAAAACGAAACAAAAACTAGCCACTAAATGATTTAAACTAGTGTAAATTTAGAAACCACATTTAAATATCCCAAAAAAATAGTTATATCAAATTGTATATATGCTTGTGTTAGAATAGTACAAAAAGTAACATACATATATATATATATATTTTATTTTTTTTTTTAAACATAGAGAAGAAACGGGAAGATTTTCACATAAAAATCAGCAGCATGAATTGCTGGGGTCATAGACCCAAGTTACCTCAGGGCAGGTAGTAATAGAAATGACTGATGAATGACTTCAGCCAATGCTAGGAGCAGCAGGATGTGGTGGGGATTATGGCAAATGGGAGAGGGTGTGGCCCACCTGGGGGCTGCTGTTCAGCTGCCACAGATTGTTGCCAGGTGGGACTGTACCCAGAGCTGTTGCAGCTTTAGATTCTCCACAGAGGCAGGACATCTGTACTTCAGTACGAAATCTCCTAGTTTTTAAAAATTAGCTATTCATCAAAATATCTTATAAAGCGATGGCCAGCATTTTATAAGCCAAAGAAAAAATCTTATTAGCCACCAGCCTTTACCTGTGGTGCAGAAATCTCTAGCATGCCTAACAAGAGAAGATGCCAGGGTTATAAGTTGGCCCCTGTGTAAAGGTTACAGCAGACCATTTTGGTGGCCATGAGTGGGATGTGGAGGCCAGCCTCAGTTAAAGAAAGGTGTGATCCTCAGAGCTGGCCACAGTTTTCAAAAGCACTGTGTCCTCTGTGGAAACCAGGTGTCCCCATTGCAGGAACGTCCTGTTTAGGAACAGGCTCCTCACTGGGTGGGAATCTAAGCTAAGGGACCTCAGGAATCGCTGTGATCACATAGCTCGTGACCCACTGAGACCCTTAGCAAGCATGTCCTCTTGTCCCTGAGGCAGTATGTGGAAGAAAGGGAGGATTTGTGTACAGAGAAAGCCCAAGTCATCCTTCTGTTGCTGAGCGAGTGGAGGGGGTCAGCCATGCAGCCGTTTGTGCCCGAAGTTGTAGGCCTAGTCCTTCTGCTGACTCACTACCTCTGTCCCATCCAGACACTGCATTGGGGGCCAAGCAGCTCTAGGAACTTCATGGGGAAATGGGATCCTTTCTCTTCAGCTGGAGCTCCGATGTGCTCCTCGGGCTGTATTTCATCTCCAGAAACAAAGAACAGAGTGGGAGTCAGCACATGAGGGCGGGCGTTTAATAGTCTGGCCTATTCTCAGCTCTGTTTGCTTTCTTCTCCCTCTCGTTCTTATTTCTTCTCCTGCCACCGCCCTTTCTTCCCACGTATGGAATTGATTATAAAGGTTTCTAATGTACTGTTGGTACCTTGTTTGAGTGCTGTACATGCAACTGCCCCGTTTTCTTGTTGAATTATCTTCTAACCTGAAAAAAGGTCTGTATTTGCTCAAAGTAAAATTTGAAAGGAAGGTCAGGCAAATACAAATCCCTCTAATTTCCTCTGGTAGCCACAGCCAGAGATCTTGTTCCATTTGTCCTGTTCCCATCAAAACAGGGATCAGCCCCATTTCCTTGATTCTCACCAGGAGACTGATTGAATTCCAACCCAGCATCTGTTGGGGCTTCTGAGAACACAAAGCCATTCAGAAGTTCAGTGAAACAAAGCATGCACTGTCATACGAGCCCGTTCTCTGGCTTAATTAACCAGCAAGGCCAGGAAGAATCTCTTATTTGTCAGCGAGGGAGTTGTTCTGTCATGGTTTGAAGAGAAGTTGAGTTTTCATCCTTAATGACTAGGGATTGCTTGGGAACCTAAACTAACTCTGTATTAAGAGCTCAAGTGGTTATTACAGAACATGTTCTTACAAAAAAAAAAAAAAAAGAGCTCAAGTGGTGTATAGTAACTTTCTTTCTCTGTTAGTTATCAAAAATAAGCCAAAAACATTCAAACAAAGCATCTTATAAAATAAAATGTTTTTAGGGAGGGAAAAAAGAAACAGAAGCAAATAGTCGCAGCAAACTACAGTTTTCTGGATTAGGGGCAGAATGCAAAGCCAAATCTCAACATGAAAATGAACGGTTTTTGCAGTAGGAGAAGAGGCATACTGACTCTTTTCCTGTCCACACGCGCCATATGATTGGTAGCTAAGGGGGGAGTAGAAGAGTTTTATCTTTACATTACTGCTAGAAGCTACAGCGAGAACAATCACCTGGCAGTCTAAAAGTGTGGCAGAATTCATAACAGCATGTTCTCTCTAAACACAAAACAAAGTCCATATTTGTCTTGGGTTTGGCTACAAGAAACCACAGAGAATTGTTTTTCTACAATTTCTTTGTTTTTTGAATGTAAGAGTTTGAAGCTTGTTCAGTTCAAACAAAACCCTAGGGCTTTTACTGCCAGTTTACAATTTGGGACAGTTATCACCTAGCCATTGGTTAGATATTCTCTTTTTTCCAAACCAGCAGAGGATTGAACCTAACATTTATTTATGTTAACATATTTAATTCTGTAACAATACTCAAAAGCACATGTATCATCCTAGTTTTACAAATGAGGAAACTTGCTGAAGACTACGGCCGATAAATGATAGCTCAGGTTTCCACTCCAGGTAATTTGTTCTTTGTCTAAAACTGAGTCCCCAGGTCTGCCTTCTCCCCTCAGTGGCTCTTGCACCTCCAGGCCCGGGACCTGGTTTGAGGAACACAGCATCTTCCAGAGGATTGGGCCTGGGGAGAGCACTGGGCACCTTTGCGACCTGGCTTGAGTGGCCAGGGAAGGTTGTGATGTTGCAGGAATGGAGGAGGGAGAGTATGCAAGACAGCATGGATGAGAAAAGGTAGAAACCAGTAAGGAACAGTATTCCAGACTTTAGCATGGAAAGTAATTTTTGGCTTTGGCACTTTTTCCTTAACTTTTTAAATGTATTTTCTACAAAAGAAAAAAGAGCAATGAAGTAAGCCCCCCTATTGCCCCATCATCCGGCCTCCAGAGTTGGCCTTAGCTTGTCATTTCTAGTCACTGTCATAAATACTATTGTTTCTATGTAAGAAAATGAGTGTGATCTTCGAACTGTCAAAAAAGCAACCTCAGTTTCTTCCTCTTCCCCTTACAGCCACACAGCTCCATGCCACATGAGCCTGGTTTGGAGAATGTTGGGTCCAGCATGATGGGGGCACCAGTTTCCCATTTTGCTTATGAGAACAATGTTCAGGTCACTAGCCCAGGATCCTGAGCTTGGCAACACCAGAGTGCGAGCCCAGGTCTTCTGACTGGCATCTGGCTCCTTCCACAAGTACAGGAGAGCCGACAGGCACCCACAGTGTACCTGAGCCCCATGAACTAGGTGGGCCTTTCAGAGGAGTGGGGACCTTCGCTGGACTCCTTCTGCATGTAGCAAGCTGCAGATTGTGGAAAGGGGCCCTGGCAGCTTCACCACCTCAGCAGTCTCCCAGATTGGATTTTAATGTCACTAAGGCACTTTCCCAAGGACAGTAGACAGCACAGTCCAGTAAACACTGTGCGTGTTGGTACATGTCCTCTTCAGCTGATCCCAACAGGCCCTAGGCTGTGCACTTGACCCTGAATAGGAGTCAAAACATAGCCACATTCCACTCCCACCTCCCAGCCCTTGTGGAGGAGGCGCTCTGGACAGAAAGGTATTTGGGTACAAGGCCTCTTTGGCCTGAGGAGATGGCTGCAGAAGCCAGAGGCCAGCCCAGAGCATGTGTAATCTTTGCTCCTCCCCAGTACTGCCCAGCCCCCAAGGGACCATCCTGACCACAGCTGCATGGCATGTGTGCTCTCTCCATGCTGGGCTTTTCCCCCACCACCCCTTCCACCCCCAATTTCCTGTTGCTGGGGACAGCTAGGGGTGGGGGGTAGGGCCTGCTATTGCTCAGGCGATCTGCAGCTGATCTGGGAATAATTTGAAACTAAATCTTCAGCTCTTTGGAAGCCTTTCATGAAATCATTGCAAGTTTATTAACAACAGCTGTGGCCACACATGACCTGGATCCCAGCCCCACCCCACCCCCAAAATCACAGGAGGAGAACCAGCAGTTGACTTGCAATTCATGGTCACCTTTCTAGGGGGAGAAAAGTTAAATGAAGAAGAAAAGTCACCCAGCCTTCCTCATGGTCACAGGAGGCTGGCCTGCAGGCAAGTGGACAGCCACCCCTAGTGACCAGGAACATTGAAAAAACAGGCTCAAAAGGACTTTTAAAGGCTTTGGCAAGAACAACTTTGTGCCAAGTGCTCAAACGTCTATTTTGGCAACCATTGGGCTGTGGCTGGTAATTGCTGTTAATATCTGATTTATAGAAACACTCTTTTTTTCCCCTTTTAACCACTTGTAGTTTCTCTTTCTTCATTTTCTCCTGTCCAGACTCTGCCTCGTGGACAGAGCTATGGGGCTTTGTTGTTGGGAGTGCTTTTCCCTTCTTAATTAAAACCTCTCTGGTGGATTTTACCTCACTTCCTGCTGTCAGCTGCAGCTGCAGCAAGTTTCTAAGGAGGCTGAGCCCTGCCATCCCCTAAACTCTGGCTGTGCCTCCTCCCTCCTCCACCCCACCTTCTCAGAGCCAGCAGGCTGGAGCAAGCAGGCTGCCACAGTCTTCTGTGTCAGACTCAGAACCTTCTGTGTCCTGCTGAGCTCAAAGGAATTCAAGGAAAGGAAATAAAACCTTCTCCCTATTAAGATGCAATCCACTCACTTCTTTATTTAAAGTGTTCTCCAGATCTGCTGGTGGGCGAGGCTCCATTTCACATCCCGCTTTATCCCACTTTGATCCTTCGTCCTTGATGCTGCGTGTGGGGGGCTTTGCATGCTTCCTTTATGGTCCTCGTGACATTCAGTTCTGGTTCATGGGTCCCCCTCCTGGAGTGGCTGTGGGTAGCATTGTTACCCTTAGTCTTTCGAGATCCTGCTGTGATCTTGGGACATCTCAGGTGCTGACCAGCATCCGCTCCCTCATCTCAGCCCAGCCTGGCTCGTTGGCAGTACCATTCTGTGGAGCTATTTGAAAGTTTTCACTGGAATTAGGAGGGGCCAGAGAAGGGAACTCATCCAGGCCTTCTGGATCCTTGGTATAGCCTCTGCTTGAAGCCAGGGCTGCGAGTGCTGGGCCTGCAGCTCTGGTCTGCCGAGAGGTCAGTGGCAGCAGGTACAGGCACCAGCAGGCTGCTCCTCCCACAGTTCCCTCCTGGCCACACGGGTTGTGAAGGGGAGTTCAGGTCTCAAACAGATTCAAGTTAGCCTCCACCTCTGCTGGGGGCAGAGCCTGACAGCCCAGCCGGAGGCCCTGCAGCATGGGGAACTGCACCAGCACCTGAGCCTGTGAGCCCAGACCTCCTGCCCCATCCCACCATACTGCTCACCTCGGGTGGTCCAGCATGCTCCGTCTCCTCCCCCTGTAACAGCCCTGCCAGCCTCCGGTGAAGCGAAGCTGAATGTGAGTGGAACAGGCCTCGCAGGTGCTGAGCATGGCATTCTACAATGGAATCTCAGTGGGTCTTGAGTGAGTTGTAAATTCAAAAACAGCCAATGAAAAATTTACCAAAATGTTCCTAGGATTTATCTCTGATGAGGAATTATGGGTGACTTTTTTTCTATTTGTGTTGTTTTGTGAAACTTTTTCTAAGATTGTTTTAATGGATAATATATTTAAGTATTGGGAAGAAAAAAAAATGGCCTTTTTTAAATGTGTATGAGAATCCCTGGGTTTTTTGTGGCAAGAACAGGGCAAAAAGAGAAAATTCCATGGTACTCCCATAACTTGATAGCCTGAGAAAACAAATCAGGCAAGGGAGTCTTAGAAAGAGTTGGTATCTGTCCTTGAGATAGGCCAAAAACAGCAGCTGTGAGATCAGTGCCCTGGTCAGAGGCCACAGGAAACTTAGTTACCAAGTACAGCATTAAAGCCATTTTCCCGGCCGGGCGCGGTGGCTCAAGCCTGTAATCCTAGCACTCTGGGAGGCCGAGGCGGGCGGATTGCTCGAGGTCAGGAGTTCGAAACCAGCCTGAGCAAGAGCAAGACCCCGTCTCTACTATAAATAGAAAGAAATTAATTGGCCAACTAATATATATATATATATATATATATATATATAATTAGCTGGGCATGGTGGCGCATGCCTGTAGTCCCAGCTACTTGGGAGGCTGAGGCAGAAGGATTGCTTGAGCCCAGGAGTTTGAGGTTGCTGTGAGCTAGGCTGACGCCACGGCACTCACTCTGGCCTGGGCAACAAGCGAGACTCTGTCTCCAAAAAAAAAAAAAAAAGCCATTTTCCCTCAGTGTTGGACCCTAGTCTGTAGCTGAGGTTTCTGGCTCAAGGGGTGAGATTTGTGGGGTTCCCTGAGCTCTCTACTCCCACTCTGCATGAGAGGAAGCTACTGGCTTTTTCCCCAAAGGCCAAGTGCCAGGGAACTATTAGTTGGAGGCCATCAGATGGAATAGTACAGACACTTCTAGGTGAACAGAGCCCAAGAGAATAAGGATAATTCCCTAAAAGTATCTAAGGGACATGGCTCCTTTCTCTGCTTTATTGGCTATTCATTTCCTTGAGTAGAGGTCTTTTGTTTTGCCCTATTACTTATTGTATTTAGTGGAGAAAAGTTTCAGAGTTCTGCCCATCCCAAAGAGAAGGAACCTTCTTATATTTCAAACATAGTAAGATGCACTCTTTCTAGAACAAAACAGAGCCTTAAAATAGTCACCTCTGACACAGTGCAGAGGGGCAGAGTTCTCTAGTCACACTCGCTAGAAACTCCAATTCAGAAACCAGAGTTTATGTGGTTAAGAGCTCAGGCTTTAGCCGGGCATGGTGGCTCACACCTATAATCCTAGTACTTTGGCAGGAGGATCATCTGAGGCAGGAGGATCATTTGAACTGAGGAGTTCAAGACCAGCCTGAGCAAGAGTGAGACCCTCGTCTCTACTAAAAATAGAAAAATTTTCCAGGCATGGTGGTGCATGCCTGTAGTCCCAGCTACTTGGGAGGCTGAGGCAGGAGGATCCCTTGAGCCCAGCAGTTTGAGGTTGCTATGAGCTAGGCTGATACCACGGTACTCTAGCCCGGGCAACAGACTGAGACTCTGTCTCCAAAAGAAAAAGAAGAAACCTCAGGCTTTGAGACTAGTTTGCCTGGATCAGAATCCCACTGTGCTGCAGTTTCCTTATCTGTACTGTGGGAGTTATTCTAATTAATAGTAACTAATTCATAGAGCTGTTGTGAAGTTTAAACCTATGTGAAGTGCATAGAACAGGGACTGGCACACAGTGAGCTCCCAATGCTATCTACTGTTATCGCTGTGCTTGACACTGTATAAAAGAGAAGTCATCTGCTTTTCACAACAACAAGCCTGTCTTTAGGATGTATAGGCTTCAGGGGGCTCCAGATTAGGGAGTGGGGGTAGAGCTGGTCCCCAGCCCAAGGCTGGAGCCCCAGAGCTGTAGTTCTGCCATCACGCCAGCTGCCTCTGTGAAGAAGCCAACACTGTGTTAAGATTAGTTCCCTGTCTGAGTTCACCCTGTCCTCAACAGCTCCATCCAGCGGCACTTCCTGTCCATGTCAGCCCAGAG
The DNA here is from genome assembly GCF_040939455.1 of Microcebus murinus. Classification (NCBI taxonomy): domain Eukaryota; kingdom Metazoa; phylum Chordata; class Mammalia; order Primates; family Cheirogaleidae; genus Microcebus; species Microcebus murinus. The sequence goes on along the minus strand of NC_134122.1, from coordinate 25,198,406 downwards.
GGCAGAAGGTCTTGTGATGCAGCTCAGCAACCCCGGCCCTCATCATCTTTCTAACTTTGTTGTTCCCCACTCCAGCAGCCCAGGTGTATGCTAGATTTGCACCGTGGCTTTTTACAAGTGTCCCTCTCCACAGGGTGATGGTACTCAGGATGCCTAGAGTGTCTTCCAAGGGGCTAGCCTCTAGCCCAAACCAGGAAGTATCAGATAACATACCAGTCTTCATGTTTAATCTCAAAATCAGTCCTAAACCTGCCTTCCCTCTTCTGTTTATTATTAATATTTTTGTGGTAAAACATGAGATAAAATTCATTTTTTGTTTTGTTTTTTGAGAGAGTCTCACTCTGTCACCCAGGCTAGAGTGTGGGACGTGATCATAGCTCACTGCAACCTCCAACTCCCAGGCTTAAGTCAGCCTCCAAAAGTGCTGGGACTATGGGTGTGAGCCACTGTATTCACCCTGCCATTTTTAGGTATACAGTTCAGTCTGTCTTCATTCAAGACTTTAGGAATTTTAAATTCTCAGGGAAATTTCTTATGAAAGGAGCTTCCACCCCAAATGAAGAAATCTTCTTAAAGTCTAACATATTGGCTGAAGGTATAATTTCTTCTTTTTAAGACTTTTTAATTTTTAATGTTACTAAACACCATGTCCTATGACTTTGACCAGTTGGAGAAGGTTAAAATCTGAAACATCTACCCCATATTCTAGGTATAACTGACATTTAATCATGATTTTGGGTAAAATCATAGCTCGGAATAGTTGAGCCCCAGCATTTTCTGTGGACATACAGACCAGACTGTCTTCAGACTCCAAAGGCACTGCAGACTCCTAAAACGGGTTAAAGACAAACAGTCTTGAGTCCACTTTACAAACCAGGAGAGTGACATAGCAAAGGAAGGAATCAGAAGAAAGGCCCTGGTGGCCCTCTTCAAAAGGTGGAGGACATGCATAGAGTGAACTGAGATTCCCATGGGGAAGGACCTCTCTGCTCCATCCTCTGGATGCTAGCAGGTCTGTATCCGTAAGTCGGACTGACACTTACCTGTGCAATTTCCTCAGACCCTCCTGAGGGAGTTCTTAGATTAGATTTATTCAGGAGCATTTGAATTTATCACAGGAAGCTTAGTGTTAAAATCAGGCAGGTGGCCTGCATGCGGCCACCCTTGGCAGTGCCACAGGGCCTGGGATCTTCCACTCAAAAAGGAAGCCTCTTGTATCCTTCTTGTTTTATTTGTCCTGACAGAAATGTCATGAGAGGATCTGAGGGAAAGAGTGGTGTAATTGTGGGTCTTTAATGCTGTGAAATTATCCATTAAATCCATGTGGAATTTCAAAATGGAATGCCATCAAAAACTGTGGCCACAACCCAGAAATGTCAGCTCCATGCAGAGAGGTACCATGAGCTGCCACATTTTTCCTGTGTCTCCAGCATCCAGCACAGTACTCAGTACATGTGTGTAAGTGACACAGTGAATATACACCCCCAAATTTTCAAATCGACTAAGTGACTATGATGGGACATAGTCCCATCCATAGACATCTTGTCTATGGATTTTTTTTTTTTTTTTGGTAGGGAGGGTGGGTCTTGCTATATTGCCCAGGCTGGCCTTAAACCTCTGGGCTCAAGAGATTTTCCTCCTTTGGGCTCCCCTCTCTCTATGGATTTTCTCTAAGATACTGACCCCGTGGAATACATGAAGTGTTTGTCCTAGTCCACTACCAACTGGCCTTAACTTTAAACAAGTTACCTCTAAGGACCTCAGTTTCCATATTCCAAAGAAGTTGGGACAGATGATTTTTTCTTTCTTTTTTTTTTTTTTTTTTTTTTTTTTTTTTTTTGAGACAGAGTCTCACTTTGTCACTCAGGCTAGAGTGCTGTGGCATCAGCCTAGCTCACAGCAACCTCAAACTCCTGGGCTCAAGCAATCCTTCTGCCTCAGCCTCCCATGTAGCTGGGACTATAGGCATGTGTCACCATGCCCGGCTAATTTTTTATATATTTTTTAGTTGGCCAATTCATTTCTTTTTTTTTTTTTTTTTTTTCTATTTCTTGGTAGATACAGGGTCTCGCTTTTGTTCAGGCTGGTTTTGAACTCCTGACCTTGAGCAATCCACCTGCCTCAGCCTCCCAGAGTGCTAGGATTACAGGCGTGAGCCACCACGCCCAGCCAGGACAGATGATTTCTAAGATGCCTCCTTGTGCTTCCTGAGGCCTTAAGTGCCCCTCTGGGACTGGCAGGCTACATGTAGGTAATGTGGTAGAGGTCGGAAGGAGGTGGGGGAGGTGGTGATGTCATGCTAGTGGTAATAATTACTAAGTGACCAGGGTCAGCAAGCTTGTCTTACTGGTTCCGTGAAGAAGCCACTGAAAGAGATACTAGGGACATCTCCCAGTGTGTACCACTTCTCCGTGAAACTTCTCATCTTCCTAAAATCTTCATCCCTGCCATTTTTCACAGTTTTCTTTTCCTCTGGATCATGAGCACTTTGTCCTTTCCGTACTTTAGCTCATTCAGTCCTTACAGCAGCCCAGCTTACAGATGAGCCTCCGAGACACAGAGGTGATACTCAGGAGCGTGCCATGGCCACTTCACGGAGAGGGTGGACCCACTACTCTCCTTCATCCCAGTTCTCTTCATCATTTTCCTTTACTTTTTTGTTCTTAATCTTTTTTCCTAGACCTGCCACTGGCTCCAAAATGAGGAGGTTTGCCAGCACGTAATCTAGACAGTTGGTGGAATTTACCTTCGGACTGTCTGTCCAGCCCTGTTGAGTTACGGGAGCCCTTGGTGTTGATCCATTCAGTGACTACTTTGTAAAGTAGGAGGTTCCCTGTGGAGTGTTCCCAGAGGCCAGATGGCCACAGCTGGCTATTTACGCATTACCTGGGAGAAAGCCATGGTGCCCACAGGATTCCTCGCAGACATAGGATTCTGTCGTGTGTGCGGGCATTTTGCAACCTCTGAAATATATGAGGGGAGCTTCACTTTTCTCCTCTTTCCCATGCCTTGCTCAGAACACATGGCCAGGTGAGGCTCCCTCTGCTGAAAAGACTATGATGAGGTTCATAAATAACTGTGCATGAAATCACTAATTACTGTCTTGGCTGTGACGTTAATAACTTATATTATTAAGCTCACATGCTCTGCTCTGACCCTCTGTTCATATCTCAGAAGTTCCATGGGTGTCCTTAGATCAGCATGAGCTGTCCAGATATATCCAGTAGTATCACTGATGCTTCTCCAGCCCAAAGCAGAGAAACTAGCTCGATGTTTAGGCTTGATGCCATGTTTGGGGGAATGAACACGCGTTTCCATTAGACCTCTTGCATTGCTGGGGCTTGCTCATCCCCGCCCCCTCATATTGGGTTCTTTTACTTTTCTCACACTTGTCTCCATCTTGGATGCTTTTAACTCCTGGAGAAGCTCCTAGGGGACCTTAAGGAACAGAGCTCCTTCCTGTGGTCGGCCCAGTCTCACTCGGGCTGCATCAGCAGGGTTGGCGCGTCTGATGTTTGCATCTGTGTCCTGCTCCTCTTCTTGTGGAGCCTCAGGCCTCTCGGGGCCACGCCTTAGACCTGTGGCCCTCTGTAGCCGTGCCTGGCTTCAGTTCTGAGTGAGATGCTGTCAGCAGCCCTGCAGCCAGCCAGGAAAGATGTGTACCCTCTTGGTGGGCTTTTTCAGTCCATTGAGCTTCTGGTCCTACAATAAACTGGAAAGCTGCTTTCTGGGTCACGGAGGAGTGGGTTGAGCCCCAGCACCGCTGATGAAGCAGGCGTGGGCGGGGTGGGCTATCACAGGGCAGCAGCCCGCTTCTCCCACCCTGGTGCCTGCTGGCTGGTGGAGCTGTGGGAACGGCATGTGGCAACCCAGCGGCCTGGGCTTGCCCAGTGTGGCCCCTGAGCATCCCCGGGGAAGTGCACACGTCTGCCTGCACTCGGAGTGCCTCTGGTTCCCATCCAAAGCTGGACTAACCCAAGTTTGAATTGCATGTGTTATTCCACACCCACCAAGGGTTGGGTTTGGGAAGAGGAGACAGCACAATCTGTGTTAGGGGGCTGTCTGTAAGCTCCTGTGTCCTCCCTCCTTTTACTGAGATCTGAACCCCGCTACTGTTCTGCTGTGGCTCTAGCCCCCCAGCTATCCAGTAGCCATAGGCCAGCTCTTTGGGGGTCAGTAGGGCCTGCCTGGACATTTGTCCAGCTAATTTAAGGGCTTCAGCAAGACTTCTCTGGGCTCTGCAGAGGGCTGCTGCGCTCAAGAGTTTGTAGGCTCAGGATCTGAAACTTCTCAGGCCAGGCTGACCCCCACCACCCCCTCCCCAACCCTTCACTTACTATCTGCCCTCCCTCAAGCTGCCGGAAGTTCCCTCTGTGAGCTGTACGGCTTAATGAACAGCAGGCTCTCCACCCACCCCCGGTGGTCACCTCCTATGCACAGACCCCTCTGTCCCCAGCCTTTCCCATGGTCTTCCTAGTGGAACACTGTCCAGTTGATGAAGGAAAAAGATTCTTTGGGAAATAGGAGTGAGAGGACACAGGCCTGAAACTCCACTGGCTGGCAGCAGGTTTCTGGCTCATTCCTGCTGCTGGCCAGTCACAGGTAGCCTCACCTGTGTCCCCAGGGGCCTCAGCACTGCATAAAGCTATACACTCATCCTTTCCTTGCTGTTATTTTAGGAAGATGATGAGAAGCTAATTGAGGAAATCCAGAAGGAGGCTGAAGAGGAGCAGAAAAGAAAGAACGGAGGCAAGAGCTTCCCCGCAGCACGGCGCTGCTGAGTACGCGGCCGCCCAAGGGCCACATGGGTGCCCCACCGCTGGCCCTCAACCCAGCCCGAGGGGGGGTGGTATTGCCCCTTGGGTGTCCACCCACAAGACCACTGCTCAGGCCCATGGGAAGGCCATCAAAGGCTTGGCTGTGGTTTGGGTCTCTCCTTGGTGGTGGGAAAGTCCTGAAGGGTGGGTTTGCACTCAAGAAGCAAATAGAAGCCAAACCTGACTAAAGAGACTGTACACCCACCCTGACCCTTTCGAGGTTAAAAAAGGAAAAGAATGGAGGTGCTGAGGGTGGCCCCGCAAGGCTCTGGCTCTAAACAATGCCCCGTGTGGAGCTGGATGGACAGGGCCTTCTGGGCCATCACTGGGGAGCATGACACTCTTGAGGAAGAACAGTTTGTCCTTGGTTTCTCATAATGGCAGTTGAGGGTAGGTGTATGTTTCATTTTATGCTTTAATCAGCCTTGTTGGGGCACCACCTTCCTATGTCCAGGGAGAGTGTGCTGCAAGTCTGAGGTCACACACACAAACACACCCGTCACCCACTCTGGGCTCCCTTTGGCTCCCCCGGCTCTGGCGGGTGGGACCAGGGCGGTGTGTGCGGCCTGTCCCAACCTAGATCCAGCTAAGTTGATCTAACCTGTTTTCCTCAACCACATCCCATCTCCCTTTCAGAGAACACCTTCAAACGCATCGGGCCCCCGCTGGACAAGCCTCCGGAGAAGGTGCAGAGGATGGAAGCCCTCCCGAGGCCTGTCCCGCAGAACCTGCACCAGCCGCAGATGCCGCCCTACGCCTTCGTGCACCCGCCCTTCCCCCTGCCGCCCGTGCGGCCCATGTTCAACAACTTCCCGCTCAACATGGGCCCCATCCCGGCACCCTACGTGCCCCCACTGCCCAACGTGCGGGTCAACTATGACTTTGGCCCTGTCCACGTGCCCCTGGAGCACAACTTGCCTATGCACTTTGGCCCCCAGCCGCGGCATCGCTTCTGATGACCCAGAGCCCTTCCTGGTCCCCCATCCCCACCACGAGCTCCCACCAGGCAGCGGAGGAGCCCGTGCGTACAGGTTGTAGGATAGAGAACTCATCCCTCCCCCAAGGCTGAGGGCTCTACCCATGCCTTCCAAGGAGGGATGGGAGGTTTGGGATGGTAGGTTGGTTTTCTTGTGCTCCTCTGGGAAGGGCCACAGCTCCTTGAAGGGTGGCCACAAGCTGGTGGCCCTCTGAGTGCTTGTAACAGGATTGATCTGGCCTTCACTGGGCCAGAGAGAGAAGGGCAGCGAAGCCCTCTTCCTGGAGAGTACATCGCGGTGGCCCTGTCTCTGCTGTGTCATTCACATCCCTGCAGAAAATGACGAAGAGGAAATGATTTGCTTCTATTCCTGTTCCCCTGACAGACAACAGGAGAAGCCTGTCAGAGTTACAAACCATGGAGGCCTTCCTTCCCACCGCGCAGATACGTCCGTAATAAAGACAAGTAGCACAGAGTGGAGTTTGCAGAGAGCTGAGAGATTGGCACTGCCACCCCAGCCGGGGCCAGTCAAGAGTGGCCCTTTCTGCTCTGTGCATAGCTGCGGGTCAAGGACCCAGGGCCCTGAGCTGAGCCCTGGGAAGCAAGACGGCCGTGAGCGTCACACCTGGGACCCAGAGGCCTGTGCTGGGGGGGAGCTCTCGCCCCTCACGAAGACTCGAGGTTGGTCCCGTGAGGAGGTAGCAGAGCCTGTCCACAGGCCTGGGAAGCCCCACGGGCCGCCAGTGCACTGCAGCCCCTCAGAGCATTTCCCAGTGCCAGCAGGACAAGACACTGTCTGTCACACGCCCAGGTGCCACCACAGTGACCATTTAGGAGGCCTCTCTTCCCTTTTAAGGCCCATTCAGACCAGACAGCAGCAGAGAACCATCTTGTGGTGTGAGTTTTGTTCTGTCATGTATCTAAAATGTTTGTTCCTGTTTACTCTGAGCTTACCCCGTTTTCCATGGCCTACTTGAATTCCTAAAAAGTCAAAGTAGAAATCAGTTACCTAGGTCAGGCAGCTGCCGAGGGCTGGATGGTTCTGGAACTTTGGCCAAACAAAAGATCATCTCGAGGTGGCTGGGAGGGGCCTGGGCAGCCCATTGCTGGGGAGATGCCTCCGCACCAGCCAGGCGATGAATAGCTTTTCCACCATGGATTTCTGGGGGGAGGAGTGGGCTCCCCTCGAGGGCAGATAACCCCAGACACCACCTAGCTGGGCACCCACCCAAGGCACTGCCCACTCTGCCAGCTGTGCTGCACCTTTGTGGTAGGGCCCACGCAGCAGGTCCTCTGTCCCTCTCTTCTGTGTATTCTCTCAGCGGCTCATCTGGTGGTGGAGGCAGGTGGAGGGTGATGGCCCGTGCCTCTAGGGAGTGAGAGCAGCTGTCCTTTTCCTCGGATTGGATAAGAGCTTTGGCCTGCCACATTCCCAGCCACCTTCCTCCCTTCCTGTCTGGCCCAGGTCTCACTACACCTGAGGCATTGCACCAGCCTGTTTGCCAAGCAGAGGCCTGAAGCTTCTGACTGCCCAGCTGGGAGCCAGCCCTCCTGACCGCAGATGTACTCTGTCCTCCAGTGTTGGCCTTCCTTGTCCTTGTGTTGCCCTGGGGTTCTGGGGGGTTGAGAGTGCATAGAACTCAGAGACAAGGCTGAGCCCAATGCCTTCGGGGCTGTGCTGCATGGCCCCCAACATGGCTCTGCCGCCCAGGTTGTCAGGAAACCAGGCACTGTCAAGCCACCGTCTGCTCCTCAGATGCATTTCAAAGATTGAAGTGGGAAAAAAGATCTAGATGCCCGTTCTTTCTGCCTTTCCTCATGATGCAGGCTTTGAGAACAGGTGGTCACCTGGGCATGGGCTGAGGGGCCTTGCCACTGCCGGAAGCCCCTCCTGTTGGGCTGCCTGAACTTTGCTACTAGCCTGAATGACAGTGCCTTGGAAAGGCAGGCTCCCTGCAGCAGTGACAGTACTCTAAGTACCTTAAATGCATGTTCCCTGCACTTCCCCAGGGAGGACCTCTGGGAGCAGAGCGTGCCAACAGATGGGGGTGGTGGCCCCAGGCACTGCCCCTCCAAGGCTGGCCCAGCTGCATCCTGCACCCCAGGTATGTGGCTCCACCAAGGGGCAGATTCAGGACTAGAATCTGGCTGCTTCTGTGGCAGGCCCCAGTCCTGGCAGAGGTGAGGGGAGACCAGAGTGATGTTACCCCTAAGGCCGATCCTTAGTTCCAGCTGTTTCTGGCCACACTTAGCCTATAGGGAGGGAACTGCCACCTTTTTCCTCTGAAGGGACCTGACTCCTAATGATCCCTGAGCTGGGTGCAGGCAACCCTTGTGGCTGCATACAAGAGCACAGTTGCTGACTCCCAAAATGGCCAGAATGACCCCCTTGGCCCTGCAGGCACCCCAGTGTTCAGAAGCAGGAGCCTGGGCCTCGGGCCTCCTGCCTGTACTGGTGACAGCTGGGGAGAAAAGGGCCTGGTCATCTGGCCAGCCAGCAAGGTGGCATAGGCAGAAGGCCCTGGGTCAGCTGGCACCTTCACTCTGGGCTGCAGGGCGAGAGACTGCCCAGCCACAGTCCCGTTTTACTTGCCTTAAAACTGGAGAAAGGAATCTAGTATTTGCACTTAGTGAAAGTTTTAAAAGCTGAAAATAAAAAATGTGCATGATCTGTCACTTTGTATAAAAATAGCAAAAAATGAGTAAGCAGTTCATTATACTTTACCTTCTGGTAGTAAAAATAGATTAAATAATTCTGTTTAAACTACTGTGTGTAAAAAGCCTGTATCATATGTAACTCGGACTTTTTGTAAATAAATGTTTGTGCATTCTGCTTCCTCTAGCTTCATTTCTCCACATTGCTGCACCATCGAGCAAGTTGCAGGGCTGTACCAGCCACAGCCTTTGTTGGCAGATTCCTTGGGAGTGATTAGATCTCAGCTGGCAGCCACTCAGCTCCTGGAGAGGAAGTGCAGGGCTGGGTCCCAACAGAAGAGGTAGATTTTCCCCACCTCTCACCTGCCAGGAGGACGATCAGGTGACCTGTTAGGCGCACCCTGCTTTGGCGGCTACTACCCAGGCCCAGATTGGGCACAAAGGGTTTGTTTATTTGTTTTTTGGCACATAATCCCCTTCAAGAAAGTGCAGCCAGCCCCTCTTCCAGGCCCCTTCCCCAGGCAGGGCCAGGTCAGCCTGGAGACCATCCTACAGAGAAGCCTGGCACTGGCGGGTCTGCCTCGCCCTGCCCAGGTGGAGGGGCTGCAGTCAGCCAGCTGCCCCATCAGCACTTCCTGCCATGTGCCAGGCCAGGCAGGAACTGGACCCTAGACCTGGAGGGGAACCCTGGGCACAAGGGAGACTGTGACCCCTATGCCAGGGGGACATGGCACCTTTTAATAAAATATGGGCTATCCTCTCCTGCGATTACCCTGTCACCCAGGCTGCAGTGTGGTGACATCTAGCTCACTGCAGCCTCGAACTCCTGGGCTCAAGCAATCCTCCTTCCTCAGCCTCCTGAGTAGCTGGGACTACAGGTATGTGCCACCACATCTGGCTAATGTTTTATAAAGATGAGGTCTCGCTATATTGTCCAGGCTGATCTCAAACTCCTGGCCTCAAGCAATCCCCCTGCCTCAGCCTCCCAAAGTTACAGACATGAGCCACCAAGCCCAGTATGGCAACTTTTTATTGAACAATTTATTTTTTTTCCATGTCTGAGAAAAAGTATACTGAAGTACTTTCAAGAGAAAAGTTACCACATTCCCAGTGTGTGTTTTTAATGTCCACACCATCCAGCCCTGTTCCTGTTCACATCCCATCTTCTGCGTACCTGCAGCAATTTCACAGATTCCTCCACAGTTTCAGTGGATAGGGTATTCGTCCATCTGCTGCCATCTTTTTTCCCATCCTCCATCCCAGGTAATCAGGTGATGTTCCTCCCTGCTTGCCCGTGCCAGCCAGCGCACCTACCTCCTGTGGAGCATCAAGGCCTCTGTTTTCACAAAACTTAATCAGCACCTTGCGTTGCAACTTGCTATTCTCCCCTGACAGTAGCCACAGACTGTCCTCCAGTTCTGTAGATCTGTCTGCATCCAATTTGTTCCTTTTGTGCCCTCTATGATACTTCTGTGTATAGATTTGCCACAAGTCACCCTACCATTCTATTGAGGGAAATGTGGGTGCCTTCTGCCACCACGCATGACACCTCAGTGAACATAACTGAGGCTCGTTACATAACTAGGGCTTTGATGTTTCAGAAGGTACATTTCCGAAAGTGGAGTTGCTGAATCAAAGGGGTGGCTGTCTGGCTGTCTGGATGGCTTTTCCTGGAGTCCTCGCCTGCAAAGCCTTGTCAATTGTCCCGTCACAGGTGAGCGCCAGCCCTGGGCTGTGCTCTTGCTCCTCAGTGGGACATCTTGTGGCCACACTGTCTGGGTCTGTCCTAAGACACGCCCTCTGGAATCTGACCTCAGAAGGCATCACTCGTACGTATCTACTTGCCTTTTTTCTAACTTTATGTTTTCTTTAGATACAGCTTCTTTTTGGTCAGGTCAAATTACAATCTATAATCGTAATGTGCCAATTTTTATTTTTTCCATCCTGAACACATTGCCACCACACTAGGAAAAAAGTTTTTTCCCTGAGGCCATAGTGGTTTATTACGAAAATAGAATAAAAACTTCAAAAACAAAATGATCCCTTCTAATCTAATGAAAAATGTGTCATTATTGTTTTCTATGTGTGAGTTATATGCAACTTGAAAAATCGTTCTTGCAGCTTCCAAGGTGAAGAGACATGTGAGTGACATATGCCTCACGAGGCCTCAGGCTCAAAAGTTAAATACAACTCACATGGCATTTAATGTGTTAAAAAGTGTCTTTTTATATATAGTTGCCAACAATAAATTTTTTTTTTTTTACCTGGAGTCATGCCCAAGAAACCTCAAACCAGTGGACTCCAATCATAAATGTTAAAAAAAAATAGAAAATGCATGTTCAAATAGAAAAATGTTGAAAACAAATATATAAAGCAAAACTAGAAATGCTACTGATGGCATTTGGTTGTATTTACTTGCAGTATGTTTTTTTTTCCTGTGATATATACAATGTACCTGAAGCCAGTGAACCAAACACACAGGCTTTCGTCTTTTTTTTTTCCTATCGAGAGCATTCACGAGACATGAGCAAGTGCTTCTGAAAGTGTTTCTAATTATCTCTCTCCCTTCCAGAACCTCATGCCACAGACTCCACACCTGGGGGGATGTGGTCACTTCTACCTCCCTGGTCTGTGCCTTCCCTCTTGTCCTGGGTGAAATCCGACCACCAGTTCCTCCGCACATCTGGCAAAGACGGCCCGGGACTGGTCCTTGGCTTGGCTTCGCTTCCCCATAGAAGGTACCAATTAAAACCCCCACAAGAGGGACGTGGAGGGGGGCGTGCAAGCTGTCCTGTCAGGTTTCTCTCCCCCATCCTACCTGGTCTCACCTGCCGTGGGGCTCTGAGAGCCACCCGGAGGCCATCCTGGGTGCAATTGTGCTCAGAGTCCTCCTGGGCGAAAGGCTGCTGGCCCTGCATGTGTCTCAATCCTAGCTCCACCACCTCATAGCTGCCTGGCACTGGGCAAGGCACTTAGCGGGAATCATTACAGCATCTTCCTCAGCCATGAGAGTTTGGGGACAGGAGACAGGAAAGGTGCTTGGCAGAGGGCAGCACATGGCGGCCCTGGGGCTCATCGTCAGCACAGGACGGTGCTGGAACCCTCACCAGGTGGCTCGGGCCCTGCCATCCCAAAGGCTGTGCTGTCCCTCACTACTTTTGGGTGACTCTGGGATGAAAGGCTGGTCCGCTGACAAGACCAGCCCCTCCTGTCTCTCCGTTAAGCCCACAGCAGACCCTCAGGGCACTCAGCGCACACCCACGCCCTGCTCTGGCCGTTCACCACCTGGGCGGGGCCCTAGGGAGGTGTGGCTGAGCTGGGCAGTCGGGGGCTCTCTGGCCCCAGCAGGGACGACAGAGAAACATGCAACTCAAACACCAGGCAGGTGGGAACGGACAAAAGGCCAGGGAGGGACACACTGGGGTGGCACAGGGGGCTGGGAAAGCTTCTGGGAGGGGGAAACAGAGCTGGCAGGTGGCTGAGAGAACAGGTGGGAGAAGGCCCCAACCTGATTCCTCATTCTCATGGCCTGTCCAAACGCAGACTCCGGGTCTGGGACTCTGATTCAGTAGGTTCAGGTGGGTCCTGAGGGTCTGCATTTTGAATCAGCTCCTTGGGATTGGGCTCACGCTTGGGCTTTTTTTTTCTTTTTTTTGTGACAGAGTCTCACTTTGTTGCCCAGGCTAGAGTGAGTGCCGTGGCGTCAGCCTAGCTCACAGCAACCTCAAACTCCTGGGCTCAAGCGATCCTCCTGCCTCAGCCTCCCAAGTAGCTGGGACTACAGGCATGCGCCACCATGCCCGGCTAATTTTATATATATATATATATATATATATATATTTTTTTTTTTTTTACTTTTTAATTTCTTTCTAATTTTTTTAGTAGAGACGGGGGTCTCGCTCTTGCTCAGGCTGGTTTCAAACTCCTGAACTCAAAGGATCCGCCCACCTCAGCCTCCCAGAGTGCTAGGATTACAGGTGTGAGCCACCGGACCCAACCCATGCTTGGGCTTTGACAAAGACTTCCCTGAGAGCAGGAAGCCTGCAGGACCCTGCCATGTGGCCTCTGGGTGGGAGGGGAGTTGGGGGCGCATCTGAGAGAGGCTCAGGAGACAGACCAAGGAGACCCGGTGCTGGAAGAGGGAGAGCCCAGGGTATGGCAGGCCCTGTCCTGGCAGCTGAGGAACCAGGGTGCAGGGGTGTTTGGGGCAGGGAGGCCATGGCTCCAGTTGAGTTCATGAGCCACCCCAGTCAGCAAGGCCCAAAGACCTGGGAATGCTGTGGCAGCAGCAGGGAGCATGGAGGCCAGGGCAGGGCAGGGTGGTGCCCAAAGGAGCACCCCATTTTCAGGACGGGCAGGGGGACAGCACTGCATGGTCTAGGACATGCACACCGAGCAGCCAAGGAAGGAGGAGCAAAACCAGCAGCAGGGAAGGGAGCTGGGGCCTCACCAAGGACCAAGCAGCAGACCACAGCCCCCTGCAAGTATCCCCAAACCCTTCCTGCCCTTAGAGCGCTGACATCTGCACCTGCACCAGCACCTGAGCCTGCATCTGCACCTGCATCTGAACCTGAACCTGCACCCGAGCCTGCCTCCACACCCACACCTGCACCTGCACCTGCTCCCGTCCGGCACTGTGTCTCCACCCCTCCTTCAAAGCCCCGCCTCGCCAGGGTCCAGCCCGGAGCTCTCTTCCCAGGCCTCCCAGGAGCCATCTGCCCTCTGCCCCCTCCTTTCTCCTCCTGCCCCTTCCTTCCCCTTCCTCCCCACCCCCACTTCTCCGACATCTCAGTCGTCTACAGCTGCATAAAACCACACCCCAACTTGTGGTCCCAACAACCCCGAGTTGCTGTCTCTCATGAGGCTCTCGGTGGCTGGGGCTCAGCCGGGCAGCTGTGCCACACGTGCTGTGCAGGAGACCCCAGGGTGGCTTCAGGCAGCTGGGGTTCAGCCGAGACCACAGCCCCTGCACGTGGTCTGGGCCAGCTCCTCTCCACCTCTGCCACCACGTCCTAGCGGCTGAAGCAAACCACAGGCCAACCGAGGGTCAGGCGGGGAGGTGCAGACAAGCCACCCCCAGCCTGCTCCAGAGGCCAAGTCCTGCTCTGGCCGTGTGTGCAGCTTGAGGTCACAGCCCTGTAGGGGTGAGGGGGCACAGGGCACCTGCACCCAGCACAGCTCAGCAGGGACACAGCTGCCCCAGCTGGCTGAGACCTCTCCCCTCTCCTGTCCTCTCTGTCTGCCCGAGTCTAGTCCTCTCTTTCTCTCTCCCCACCAGCCCCTGCTTATTTCTGAAAAGCTGTGGTAAGAAAATGAGCACAGGCCGGTGTGGTGGCTCACGTCTTTAATTCAAGTGCTTTGGGAGGCTGAGGTGGGAGGATCACCTGAGCCCAGGAGCCCGAGGCTGCAGTGAGCTTTAATTGTGCCACTGCACTCCAGTCTGGGCGACAGAGCAAGACCTTGTCTCCCTCAAAAAGAAAAAGATCACAGCCCAAGAAGAGGCTGCGGAAGTGCACAGCGCCGGGTGGCTTTGCCATAACAGACATGGTCATTTAGGGTGGCTTCACTTCTAGAGCTCTGGTGAGAAACACAAGGAGTTATAAGGGTCAAAAAGTGTCCTATGATGGAAACCTGAACATGCCCAGAGGATGGGCCTGAGCTGAAAGTGGCTGCCGTGGTCCCAGGGACCCTAGGACCCACCCAGTCTGGCCTCAGTCACTGCAGGCCCTCGGCAGGGCTTCAAGGCTGCCCACCTCAAAGAGCCTAGAACCAGGCCCAGGTGGTTCGGCAGGGGCCCCCAAAGTGTATCTGGGCACCCTCCAGCCTGCATGGCACCCCCAAGCCTGCTCAGCCTCAGAACCCGGGGATGCCGACACGTCCCACGGGAGCTCACGCTTCTCCCTTCCAACACAGGGAAGCCAACAGGGAAGCCGGGACCGGCTGGGCCTGAGCACAGCTGCTGGGAGGCACAAAGTGCTCTGTCCCCGGCTGGCTCTGGCACCAGGGTATGGCCGGTCCCCTGACCTCATTTCCTCCTTGGAGGGGCTGACCATCTCGGATTAATTCCCACCCAGGGCGCCTGCCTTCCAGAAACAGCTCAAGCACCACTGGGCTCAGCACTGCCCCCTGCCCCACGTCAGGGTCTGGGGTGCTTAGGAAATATTTGTTGCAAGAGTAAATGTGTGTGAAATAAAGATTAAAAATACCCCCTAGAGAAGGGGCTTTGTGCGAATTAACTGCGATATAGCGTGTAAAAATAGTCTGCCCTGCAGGAAGCCGCACAAATGTTAGCTTCAATTTTTTAGAATCAGAAAATGTGGGGGAGGGTTGCTCCCACCAGCGTCAGGGTGGGCGAGTCATGGCCAGCCACAGCCTCAGTTTCCCTATCTGTAAAATGTCGCAGCTTGTCTGTGTAGCCTAAGAAGCCCTCCCAGCTCCAAGGGCTGCGGTTTTACAGTCATCCTGGCGGCAGAGATAGGAAGAGTTAGGATTTCAGTCTGCAGAGATGTTTCCCTAGAATGTTTTTTATTGCATTGATAGTTTAGCATTATTCATAACAGCCGAAAAGTGGAAACAACGCAAATGTCCCTTATCTGATGAACGGATAAACAAAATGTGAAATGTGGTCTGTTCATGCAAAGGGACTTGACATCCTCGTGCTAAGTGAAAGAAGAGGCCACAAAATGTAAGATTCCAAGGCAGGGAAATTTCTAGAGTGGGAAAATCCATAGTGACAGGAAGTAGATTTGCGGTTGGCTGGGGCTGGGGGGGCATGGAGGGCAGGGGTTGAGGCTGAGGGGCACAGGGTGTCTCTCGGAGGTAATAAAAGTGCTCTCAAATGGACACTGGTGATGGCTGCAAATATCTCTGTGCAAAAGCCACTGAATTGTACACTCTCAATCAGTACAGGTTTTTGGGTTTTTTTGACATAGAGTCTCACTCTGTTCCCCTGAGTAGAGTGCCGTGGCATCAGCCTAGCTCACAGCAACCTCTAACTCCTGGGCTCAAACAATCCTCCTGCCTCAGCCTCCCCAGTAGCTGGGACTACAGGCATGCGCCACCATGCCCGGCTAATTTTTTTTTTTTTTTTGAGACAGAGTCTCGCTTTGTTGTTCCGGCTAAAGTGAGTGCTGTGTCGTCAGCCTAGCTCACAGCAACCTCAAACTCCTGGGCTCAAGCAATCCTGCTGCCTCAGCCTCCCGAGTAGCTGGGACTACAGGCACGCACCACCATGCCCGGCTAATTTTTTCTATTTTTAGTAGAGGTGGGGTCTCACTCTTGCTCAGGCTAGTCTTGAACTCCTGACCTCAAGCCCTGAGCTCAAGCGATCCTCCCACCTCGGCCTCCCAGAGTGCCAGGATTACAGAAGTGAGCCACCACGCCCAGCCATAACACATACTTTTAAAGCTCACAAACATTTAAAGAAAAAAAAAAAGTTAAACCAGTACCCAATAATTCAAAATTGTGAATGTGTCATCCAATCAAACATTACAATCCACACAATGACATGAGAAAACACAACCCATGATGAGGAGGGAAAGAAACCAATAGATACAAACCCGGAAGCTGGAAGGAGTAGCCCAGGATATCAGAACAGCTACTGCAAACAGAGGTAAACCTGTAAACTTCGAGAAGGTAGGAGAAGAGCAGGATAAAGAGAGAAATAGAACACATAAAAACACCCAAATTGAACTTCTTTTTTTTTTTTTGGAGACAGGGTCTCACTCTTGTTGCCCCGGCTAGAGTGCCATGGTGTCAACCTAGCTCACAGCAACCTCAGACTCCTGGGCTCAAGAGATCCTCCTGCCTCAGCCTCCCGAGTAGCTGGGACTACAGACATGTGCCACCATGCCCAGCTAATTTTTTCTATATATTTTTAGTTAGCCAATTAATATCTTTCTATTTTGGTAGCGATGGAGTCTTGCTCTTGCTCAGGCTGGTCTCAAACTCCTGAGCTCAAAGGATCTGCCCGCCTCAGCCTCCCAGAGTGCTAGGATTACAGGCGTGAGCCACCACGCCCGGCCCCAAATTGAACTTCTAAAGGTGAAAATATACAATGTTTGATATTTTTTAAAAAGTACACTAGGTGGTAACTCAAAAGTACCCTAAAACTCAAAGTACTCTTAAAAAAAAAAAACTAAGTGGGGCCAGGCGCGGTGGCTTACGCCTGTGATCCCAGCACTGGCAGGCTGAGACAAGAGGATCACTTGAGGCCAGGAGTTTGAGACCAGCCTGGACAACATAGCAAGACTCTGTATCTACAAAAAATTAAAAAATAATTAGAAAAATTAGCCTCAGCAGAGACAAGCTGCCTTCACTGTGCCCTGTCTGAATGTCCCTGACGCCCCACCTTGCTGGTGGTGTTCTGGAAGTATTCCACTGGCCCTTATAATAATATCAAAAGCTCCTGATTCCCTCTGTTAAATACCTTGCCACCCACAATGTCTTTCTGTTTCTTTGAAACCAAAACACATTGTTGGCCAGGCACGGTGGCTCACGCCTGTAATCCTAGCACTCTGGGAGGCCAAGGCAGGTGGATTGCTCGAGGTTAGGAGTTCGAAACCAGCCTGAGCAAGAGCAAGACCCCATCTCTACTATAAATAGAAATTAATTGGCCAACTAAAAATATATACAAAAAAAATGAGCCGGGCATGGTGGCGCATGCCTGTAGTCCCAGCTACTCGGGAGGCTGAGGAAGTAGGATCACTTGGCCCAGGAGTTTGAGGTTGCTGTGAGCTAGGCTGACGCCACAGCACTCACATTAACCTGGGCAACAAAGCGAAGACTCTGTCTCAAAAAAAAAAAAAAAAAAAAAAAAAAAAAAAAAAACACATTGCTAACAGTCATGTTAACATTTAACAGCATTTAACATTTAACAGCAGATAAATGATAGAACCCGGGTTTGAACCCAATCTGACTCCAGCATCTGCCTCCGGCCCACCCCACCGGCCTCACTGGAAGTCAGTGCACAGCCAAGATGGCGAGTGTCCGTCCCAGCTTCACCTGAGGCCCAGTCCCTTAACAACAAATCCCTTCTTGGTTTCATTCCGGCACCTGTGGCCACATTCTCACCTGCAGGTGCCTGGGCCGAGGGAGCAGGCAGACTAGGACCCCCTACTCCGCCCTGCGCCCTGGACACCGTGCTAAAGATTCGTTTCCTAACCTGCAGCTCTGCAGAGAAGAACCTTCCCATCTGATGGGGTGGGTAGCGGCTTTTCTGTGCTCCCAAATCTAGTTACTGCCCTGACCTGGTTTTGTCCCAGGTGAGAGTCAAGACACTGGACGTTCCACTGGCAAAGCAGCAGCTGGGTATGACCTGATCCTGGCGCAGGGGCAGTGGTCCCAGCATCCCCAGGAACTGTGCTCAGATCCCCACGCCAGGATCTGTGACTTCATTTCATGGCTCCCTTTTACAGATGAGCTCAAGGTCACACCCTAAGTTCGGAGGCCCAGCCAGCCAAGGCTAGTCCTCCTGTCTCGGGCAGACACACCTGGGCAGGAGAGCCTGCCAGGCGGCTGCAGTGGCGCCCACCTTGCCGGCAGGAGGTGATCGTTGTAGATACTCACATATGCAGGATGCTCCTGTTCACCTCTGAACTTGGCAAAAAGCTTCAAGTGCAACTCCATCGAGGGTTGGGCAGACTAGAGAAATAAATGCTCTGTGAACATGTTGAGTGACCCAGGAATTATCCTCCAAAACCCTTACCCCAGGCCGGGCGCGGTGGCTCACGCCTGTAATCCTAGCTCTCTGGGAGGCCGAGGCGGGCGGATTGCTCAAGGTCAGGAGTTCAAAACCAGCCTGAGCAAGAGCGAGACCCCGTCTCTACTATAAATAGAAAGAAATTAATTGGCCAACTGATATGTATATAAAAAATTAGCCGGGCATGGTGGCGCATGCCTGTAGTCCCAGCTACTCGGGAGGCCGAGGCAGTAGGATCGCTCGAGCCCAGGAGTTTGAGGTTGCTGTGAGCTAGGCTGACGCCACGGCACTCACTCTAGCCTGGACAACAAAGTGAGACTCTGTCTCAAAAAAAAAAAAAAAAAAAAAAAACCCTTACCCCAGAGACTTGTGAAAAGCCTCCTGCACACAGTTGTCCCAAATGTCAGGGTTTGTGTTCCTGGCAAATGAGAAATGATGCGAATGTCCATGAGCGAGGGACAGGTCGCTGGGACGAGAGGCTGTCTGCTCAGACAAGAAGAGCAGCACATGCTAGGTGACACTCAGGGCCAGAGCGGTGGACAGCATAGATCCCACATGGGTAAACAAATAAAGTAAAGCCCTGTGCCGTCAGTGGGGATGCAAGACGGTGCGGCCACCGTGGACAATAGTACGGGGTTCCTCACAAAATAAAAGTAGAATTACCATGTGATTCCGCGATCCCGCTTGTGGGTAGGTACCCAAAAGAACCGAGAGCAGGAACTCAAAGAGATATTTGCACACCTGTGTTCATAGCAGCGTTGTCCACAATAGCCAAGAGGTGGAAGCAACCCAGTGTCCACAGACAGATGAACGGACGAACACAGTGCGTCTGTCCAGACAATGGAATATGACTTGGGCTTAAAAGGACGGAAATCCTGACACCTGCTACAACACAGATGAGGACATAAGCTCAGGGACATAAACCAGTCACAAAAGGATAAACACTGTTCAGTTCCACCTAGATGAGGTCCTGGACAGTCACAGTCACAGAGTCAGAAAGTAGAACGGGAGTTTCCAGGGGGCGGGAGGATGGAGAGTTGTTTAACAGGGACAGAGTTTCAGTTTTGCAAGATGGAAGGAGTTCTGGAGACGGATGGTGGCGATGGTTGCACAGTGTGGCTGTGCTCAACACTGCTCAACTCTACACTTAAACGTGGTTAAGACAGTACATTTTATGTCATATGTATTTGCCATAGTTAAAAATTAATTAAAATAAAGCACGCACAATAGGTCACAACAGCAGCTGGCATAACGACACGGGTAGTAGCAGATGCCTACTGGGGTGCCCCTCAATTTCCCTCAGCTCTATAAAGGTTGATCATCCGATGGGGTCATTCTTGTCACACCCAGCTAAAGCAGAGTCTAGAGCCCAGGGGCTCCCAGGGCACCAAGCGCTGCTCCAAGAATGTCATTGTCTGCGAGCCTGACTGCTGTCACCTGAGACAGCTGCATCCACGGCTGCTGAGATGACCTCCTGCGGCTCTAGGACTAGTTCTACCCACCGCTGTCGCCCACCCAGCGGAGCCCAAGCCCTTCCTAGCGCCAAAGCACTTTGTCAAAGGGCAATATGGACATTCCTCCTCGTTATGAAACCTCCGACCTCCTCTTTGTTCTTTGGGCATAGGAAGATCTCACAGTCTGCGTGGATGCCCCGAATTGCAATTCCTTCTTCCCGAATGAAATGTGACATTGACAAAGTCGTCTCTGCATTTTTATTTTGACTCTGGCAGCTCCCACCCTCCCACAGGGAGCTGCTTCCTGGGACCCCGGAGCCGCCTCTGCTCCCTGGCCGCAGGCGTGTGCGGGACCGCTTGCACCTGCAGCGGGGCGGGCGCTCAGGAACCCGGGAGGTTTGGTGACTAGATGGCCGTGTCCTCGCCTATGGGGGTGAGGACTCCAAGGCTGTGCTCTACTTCTCGTCCCACTGAGTTGCGCAGCAGAGCTCAGCCCTGGCGGCCCAAGCCCTGACTGCCAGGCGGCCCAAGCCCTGACTTTCTGTTTCTCTTCCCCATTTCGCCTGCCCTTCCTCTGCCTGTGTGTCTTGGGATCACGTCCCAAACAAAGCACTTGGCCGTGAACATGCATCTGTTTCTGGGGAACCTTGTCACATGGGGGGCACTGTCTGCGCTTGTCTATGCATTTTAGGTCCTTATACATAAATCCCAGCAGCACTGCCCCTGGGCTGTGTGACCTTGGGCATCTCTCCGCATCTCTTCGCATGCGGATAGAACACTACCCGCCACGTGAGCTGTGGCAGGACTCTGTGCGTTTCGTGGGAGTGCGAACACACCACAGACAAGGTGGCTTCGACAACAGATGTTTATGCTGTCACAGCTCTGGAGGCTGGAAGTCCTGGCCTCTCTCTTTGGCCGGCAGATCGCCTGTTCTCCCTGTGTCCTCGCATGTTCGTCCCCGTGTGTGCCTGTGTCCTCATCTCCTCTTATAAGGCCCCCAGTCCGACCGGATTAGGGCCTACACATATGACCTCATTTTAACTTAATCACCTCTTTAAAGGCCCTGTCTCCAAACACAGCCACATCCTGAGGTCCTAGGAGTTAGGGCTTCAACTATGAATTTGCAGGGTAGAGGACAAAATTCAGTCCCCTGGCCAGGTGCAGTGGCTCACGCCTATCTAGCACTCTGGGAGACCGAGGCGGGCGGATTGCTCAAGGTCAGGAGTTCAAAACCAGCCTGAGCAAGAGTGAGACCCCGTCTCTACTCTAAATAGTCTCTACTCTAAATAGAAAGAAATTAATTGGCCAACTAATATATATATATAGAAAAACTTAGCCGGGCATGGTGGCGCATGCCTATAGTCCCAGCTACTCAGGAGGCTGAGGCAGAAGGATTGCTTGAGACCAGGAGTTTGAGGTTGCTGTGAGCTAGGCTGACGCCAAGGCACTCACTCTAGCCTGGGCAACAAAGCAAGACTCTGTCTCAAAAAAAAAATTCAGTCCCCTTATAAGAACTAAAGTAATTAATATGTGTAAAGGGCTTTGTATAGGGCACATATTAATAGTAAGGCTTATAGAATTATACTTATATAAAAATTTTCTAGCCGGGCGCGGTGGCTCACGCCTGTAATCCTAGCACTCTGGGAGGCTGAGGCGGGCGGATTGCTCGAGGTCAGGAGTTCGAAACCAGCCTGAGCAAGAGCGAGACCCCGTCTCTACTATAAATAGAAAGAAATTAATTGGCCAACTAATATATATATAAAATTAGCCGGGCATGGTGGCGCATGCCTGTAGTCCCAGCTACTCGGGAGGCTGAGGCAGAAGGATCTCTTGAGCCCAGGAGTTTGAGGTTGCTGTGAGCTAGGCTGACACCACGGCACTCACTCTAGCCTGGGCAACAAGCGAGACTCTGTCTCAAAAAAAAAAAAAAAAAAAATTTCTGAAGCCAGGCGCAGTGGCTTATGCCTGTAATCCTAGCACTTTGGGAGGCTGAGGCAGGAGGATCGCTTGAGGCCAGGAGTCTGAGGCTCCAGTGAGCTGTGATGATGCTTCTGTACTCTACTCCAGCAACAGAACAAGATCCTGTCTCAAAAAAACACTTTTTTTTTTTTTTCTGGAAGGGAATAAGACACTTAGAACACACCTCTAGTGGGGAAAGGACTGGGGCTGCAGCAGCAACAGGGTCTCGCTCTGTCCCCCAGGCCACAGTGTAGTGGCACAGTCATAGCTCACTGCAGCCTCAAACTCCTGGCCTCCAGCAATCCTTCCACTTCAGCTTTGCCACTGTGCCTGACCACAGATTTCTTTTTGTATTTGTGGGTACCCTTTGATTTTATGCCCTATTAATTTATTATCATAATTTCTGAAAATAATAGCAAAAAATGATAATAGTAATAACCCTTTCAGAGCACGTGCCTGGTGCTTGGCACTGGTTGGGAGTCCTTGTAAGGTGGGTTTTCTCCTTCCTCTACCCCTCCTCCCCCACCCCAGGGGTCAGGCCTGGGTCCCAGGGAGGCAGACGGGAGCAGTGAAGTGCAGTGAAGGCTTTTGCCCTAATTATTCCCACATCCTGTAGGAGCCTCCTTGGATTAAGCTGAGGCCCCACTAAAGGGCTTGGGTTTCAGGCCACATGCTCAGCTCCACCCGCCCCACCCTCCCAGGCCTCCCTCTGTCTGGGAGACCCCATCTGTTCCCTCTCCCTTTGCTGCCCCAGGAGGGGTTCTCAGAGCCCCTCCCCCATCCAGACAACCTTGCTGCCCACGGCCCGGGGTCCAGGAACCCACTGCCCTTTGCTCAAATGGAAAAACTGGGGCGAGGGGTCCCCGGGAGTACAGATGGGCTCTGCCAGGGCTGCCTTCCCAGTCCCGCCCAGCGTGTGAGCCCCAAGCCATCATCTGAGGGGAAAAGCATTAGCCTTTTTAAAAAGAGTGAGGTCAGCTCTCATCGCCTCTTGGGGAGGCCACTTTGGCCCTGGAGGAAATGGGTCCAGCTGGGCCTGGGGTGTCCTCCACAGAGGGGCCCCTGGGAATGCATGGGCAGGGACTGGGCTGGGGGCAGGAGAAGCTCAGAGGCCTCACCCACCAAAGGGACCTGCCCAAGTCCTCCTGGAGCCCCGCTGAGCTCAGGGTCCATCCTGATGAGGCATCCTGTGGGAGAAGGTCACAGAGACGGGGCCAGGGACACGGCACTGGGCTCCAGCGTCCCCCAGGCCACCCCATCTGCCCAGACCCCTGCATTCCTGCCCTGACCAGGAGGGACCTGCAGATGGAAAAAGACCCTCGCCTTTCTGGCTCTTTCTTACAATTGAATTGAACGTTTTCCTTTAAATCGTCATCTTTGGGGATCACAGTTATCCCTGACAGTGATGTGGAGAGCCCTGGCTGTATTTGCCTAGACTTAATGGGGACTCTCAAGACTCAGTTTTCCTGTCTGAGCAATGGGAGGTGTGACTCTTGCCACCCCACCCACAGCAGGTGTGGTGGGGAACCCGACATCAGAGCTGGGGATGTCCCTGCTGGCCCCTGACCCAGCTGGTGTAAGATACTGGGCTATAAGGACAATGGACACCTTTCAGCTTCTGTTTACTGCTTGTTTGCTAACCACAAGGCATTATGAGTACATTATGGGATGCAGAGGAAAAAGATAAAGAATGTGGAAACCAGAGTCTCTCAGCTAGGACCCGGAATAGGTTAGAGCCTATCAGGGGCAGGATGAAGTAAGAATCACTGTGGGGGCGGATGCATGACCAGTGTGTAAACAACTGAGTTATAAAAAGGGGACTAACACACAAAGGAGGGTCCCTGCCCGGAGAAGAGGCCACTGCGCTGGCACTCTGGGGGCTGGGACCCTAGCTCGAGCTAGACAATAAAACTCCTTTTGATAATTACAGCCTCGGTGACTCTGTCTCTCTGTCCTGCGGCCTTGTGAATCTCGAATATAACACTGGTCCCCTGGGTGCTGAGTCTTTGCAGGCTGGGACCATGGTTGGCTGTTCCTGGGAGCCAGTCTGTGCCAGCACATACGTGTGTCATACGTGTGTCCGTGATAGTGTGTGCCCGTGTATGCACACCTATGCGCGCGTCTCTTTGCACGGGCTCTTTGCGCGTATCTGTGTGAGCGGGTGTGCGCACACGCACATGCACGCACACAGGACCGCGTGTGAAAGTTCAGAAGTGTGTGCACATGTGGCGGCCACGCTGAGGAGTCAAATGTGACTCAGGCACAAGCGGGAACTGTACCCGCTGTCCCGGAACCGACCCTGGGAAGCCCCAGAACTGGTCGCGACAGGAGGGACCCGAAGCTGGGAAAAGGTCCAGAAACGGGGAGCCCTGTGCCGGTCTCTTTTCCTGGGTGGGGGCTGCCTGCTCAGGAATCTGGACTCATCCAGGGGCCTGGGCGCCGTGGGGGGATGGCAGGGCCCCCCATCATGGTCCTAAAGAGTTTGGCCCCGAGGATTCATCTGTCCCTCCCACGTTGAGATTTTGCAGGCTGCCAGCCTGGCTTTAATGGGGGCTTGGGGAGTGGCCGCCGGAACCTGCTGGGGGCCCCACAACCCTAGGCGGCCGCCACCTGCCCCTGTCAATCTCGAGACTCCCGCCCCCAGCAGCTGCCAATCACAGCGCAGGCCTCCCAGTTTCGTCATCAGCAGCCAATCAGCGCCTCCTCTGGCCGCGCTCCTCAAGCAGGGCCGGAGCAGGTGGGGACGGGGCTGCTGCCTAGTGTATGGGACACCTACGGGGCGCCCAGTGCCACCGCTCAAGGCATGCCTTGCTGCTCTTCACCTCGGTTTGCTCCTCTGTAAAATGGAGCAACAGCGCCCACCCCTATGGATGCTCTGGGACTAAATGAGACTCTACACAGAAGGGGCCGGCCGAGCGCCTGCCCCCCACCCCAAGTCCCTGCAGGGATGGCCTGGGACCCAGGGCGGGCTCAGGATTCAGTTTTCCCCTGGCCATGACTCTGGGGAAGTCTGGAAACTTCCGCCGCTTCTCGACTCTGACAGATGGAGACAGGTCTCCCTCCCTCCCAGAGTTGGGCCTGCGGCTCAGGGTTGGGATGTAGGCACCAGCCCAGGTCCCAAACTTAGCCCACGCAGCTGACTCCTTCCAGCGTCTGCACCCCAGGGGTCCCAGCCTGCTGTTGGGGGAGGCACTCCAGGCACTCACAGACCCCCCTCCAAAGTCCCCAAGTCCCGGAACACCTGTCAACTGAAGGATGAAGTTTGCTCTCCTGGTTTGAGTGTTCCTGTCTCTCTCTGCACCTTTAAATATGCAGCGTGCAGCGCCCAGGGCCACCCCATGCGCACCCCCACCCCAGGCTCCCGCATGGTGCAAGGTGGGCTGGCCTGCGGGAGAGCCCCAGATTTTTGCCCTTCCTGCCACAGAGCACTTATTGTCTATGTGCTCTGGCCACTGGGGGCTCTGGGCAAGAGTGCGGAGACTACCCACGGGTGCTGCAGCCCCGCCCTCTGGACTCTTCCACCACCAAGCTGGGAGCAGGGCAGCCACCTGTTCCACCTGCCCTCCCCCCACCTCCAGCCCCAAGACACACACAGGCCAGCTGGGGGCTGCAGACTCGCATCATTTTATTTTGCTCTTTCCAGTTTGAAGCTACTATCATGGGCGTTTAGAGTTATACAAATGACACTTACAAAAAAATAAAAGACCAAGACACCCAGAGTGAGATAGATGCATGGTGGTACAGGGAGCTGGTGGGGTTGGGGGCTGGGTGCGGCTCACCCTAGGGCTCCCAGCCGAGGGCAGTGCCTGGCTTCATCTCGCCCAGGAGACGACCGAGGGTCCAAGCTCCAGGGGACCCCGGTAGACGTGCAGCACCAGTCACGGCAGGGGCTCTGGCTGAGGCAGTGAGGGGGGCCTGGGGCTGGGGGCAGGAGGGAGAGGACCAGCCATGCCCAGGAGGGAGGGGCTGAGACAAAAGCCCCTGGAGAGGTGGGGTGCAGGTCTGGACCCCCCAAGCCCACTCACCACTTAAAACCAGGCTTGCCTCGGGCACCTCCAGCAATAACAGTTCATTAAAAAAAAATACTGATTTGGTCATTTTCTGCTTCCAGTCAGGCCAGGGTGAAAGGAAAGAGACAGGAGCAGGGTGGCCCCACCCCCACCCCGGTGGAATGTGCAGTGGGGCAGACCCTGTGGCCACCAACCCGGCCGCTCTGGGCCCCCACTGGGTGAGGGGCTGCCTTCCAGCCGCGCGACAGAAAGCACAGGTACGGGAGTCCCAGCCCACGGGGCTCCCTCCTCGTGCAGTGCAGGGAGGGTGCACCAGGAGGGGCCCAGGGGGCGAGGAGAGGGCCCGAGGAAGGGACAGGAGATTCCAGTTACATGCCCACCTCGAGTGGGGGCTCAGGAGGCCCCCAGCCCCCCAGTTCTCCTCAGCCACTTCCTGGGAAATAAGGCTCGGAGCCGTCTGAGGTCAGAAGAGGTGCCAGCGTCGCCCACAGCAGGGGAGACGGCAGAGGGGTCTGAGGTCCCTCTAGGGAACAGGCGGGAGCTGCTGGCCCATGGGAGTGGGGACCCGGGCGTGGGGGGAGGAGCGGTCCACAAGGGGCAACAGGTGGGGGCACCGTTTCTCTGGGGTTTCCAGTTTGAAAGGCAAGGGGCTCGCCTGCCTCCGGCCCACCCAGGGAGGAGCAGGACAGGTGCGGCTGGCGGGCGGCACTAGTACTCCCAGAGGGAGGCGGGGTCAATGGTCTCCGCCGAGGCCTTCAGGACACCCGCGTGGTCCCCCTTCAGGTAGCGCCCGCCCACCTTGATGGCCACCTTGTTGTAGTCACAGAACTCAAAGAAGAAGTCCACAGGGGCGTCACTGCTGCTGGTGACCGCTGCGTCGTTGCCCACCATCCAGTACTTGCCCGTGGAGTCTGCGGTGGCAGGGAGCCCGTCAAGCTGTGCCCTATGCCAGCCTCCCCACCCATCCCACAGTCCCCTTCCATGCCCGGCTCCACACCGGAGTGGGTCCCTGGGCCCCACGCCCTCCCGCCCACAGGAACGGGGCTCTGAAAGGCATTCTGAACCCAAATCAGCACCTCTGATCACCCAGGTCCTCCTCTGGGGGGTTCTAGTCCCATACCCTTCTCTATCTCCGTCCCCTCCTCCAGAGAAGAGGGGAAGGGGCTGCTCCAAGCCCAGAGCCCCTGGTGGCCATAGAACACCTGTCCCCTTGGGGCCTGGAATGGCCCTGAGCCAAGCCACAGGATGGCCAGGCTGAGCCCCAAAGCCAGGGCCCGGCAGGGGGTGAGGGGACTCCCACAGCTCTGATACCAGCCCCCTAGACAAGGCGGGGTCCCTGCCCGACAACCCCCCTCAGGAGAACCTGCCTTTGATGTTATAGGCACCGTCGTTGAACTCGAGCTGGAAGACATCGTAGTTAGAGCGGTTGGCGTCCAGGGTGCCGGTGACCTTGCGGCAGCCAATGAAGCCATGCTCCCCGCGGAACACGATGATGGGGCGGTTGATCAGCTTCATGAGGAAGAGCTCCGAGTCCCCTGTCCCAGAAGGGGGGGAGGACAGTGAGCCTCCTGGTAGGGGGTGGGGTGGGGACCAGGGTGTCCAAGGTGTGGCTCAGAGAAGGCCAGCCAGGAGCCGAGGTAAGGCCTGGGGTAAGATGGGCATGACCCATTTGGGAGGGTCCCCAGCAGACGCAGTGGGCCTCAGGTGGGGCTGGCAAGTGGCCATGATGTGGCCAGCCTGCCAGGGTTCGAGGGCAACACCAGGGAACCAAAGGCTCAGGGGTGCACCTGCAGGCGGCTACCTGCTGTCTCCACCGAGGCGGCCAGCTGCCCGTTCTTCTTGGCGGTCACGAACTTGCCATTGGACGCTCGCAGTGTGATGCGCCGATCACGCCACTCGATGTCAAAGTAGCAGCTGGCATTCCTGAAGGTGGTGGGACAGGGTCAGGCAGGGGCCGGCCCAGGCGAGTGAAGGGGTGACAGGCGGGTGGCAGGGCACTCACTTGGTGGACGCGGTGGACTGCACGCCCCCGGTGGCTGTCAGTGTCCAGTACTTGCCCGTGTGGGTGCGGAAGGCACACTTTTTGGTGTCACGGTCGATCTCCAGTTGGAAAGTCTCCTGGTCGGTCTCTTCGTCCTGGTTGGCCGACAGGTCCATACCTGCGGAGAGGAAGCCTCCAGCTGGCCCAGGGCCCCACGTCTCCCAGTTTTGGCTGGTCACAGCCCTGACCTCACCCACCAACACACACACACAGGGCCGCCATGGGGTGGCAGGGCTGCCGAGACCCTCCAGCAGGCAGGACCCAGGGACACAGGGAGGGCCGGCCAGGGCCAGGGCCAGCTACATCAGCTTTCGCACCTTGTCCCTGATCACAGAAGTTATAGCTTCGAAAGACATTCTAGAGCCAATCAGGAGGATCTTAACGAAGCACAGGATGAGATACTAAGGACTGATTATTGTTAATCACGTGCAGTTATGTAAGAAACGGCCTCATTTTTCAGAGACACAGATGGAAGTATTTTGGGATAAAATGCCCTGATGTCAGGGATTTGCTTTAAATACGACCAAAAACAGTGTATATAAGGACAGATGGAGCTAGCACAGCAGAACCTCGCAGCTGGGGGGGTCAGTCTGGATGTTCACGACATTCCTCCTGCTTCCGTACATGTGCAACAGTTAAGAGTATAAAACACAATAGCACGTGTTCCCTTCTGAAAATTTAGAAAACTCATAAGAGCATAAGTGTGATGTCATATATATCCCACCCCCACCACTACTGCGCGCCACCCGTGCAGTGAACCCCGTCTTGCCTTTTCCTTACACGTAAGAAGCGTGCACATCGCTCTGTGTCTGCATTTGCAAACCACTTCCTGTACGGCACCCTCAAATGTCTGCACAACACTAAACAATCCGAAGTGACCACACTGATCCCTGAGGTCAAGATACTACGGTGGCTGCCAAGGCTCTGTGTCCCCACACTGCCCAGAGGTATTAGCCCTTATAACCATGTCATTTTGCAAACCAAAGTTCATTCCTTCAGATAAAAGCTGGACATAGTTTGGTTCCAACAGAACAAACTACACTCCCCAAGTGCCCTGGATTCTAAGGACTCGGCCACATGGGCATCTGCTGGGCTCCATGCCGCTGCCTGGCTCGTCATTGCTCAGGCGCCTTCATGAAGCAGGGACCCCAGCAGTGGGGAGCAGGCATCACGTCAGGTGAGGGGGGCATGTGGGGGGTGGAGCCCACACCCAGAGGACCCCTCCCTAGTTCTCCAAGCACCCCCAGGGAGCTCCAGGGGGTCAGCTCCACCCTAACCTGACTGTGTGTCCCCACGTCAGCACCCCAGGGTGACCTTCATCACATTTCACAAATGGAGCTGAGGGTCGGCATGTCCTTGCCTAGGGTCACAGGGCGAGAAAGTAAGGGGTCCAGCCAGTGACTCTCAGCAGGGGAGGTGCGCAGCCCTCTTGTCACAGCCTCCTTCCTCGCACCCACCCTCCCGTCTATGGATCCATGGTCCTGGCCTCTGTGGGTCACTTACGGCCCTGACCCAGCCCCTCTCAGGAGCCCCTGGGCTCCAGCCTCCAGGACTGCCCCATCCACGCAGCGGCCACCACCCAGACCCTGCTGGTGCGCTGGCCCCTCTGAGCACCGGAAGAGGGGGGTGAGCGGGGAGGACAGTGGGGCTGGCGCCTCTCCTCACCCAGCCAGAGGCACTGCAACCCCCACTGGGAGGACAGCCACACCCATGCCACCTGGCCTCACTGTGCCCAGAGGGCCTGCACATCCACAGGCAGAGCTGCCACACCCTGCTCTGCGCAAAGCCACTGTGGGGGCCCACCTGGCCTGGCCCCACGGCACCAAGCGCCCAGTGAGTGGGGCGGCTGGTCCGAGGGAAGGCAGGGAACAGGCCCGGGGAAAGACCCCTGAGCCGCCCCCAACGGCAGTGAAGACAGGGGCCCTGGCGCCCCAGAAAGAGCGGCAAAGGGGAGGGCAGGCAACAGTGGACAGAGGCCAAACTGGCACAGCCTCGCCTGGGGCGCAGAGAGCTGGTCCCCACGCACCCTGCAGATACACAGGCGCTCACAGCCCGCACGGGAGGTCACTCGGCTCCTTCTCCACAAAAGGGGCTTCTGACCGCTGAGCCCTGCTAACCTGGGGCCAGCCCCTTGCCACCTGGGGACGCAGGTCAGCCTTTTCCTCCCAGCAGCTCCACAAATTAACCCCAGCCTCACCTCCAGCCAGGGTCAGGGAGGCCAGGAGCCCGCCCAGGGCCACACGGCTGCCGCCCTCTGCTCAGGCACTCAGACCGCCCGCCGCGTGCTCGGTCCTCACACTGGTGGATGAAGAGGCCCAGGCCAGCCAGGGAGGGACCACGGGTGGGGCCAGGCACCTTTGGACAAGTGCCCTCACCTCACACTCTGCTTCAGCTTCCCTACCTGCCAAAAGGGCCTCTTTGCTCTGATGCTGAAAGGACTTCGGGGCCTGGTGCCAAGTAGACACTGGGTCCCCCTCGCCTCGTGGGAAGGGGCGAGGGGAGGGGAGTCGGCCCCCTTCCAGCAGGGCCCCTCCTGGCTCCAAGGCCCTGCCTAGGCGGGAAAGGCCCCACTTGGCCTTGGAGTCTCTAATTAGAGCTGCGTTACTATGGAAACAGGGTTTTCTTCAAGATTTTTCTTTTCGTCAACAGCAGCACAGAAAACCTGAGTCACGGGCCCACAGGAGCCAGGAGATGCGGAGGCTCCTCCACTGAGCCCACGGGCACAGCCCCTGCCAGAGACTCCCGGGCTCCTGTCTGCCCTCCCTGACACCCCCCATGGTGGCTTCCCCTGTGCCCAGCTTCCCACCCCCACTCAGGCCTCAGCAGTTCTCAAATTCCCCTGGCATGTTCAAAGCAGGCGCCACCCACCTCATTTAGAGGAGGGAGCCTGGAATCATCTATGGCTTCCCCTCCCCTCCCGCCTTTCCAGTCAGCTTACAACTACCTGACCATTTCAAAATCCTCCTCCCTTTTTACACAAGCCATTCTCTGGCCTTGGAATGTCCCACCTCTTGGGGAGAACTCTTATACATCCTGCAAAGCCCAGTGAGACCAGCCCTTCTTCATCCAGCTAGTCCCAAGGTGGCTGAGACAGGGCACCTCTCGAGCCACCCCTGCAGGCCAGGTCCTAGGCCCAGTGGGGAGCCCCCAGGCGCAAGAAGGGTGGCAGGAGAAGACACTGACCGCTAGGAGACAAGACAAGACGGGAAGTGTGTTAAGTCGTGTCTCAGGGTCTGGCCCTGGCCAGGCGAGGATCCTGGGGAGCAGGGAGGAGACCCCACTCGGGCCATGAGGTGGAAGGACAAAGGAGTGCTCACTCAGCCCAGCCTGGCTGAAAGAACCAGGCCGGCCCAAGGGGGCCTGGGGCCCACCATTTACAGATGGGTAAACTGAGGCTGGGGAGCAGGCTGCAGCTTCTTCCGGTGGCACCCCGCCCCCACCGGCCCAGCCTGCACAGGCCTGCGGGGATGATTCACATCCCCCAGCTGGCTAAGCCCCGTCCTCCTCCTTCCTGGCTGGCGTTTCCCAACACATGTGTCGGAAGCACAGACACCGCCCCCTTGCCACGCAGGCCCGGCCAAAATGGCTCCGCAGACACGCCCCCACTCCCACTGCATGCAGACTCCTGTTCCTCGGAGGTCCGGGGGTTGGCTGACAAGGACCCCGAGATCTGAGGCCGCTGGAGCCCCAGCCTCAGCCCTCAAAGCTCCCAGCCCCTAGTTCCATGTCCCTCTAAACTCAAAGATGAGCCAACACCTCTCCTGGCTCCAGGTTCTCGCGGCTCCTGCCCCATCAGCCTGAATCACGGCCGTGACGCCTCCAGTAAGCGTTAGTAGAGGGGGGATCTGCCCAGGCTCGCTGCTCCTTCCTGACCCCAGGACCAAGGCCATCTGCTTCTGCCTCATCTGCCACGCCACCCCAACCCTGCAGGCAGAAGCATGTCTCTGCACTGATGATGACCTGTGACAGGTCCTGCGACCCTGCTGGCCCCTCCCGGGCATCTTCCACCCTCACAAGCTTCCTCCCGGCCACGCTGAGCTTCCTGTGCCTTCCTGCCTCAGGGCCTTTGCACAGGCTACACCCTCTGCCTGCAACGCTGTCCCACACACCTGATACCTGCTATACCTTCTATCCACCCAGCTCAAACTTCCTTCTGAGAAAGGAACCCTCATCTAATCTGGGAGTCTGAGGTATTTCTTGTACCCCCAGTCCTTTCCTTGACCCCTCATCACGTCCCTGAGGATGTAAGCCCCACTCTCGGCTCACCACTCTTGGCTCAGCGTGTCCTGTCAGCAGGGGTGCGGGACTGCTGCACAAGTGGGGGATTCTGACCCACCCCTCACGGCGTGGGGAGGGGAAAGGGAAGCTGAGGGGCATCAGGGTCCAAATAAGACCCATTCTTCAATCAAACGTGCCCAGTTCTGCATGCTGCTTACTTGCTGTCACTTGCTGTGTGACCTAGGGCAGGTGACTTCACTTCTCTGGGCGGTAACAGAAGAAACTCAGACACAAAACAGCCATCACTCCACCCAGGCCTCCACATTCACCGCCCCACTACCGTGGTGATCTAGCCCCTTCTGCAGAGCCCAGAGCCAAGAGGGTGGCCGCCGGGAGGCTCCTTCCATGGGGAGGGGAGGCAGGGGACCGGTGATTGGCTCCATCCAGCTATCTCCAAGGCCTGGGGTCCAACTTCCCATCCTGGGGCGCAAGGTCCCCACAGGCCCCTCTGGCTGGGCCCCGGCGCGGCATCAACAGCCTTTCCGCACAGGAGTGGCAGAGCCGCCGGAAGGCGGAGCGGGGCCTGGGGGAGGGTCTGAGAGAGGACTGGGCGAGGGGCTCACTTCTGGCCTGCGCACAGGCCGCGCAAATGGCCGTGCCTGCGGGAGGACCCGGAGGGGAAGGATCGAATTGCAGTCAATTGTTCCCGGCGAGGGCCCTAGGGATGGGTTCACTCGAGGGTAGGGGCTTCCCTAGGGAACCAGGCCGGGGTCTCCCAGGTCGTGCTGAGGCTGCCCTCGGTCGCCAGCGGAGCGCAGCGCAGCACACCAGCCCGAGACGCGCGCGGCGGGCGCAGGGCGGGGTGCCTGGCGGGCAGCCATCCGCGCCACGCCGTTCCCGGCCACGACGCGAGGAGGGAGGCCACCTCCTAGGGAGCCTCCGGACCCCGCACTGGGACAGGGCCTAGGGCCGGCACGGGGGGCTCCTCTGCAGGGGGGCCCGCAAAAGCCAATCCCCTCCCCCGCCCCGCCGCATCTGGTTTTCCCATCGGCAGAGACCGAGCAGGACAAAGGGGGTGAGGGAGGACCCAGTCGAGGCGACCCGCCCCCCTCCTCACAAAGGCCGCGGCCTCTAGCGCAGGGCAGACGCGGGAGGAGGGGCTGGGGGGAAGGGTAGACACTCCGGGAGCCCCCCAGCGGGGCCGACCCCGCCCGGCAGCGGGAGGAGGCGGAGGAAGGCCGGGCGGGCTGGGGGTGGAAGCGCACCCTGCAGCGATCAAAGGCCCCGCTAAGCTCCCCCACCCAGCCCGCGAAAGGCGGCCGGTGGGGGGTGGGCGCGCGCCCAGAGCGTGAGACGACCCTCGCCTCCGCCCCAGAGCTAAGGCCCGCCGAGAGGGGACGAGGGGTGGGGACGAGGAAATGGGCAAGGGGCGCCCCCTCCCCACGAGCTGGGACCGCCCATCCGAGGGATCCGCGCGCAGCGGGGCGAACTCAGATTGGGCTGGGTTCGGAGGGTGGCACCCACAGCTGCGCCTACGCCGGGCCTAGAGAGCCCACGCCCCAGCCCGACTGGGAGGTGTGCAGGGGCGCCCGAGGATGGGCAAAGCCCATCGCCCCCTCGCCCCCGCTCCAGACAGGAGCACACGTCCCGCGGCGGGGCGGGGTGGCCACTGCGCCTAGCGGGGGCACACCGGGCGCCACTCGGGACAGCAGCGGCGCCGCGGGCGAGAAAGGGCGGGAGGCTGGAGGGCCGCGGCTGGGGTGCGCTTTGTGCATGGACCGGGAGAGGCGGGGTCAGCGTCCCCACTCACCCTGGCGCGTGGACACGTTCCTCTCATTGGCCGCCTGCAGCACGACCTGGGCGCAGCTCTGCTCGAGGGCGAAGAGCTCGTCCTTGCCCACCTTGGTGGCTTTGCCCGCCTTGAGCGTGCCGCTGGGCCCCGACGGCGCCAGGTAGCGGCCGTCGCAGTCGCGGAAGGCCACCTTGCCGGAGCGGAACTCCAGCGTGTAGCCGGTGGCGGGCTCGGGGCGCGCCACCAGGCGCCCGTCGTGGCGCAGGAAGCGGTGGTCGGCCGTCTGCACGCTGTAGCGCTGGTCCTGGAAGGCGAGCGTGATGAGCGAGTCGACGCCCCAGGGCACGTCGCGGTCCACTGCGATCTCGTCGGCGGGCCGCGCGCTCAGGTGCGCGTAGCGCTTGCGGGTCAGGCTGTAGATGTTGACCTGCGGGTGCATGGCGATGTGCACGCTCCATTTCTCGGCCGGCGACACGGTCTGCGCGAAGCACGACAGGCGGTCCTCGGTGCCGCCGAAGTAGCGCCGGTGCGCCTCGGACTGCAGCGACCAGCGGCCGTCGTCATGCGCCACGATGAGGAAGCGGCAGTCGGCGTCGGGCACCTCGCGCTCGCAGGTCACGTTGCCGTCCTTGTCCGCCGCCAGGTAGCGGCCCAGGTGGCTGCGCAGGCACACGGCCGCGCTGCCCGCCTCGTCGGGCGGCTGCTCCAGGGTCCAGATCTGCTTCTTCTTCAGGCTGCTGGCCGACGCGTTCACCTTGAAGCCGAACGCCTCGGCCGTCAGGTACTTGTTGCCGCAGTTGATGAGGCCGAACTGGATCTGCACCGCCTCGGCCGTGCCGTTGGCGGTCATGGTGGCTGCGGGCGGGAGGCCGGCGCGGCCCCGGGCGGTCGGTGGCGGGTCCCCGCGGCAGCGCCCCTGCTCCTTTGTTCGGCGGCCGCGGCCCGCGCTCACCCTCCGCAGCGCTCCACAAAGCCGGCCCGCGGCGCCGGCCGCTTTATAAGCGGGGTGACGTCAGCGCCGCCAGGCCCCGCCCCGGCCCGGGCTCGGAGGGGAGGGGCGGGGGCCGAGGGAGCGGGCTCTGCGGCGCTGGGGCCCGAGGGGCGCGGGGGGCGCTGGGCTCCGGCGTCCCCTCTTCTGCTCACCGGATCTCTGCGGCCGCCCAGTGCCATCGCCCCACCCCGCAGCGCCGCCGCCTGCGGGCTCGCCCCCAGCTCCTAGCGACAGACGCCCACCCCTCGGACGCTCCCCACCCCAGCCTAGCCGGGAGGAAGGACAAGCCAGGCCTGGGGTCAGGACGGAGACCGCGGGGACCACAGTGCAGATCCGTGCTGGGTGAGGCGCGGGCCTTAGAGCGGAGCCTTGAAGGCACCGACAGGCAGACAGGTAGGAGAGGCTGGGAGGGCCCGGTGGGGACCGGGTCAGGCCAGGAGCTGGGGCGGGGCCTGCGGACCCAACACACCCAGCCCAGAGAGTCTCTGAGGCCTTGCAGCCTGGCGCAGGGCCCCCGAGCCCTCCCTGTGGCCCAGACACCCGCCCGGATGGCCCACTGGATGTCGGTGGTGGCCGAGTTAGTGGCCAGTGTTCCCATTCTGGTGATGCATAGGCCAGAGCTCTGGTTCCACAAGGCAGCGGGCGGGCAGGCAGGGCAGGCGGTACTGTTCTCTTTTTAGGAGACGCATCGGAGAGGTGGGACAACTCTGTCCGAGCTCAGCCCTGAGCATCAGAGCCCAGGTGGCTAGTTCTAAGGCCAGTGTGCCTTCCACACCCCCCAGCCCCAACCAAAGCCCCAATTTCATGAGACTATGAGCTGGGCACACAGAAGGGACGTGGCTCTGGTGACAGTCCCCCATCCTCAGGACCCCAGCTCTCCATCCTCCTCCCTCAAAGGGGACATTCCATACAGACACCACTTCCCACCCCTCACTCACCCACCCCATCTAGGAACACTTCCCTTTTGCTGAGCCTCTCTGGAGGCTGAGACTTTTCCTGGGACATTCCCCACATGCCAAGCAGGCCCCTGGAATGCCAGCATGACCACTGGCTGCCCACAAGGTCTCAGGCTGGGGCCCTTCCCAGGCCTGCTAACACTGAGCTAGCCCCAGTCCCCAGCCTGTCCCTCTGACAACTGGATTGTTCTGGCTGGTCTGCAGCCTGCGCCTGCCCCCAGGCAGTCCCTCCCAGGGTTTTGCAATGAGGAGGAGAAGATGGTGGCACCGTCTCCCCATCCTGGCTCAAATGGGTTTCCTGGCAGGGCCTTGAGCCCCAGACCAGGCAGGACCCTAGCATCCCACAGAACCCACCCCCTGGAGAGCCAGGAAATCACAAGTTTGTCCAGCCTTGTGTGGTGGCTCACGCCTGTAATCCTAGCACTCTGGGAGGCCGAGGCGGGAGGATCGCTCAAGGTCAGGAGTTGAAACCAGCTCTGAGCAAGAGCGAGAACCCGTCTCTACTATTGGCCAAATAATATATATACAAAAAATTAGCCGGGCATGGTGGCACGTGCCTGTAGTCCCAGCTACTCAGGAGGCTGAGGCAGCAGGATCGCTTGAGCCCAGGAGTTTGAGGTTGCTGTGAGCTAGGTTGACGCCACGGCACTCACTCTAGCCTGGGCAACAAAGCGAGACTCTGTCTCAAAAAAGAAAAAAAAAAAGTTTGTCCATTTGAGCTTCTCTAATGGGTCGTGCAGACCTAGGCTTGAAACCCAGCAGCTCATGGGCTGTGTGACTTTGGGCAAGTTACTTAACCTCTCTGAGCATCCATTTCCACTGTTGCAGATGAGCTACAAATATGGTCAGAGCTCACTAAATGCCAGCTGCTTTATTATTCACTTAACAACACTGACCAGGGGGTCCTGGGGACACAGACAGTCTGCACGATGCTTTATCCCCAATCCACCAGGAGCGCCAAGCTCTGTGCATGTTTTTTGAGAATGTGAAAATCAATGGAGTTGGGGAGTGGGCTCCAGTGGGGGCATGTTGGACTCCCCGCAGGACAAGGGTAGTCCAGGTCGCATGAGCAAAATGGAGGCTTCGGTGTTAAGGAAAACTCAAAAGGGAGGCTGGTGAGGCCATCTGGGGTCAGTGTGTGAAGAATTGGGGTTAATTTCAACAGATGTGGAACCAAAGCCTTTAGTATCCTTCTTTCATTTTTTTCTTGCAAACAGACAATAAATACATTGGCACAGTTCAAATATCAAAACCCAGAAAAAGGCCTTCATCCATCCATTCCCACCCACCACCTCGACAGTTGCTGTTAGGGTTGTTTCTTGTGTTTCCTTTCTCTAAATAAAGACAAGCAAACGTGGGTATATTAAATGCATTCTTATTTTTCTCTCCATTTTTAAACAGGATTTTTAGTCCTGCTTTTTTTTACTTGAAGTAGCTGAGTGCAGTTTCTGCTTGACTACGTATGCAACTTCTTCGTTCTCTTTTGCAGTGGCGTGATGTTCCCTTGCACGAATGTCCCTTGGTTTGTTTAACTGTGCCATTCTAGGGGACACTTGGGTTGTTGCTACTAATGCCATGGCCAGAACCCCCTCTGAGAGTTAAGCCCGCCACCACAAACCAACGTGTTCTTGTGCTTCTCTTTTCCTGGCCCTGGGCCATACACTATATAAAAAATCAAGGCTGTCCAGTCCGGGCTTGAATGCCTCTGGTGATGGGGAGCTCACTCTGTCCTCTGTCCATGGCCAATGCAGGTGATAGGTATTTGCCCTGCTCTAGATTGGGTGGCGATTTGGGCATCAGGGAGCCCAGGCAAACAGCTGCTGCCAGGACAGAGGAGTGTCCTTGTGGACAGAGCAAGCTCCAGGTGGCTGTCTCATGACCACAGAGCCTTGGCTGGGGGGAAAAGAGTATCTTGGTTTTTACTATTATTATTAACTATTAATGGAAAGCCAATATAGGAACCAAGTAAGTCTCAGGCAAGTTTAGCAAAGGAACATTTTCAAAGCTCATTCCTGCTGTGCACCACGCTGTGTCCCTCCCTCCTCCCGCCTCCCCCAATGTCAGTGACACTGGGCACCTGTGTGTCCCGTGTAGGATGCACTGCCCCAGAGCAAGTCACACAGTCCATTCTGCAGGCCCCCCGCCTCAGGTCCCTTAGAAGGAAGAACAGGGACACGGACACTGTGTCCCTCGGCCCCACGGGAGCCCAAGTGCCACCTGAGCCACTCTGGAAGGAGGGCATGGCACGGAGAGAACTGAAGTGCTTGGATGAGGCCAGGCCTGAGCCGCTCCCGGGCAGGCCACGGGGCGCAGGCAGTGTGCCCCGAGGGGAAACCAGCCAGCAGGAGGGGCTGCTCCGCTCCACCCAGACGCTTCTCCCCAGCCGGGCAGTCTGAGGGATCCCCGGGACCCCGCTGACAGAGCAGGGACAGACTCCCCAAAGGGCACGGCTCCTTCAGACGTAGGTGCTTTCCTGGGGCTTGGCTGTGTCCTCTTCCTCGCCGGGGCTCCCCTCACTGCAGCGCAGTCTCACGCCTCCTCGCCTCTGGTGGCTCCGCCGGCTTTCCTAGAAGCCTCATGTCACACCTACTCGGAGCTCCACAGCTTTTCTAGGCCCTGGTGCTGCACGTGGTCTTGACTGGTCCAAAGACCAGGATTTGGGGTTTGTGGGCGCCTCAAATTGCAGCCCCTCTTGAAGCTTCCTTCATCTGTGCAAGGGTGGGGGCGGGGTGGCCCTGAGTTCTGATGCCATCCCGGGAGCTTCCTGCCCAGTGTCACCAATTAGAGCTGAGCAACCCAAAGTGAGTCCCAAGTCCCTTCTGAGCCTCAGTTTCCCGTATCTCAAAGGGAGATAAGTGTGGCTGGCCCAGGCGTGTATACGGGACCGGAAATGCCGTCCATGTTCCAAACGCACAGATGTCAGAGGCTCAGCCCTGCATAAATGACCGGCCTCATGGCCGAGAGCCTGTCAATGGTGTCTTTGTTGCTCTGCGGCCAGTGACTCTGTGGCACCCTCGAGGCAGCCTGGTACTGCCAGCAACCCCCCAGGGGAGCCTCGAGAGTGGGAGGGGCTGATTCCAGGGTGGGAGTCCTGCCAGGCCTGGCCTCCCAGCCAACCACGGAGCCCCAGGACAGCTGTGCCCTCTGGGGCCCCAGGCCACGGCCCAGCACTGTCAGCTAGGGCCAAGGAGGGCAGGAGCAGGCTGTCACCCTCACTGCCCCATCTCCACAAACGTCCCTGCCAATTTCTGGTTGCAAGGCCTTGGGGTTACAAATGGAGAAACTGAGGCCTGGACACAAGAAACAGGGTCTGGCCCAGCTTTAAGGAAGGACATGCAATGTTGGAAAGTCCAGGCTCATGGCTCTCATCAGATTTGCAAAGAGATTTGTGGACACCCCCCCACCCTAAACTGTAACCTTTCAAAGACAGGAACCAAGGCTGGGCGCGGTGGCTCACGCCTGTAATCCTAGCACTC
Source organism: Microcebus murinus (assembly GCF_040939455.1). Classification (NCBI taxonomy): domain Eukaryota; kingdom Metazoa; phylum Chordata; class Mammalia; order Primates; family Cheirogaleidae; genus Microcebus; species Microcebus murinus. Next base: position 25,159,361 of record NC_134122.1, on the reverse strand, counting down.
TGGGAGGCCGAGGCTGGCGGATTGCTAGAGGTCAGGAGTTTGAAACCAGCCTGAGCAAGAGCGAGACCCCCGTCTCTACTATAAATAAAAAGAAATTAATTGGCCAACTAATATATATAGAAAAAATTAGCCAGGCATGGTAGCACACGCCTGTAGTCCCCGCTACTCGGGAGGCTGAGGCAGAAGGATTGCTTGAGCCCAGGAGTTTGAGGTTGCTGTGAGCTAGGCTGACGCCACGGCACTCACTCTAGCCTGGGCAACAAAGCGAGACTCTGTCTTAAAAAAAAAACAAAGACAGGAACCAAGCCTGTGGGTCCCTAAGTGAGCTCTCCTGGGCAGGGGGGAGTCCTGGAGGGCTTTCAGGAGGAGGTGATGCCTTCAACAGGTGAGTAAGAGTCCAGGGGCGGAGCCTGGCAGGGCTGGATCTGAGGAATGAAGGCTGCTCTGCCTGGTGTCTGGCACTGAAAACGCGTCCCTGGAAATCATTTCTGTTTCTATCAGCCTGATGATGATGCCCTGAGGTAAAGGCCCACATTGACCCCAGTGGGCAGCTCAGAGGCCACGTCGCCAGGCCAGGGCACCCGCACCTGGCAGTCCTAGTCCTGGTGTGGGCGATGCTGGTCCAGCTCCAAGCCCGGGTGTGTCACAGCGAGGCTGTGGCGGCCGGTGCTGGGCAAGTGCCCGGCTAATTAAAAAGGCATTAGCGCCCCAGGCAGAACCCGGCTCCTGCCAAGATGTCCTTGCCAGGAGAGGGGCCACCGGCTGGTGCCAGGCCTTGGCCTCCCCTACCTGGCCGCCACCCATCCCGCTCCCCCGAGGCCCTGGGGCCGAACCCCAGGGATCTCCTCATCCCTGCACTGTGCCCAGAAACCTCAGCCTCCACCTGCCTCCTGCCTCTGGCCTCGGGCCCCCACCTGCCATTTGTTCACCCCTAATGGAACCCTCCCTGCTGCGAGTGCCGCAAGCCCAGGGCATCACGCTCAGCTGCGAAGGACACCCAGGCACCTGCGCCTCCCTGATTCAGCGGGTCTGAGCCCTGTTCTGATCAACTTCTGACGCTGGGGGTGGGGGGTACAAAAATAATAACAAGCATCACTCAGAGGGACAACTGCCACAACCTCCACCCTTGTCACCTCCAACCCATCCACAGGGCAGCCAGGGCGGCTTCCCAAAAGGCAAATCTGGTCGTCGTGCCCTCCCCAGCTTACACCTCTCCCATGGCTGCCCAGCGCCACAGGACAGCCCAAAGCCTGGAAGGCTCCGGGCCCGGGTGGTCCGGCCCCTGTTCCTCTCTCCCCCTCCCCGAGCTCACAGCCTGCACCCCTCCCTGTGTCCCCACCTGACTCCTCCTAAGGCCCAGTTCCAACACCACCCACCTCCTCTGCGGCGCCTCCTGTCTCCTGGGCTGTATTCCTAGCTACTGGTACCTTCCCTGAGTCCCACACTGTCACCAGCCAGGTCGAAGTGTCCCCAGGGTCAGGGTAGGCACCTGGCCCAGAGCTGTTCAATAGGACTTCCTGCAATGACAGAATGTTCTAGAAGCTGCTCTGTCCACTGTAGGAGCCACCCTTCACACATATGCCTATTGAGCAATTGTGAGAAAGAAGAAAACGTTTTGTCTGAGGAATGTGAGACCCTTTAAATTGTCAGAAAGGCATTTAAAGTGGAACCGCAGTCCCGTCTAACTCCCCCTTGAGCTAAATCACTGCCTTGCTTTGTGGACTCCAGGCTGACTGGCCCAGGCGGCCACAAAAAAATGCCATACACCCAGTGTTCAACAGTGGGTGGCCAATCACTGGGCCGTGTTATTTCTGTAAGTCAGCAAGCATGCCTGAGGGACAGCCTCCGTCAACCCCCCCTTGGTCCTTCGCCTCTGTTTCGTTGCACAGAGCCCTCCCCGAGCAGCCTGGACGTGTGTCCGGCTGCACCCCTGAACTTGGCCCTCGAGTAAAATCCCTTTAAATGACAATCTGACCTTTTGATGATTTTAGGTGGACACTTGAAATGTAGGCATGGGATTGAGGAACTGGACTTTTTGTTGCATTTCACTGTAATTAATTTAAATGTAAAAAGCCACAAGGTCAGGGCTGTGCCTGGCAGGGAGGAGGCACTAAACGAACTCCTGCCAGTGGGGCCCTGAGACGCACCCAGAAGCCAGGCAGCCCCAGGCCAGACAGCGAGGGACACAGAGGGACACAGAGGGGCAAGGCCGGGAGGCACCAGATGATGTGCTGGGTCACACCCTCCCTTGACTGCCCCAGCGCTGGGCCTTTGTGGCTCAGTCTGTCCCCTCTGGCCTGCGGGCGCTCTTCCTTGTGGTGCCCAGTGACAGTGTGACTTCTCGGGCTCCAGGCCCCAGCAGGTCCATACGTAGGCGTGTGGCCCCCAGACCTGCTCTGGCTGCTTCCCTGAAAGATCTAGGGTGGGGTCTGCCCACAAAGCCGGCATTTCAGGACGTGCCAGCTGTCTGGGGATGGCGGGCCAGGATATTTGAGATGCTTTTGTTGGGGATGGGGTATGCAGGGGCGTCTTTTGCTCCCTGCCTGGGGGTGCCCAGCGGGCTCAGCCCAGCCCTTCCCCACCCCCACCCAACGCACGGCCAGGTCACTTTACAAGGGACCAGGACAGTCGTGGGGGCCCACAGGTGGCGACAAGGGCAGTTCGGGGCATGAACAAGAGGCACATGCACACAGAGCAGTCCTCACTAGCGGGGAACAGAAGCGGCAGGACGTGGGTGCGGCTGTGCTTGAGGGGCTCCCTCCAGGAAGGCCCAAGCGCCTGTGTGTGAAGCCCACCTGCTCTCCCCAACCTGGGCATGCTGTCCCAGAGTCTCCATGTACAGTCACACAGGCTGTGTCCGCACAAAGGCTATGTGGGGATGAGGCCACTCTCGCTCTCCATGACAACCCTGCACCCTGGCTCAGTGGCTCTGTCAGCCTGGGGAAAGGGGCTTTTATCTTTGCCAGAAGTGAGAGCCCCCCCACACCAGGGCCCCTTTTTTCCCCACCCAGAGGAGCACTCTCTCTAACTCATACAAAGGCACCAGCAGGCTTCTGCCCTCACCCGTCTTTCCCTGGGTTATTCCCAAACCCCTTTGGGAACACCCTCTTTTAGTCACAGTAGCTTCAAATGAAACAACTGGCTAACCAACAAGATGGTTAATTACAGCAAGAAGTAAGAAACTCCAAAGAGGGGAGTTTCCAGGGTTGGTTTATTGTAATATAGCTGGGAAAGGACCCTGGAACTTCCCCCATTCCTCACTCTGCCATTCTTGTCCATAGCTTTGCCTTCAGACTGAGCCCCTCAGAGTACAAGACAGCTGCCAGGGCTCCAGACATCACATCTTCCTGACACTATCTAGGCTTTTGACAAATTGTGAACCTCCTCTCAGTATCATGTTTTCAGATGCACAAGATAAAATACATACAATTACAAAGAAAGCCAATTACATTGAAATCATCAAAATATTGGTTAATTGTGATATGCTAATCTATGTGCTTCTTATTAAAACATTAGGCTGCCCAGCCTGGGCAATAGCAAGACTCTGTCTCTATAAGAGATTAAAAAATTAGCTGGGCATGGTGGCGCTCACCTGTAGGGACCGTGCCCCAGGTCCCATAGCCAGGGAGCATCTGTGCACATAGCAGCTGCCATCTGAGCCTGGGTCACATCCCCCAGCTCTCAGTGAGATTGGGGGACTTCAAGCCATCATGTCTGCGTTTTTGGGTTTTTTTTCTTTATTGTCCAGCTAATTTCTTTCTATTTTTAGTAGAGATGGGTCTCTCTCTTGCCCAGGCTGGATAGTGGATTTTAGAATATTTTGCTGCTCCACTGACTTGAGTAGACTTTGCTGAGTTACTCAGTTCTTGCATGTTAGTTTTTCTATCTGCACATAGGAATTTTATGTGGAAGGAATTTTAAATATCATTGTCTTATCCTTTTGCTCTGCAGATGAGGACACAAGCCTGGGGAGGAACAGTCTGGGGAATGTTTCAAACAAATTTCTAGGAAAATACTATGTAAGATAAAAGACACAACAATTTTATTCTCTTTAAAAGAGAAGTGTAGCATCTCCACTATTCTGACCTCACATATACTGAAATGTATATTGATATATGTTTTATTAGTGTCCTTAATAGTAATAGTGCATTTAAGGTGGCTTTTATATGGCAAATAATTTCTTAAAGATTTGCAACCCATCATATATGCTGACATTTAAGACTTCACTGTCAATGTTTTATTTCTTTTTTTTTTTTTTGAGACAGAGTCTCGCTTTGTTGTCCAGGCTAGAGTGAGTGCCGTGGCATCAGCCTAGCTCACAGCAACCTCAAACTCCTGGGTTCAAACGATCCTGCCGCCTCAGCCTCCCGAGTAGCTGGGACTACAGGCATATGCCACCATGCCCGGCTAATTTTTTTTTTTTTTTTTTTTTTTTTTGAGACAGAGTCTCACTTTGTTGCCCAGGCTAGAGTGAGTGCTGTGGCGTCAGCCTGGCTCACAGCAACCTCAATCTCCGGGGCTCAGCGATCCTACTGCCTCAGCCTCCCGAGTAGCTGGGACTACAGGCATGCGCCACCATGCCCGGCTAATTTTTTGTATATATATTTTTAGTTGGTCAATTAATTTATTTCTATTTTTTGGTAGAGACGGGGTCTCGCTCAGGCTGGTTTCGAACTCCTGACCTTGAGCAATCCGCCCGCCTCGGCCTCCCAAAGTGCTAGGATTACAGGCGTGAGCCACCACGCCCGGCCTAATTTTTTATATATATATATCAGTTGGCCAATTAATTTCTTTGTGTTTATAGTAGAGACGGGGTCTCACTCTTGCTCAGGCTGGTTTTGAACTCCTGACCTCGAGCAATCCGCCCGCCTCGGCCTCCAATCAATGTTTTATTTCTTCCATGCCACAATTTCAATAAAAAATTCAGTCCAAAAATAAGTGGAAATGAGGAGTTAATTAAAACAAATACTTGTGAAATATTAATAATATTCAGTTTTTGGCCGGGCGCGGTGGCTCAAGCCTGTAATCCTAGCACTCTGGGAGGCTGAGGCGGGCGGATTGCTCGAGGTCAGGAGTTCGAAACCAGCCTGAGCAAGAGCAAGATCCCGTCTCTACTATAAATAGAAAGAAATTAATTGGCCAACTAATATATATAGAAAAACTTAGCCGGGCATGGTGGCGCATGCCTGTAGTCCCAGCTACTCGGGAGGCTGAGGCAGAAGGATTGCTTGAGCCCAGGAGTTTGAGGTTGCTGTGAGCTAGGCTGACGCCACGGCACTCACTCTAGCCTGGGCAACAAAGCGAGACTCTGTCTCAAAAAAAAAAGCACTCTTAGGTGATTCTAATATGCAATAGAATTTGAGAACTCCGTGAGGTAGGTTGGTTCTTTAATGTTTACAGGACTTATTTTCCTCCTGTGTAAAAGGTGGATAATATCCACGTGGTTCCTGACTTCCTTTCCAGATTGTGGCATATCCAACCAACCCTAGTTCGGTCTTGGGAGCCCGCCTCCCCGCCCAGTGTCCCAGGGCCTCGCCCAGAGTAGCCAGTGCTCCCCACGGAGACGCGCAGTAGCATCAGGGACGTGCCGTGCAGCCCGCGGGGGCTCCCCAGACGGCGCCCCCAAACAGTGTCTGAGTGGGATACGCATGAGCCGAGCACACGCCCGGACCGGCGCTCCTGTCTGCGTCTTTGTGCAGCTGTTAACTAATGGCCCTTGGATTTGGGCATAAGTGCTCCGTGCCCTAGGGAGGGCTATCTCAGAGGTTCTACAGTCTCCCAGGGTCCCTGGTGGGATTAACATGCAGTGGGGGCCCTCGTGGTGACTGACTTGGTAATTCACCCTCTGGGGCCCCCTTCCCTGCCCCACATTCCTGTCCCCTGCTAACACCTCCCGTGCTGAATCCTTGTCTCAGGCTCTGCTTCCGGGGATCCAGATGATGTTGTCACCATCAGGGTCCTTCGTCCTTTCACCCATGACACTCTTGCTGCCCTGGGGTCCTCAAAGGGGGGTCCAGGCCCTTGAGGGGCCGACACTGCATGGAAAGAAGTCAAGCGTCAGGGACTGGTGGATTTATACCCAGTAGATGACCTCATCAATGGGGCTCTTGTGCTGGGAGGCACCTCAAAGGTCATACCATCCAACCCCTTCACCCACAGACCAGAGAGGGCAAGAGACTTACCGAAGGGCACACAGCAAGTCAAAGGCAAGAACAAGGCCAGCACACAGCCCTCCAGCACCTGGGCCCAGGCCGGGTCCAGCCGAGCGGAGACCCAGCCCTAGAGTATCCTGCCCAGCAGGATGTGGAAACAGAATCGTTTTGTTTTCTTGGCTGCGCTAGCAGGACGGATGCAGATGTTTCTCTTCACCTGCCAGGAAGGTTTGGAAATTAAGCCCTCCTTGCAGGGAGGAAGGGGACCCAGTGCTCTGCTTTTCCAATTTAATGGGCTGCCCAGATCCTCGGGGAGCCTGAACAGCAGGGGTTTGAGGAGGGGGGAGAGGAGAGGAAGCGCCTGAGCAGGAAGAAAGAGATTTCCTGGAGCTGGAGAGTGGGGCTGAGGGGAGCGGGGACTCCTTGCTGTGACTTCCCTCCACCTCCTTCCAGTGGAAACTGGCTTTGGGGTTTTAGTGGGGACATCCTGCCTGGTGCTGTGCCTCCACCTTCCTTGCAGAAAGGGGCATGGTTTTAGGGCAGAGACATGGCTTTTGTTAAAACTTTTTTTTTTAAGAGACAGAGTCTCTCTCTGTTGCTCAGGCCGGAGTACCATGGCATGATCATAGCCCACAGCAGCCTCAAACACCTGGGCTCAATTGATCCCCCTGCCTCAGCCTCCCAAGTAGCTGGGACTACAAGCACACACCACCCCACCCAGTTAATTTTTTTTTTTTTTTTTTTTTTTTTTGAGACAGAGTCTCACTTTGTTGCTCTGGCTAGAGTGAGTGCCATGGCTCAGCCTAGCTCACAGCAACCTCAAACTCCTGGGCTCAAGCGATCCTGCTGCCTCAGCCTCCCTAGTAGCTGGGACTACAGGCATGTGCCACCATGCCCGGCTAATTTTTTTGTATATATATTTTTAGTTGATCAATTAGTTTCTTTCTATTTTTAGTTTCTTGAGACGGAGTCTCGCTCAGGCTGGTTTTGAACTCCTGACCTTGAGGGATCCACCCTCCTCCGCCTCCTAGGGTGTTAGGATTACAGGCATGAGCCACCAAGCCTGGCCAATTTTTCTATTTTTTATAGAGAAGGGGTCTTACTGTTGCCCAGGCTAGTCTCAAACTCCTGGGCTCAAGCGATCCTCCAAAAGTGCTAGAATTACAGGTGTGAGCTACCATGCCCAGCCTTATGGCTTAATAATTTCTTCTACCAGCCCCTGTAATACTCTCATTCTCCCAGTAAGCAAACCTAATGGTCAAGGATGGGCATCTGTTCCAGATCTCCATGCCATAAATAATATCGTTATATCCCATCATTCCACCGTTTCAAATCCACACACCTTGCTAACCTCAGTGTCAACTGATAATAAGTTTTTTTTGTTTTCTTGTTTTTGAGACAGAGTCTCACTTTGTTGCCCAGGCTAGAGTGAGTGCCATGGCATCAGCCTAGCTCACAGCAACCTCAAACTCCTGGGCTCAAGCAATCCTTCTGCCTCAGCCTCCCGAGTAGCTGGGACTACAGGCATGCGCCACCATGCCCGGCTAAGTTTTTCTATATATATTAGTTGGCCAATTAATTTCTTTCTATTTATAGTAGAGACGGGGGTCTCACTCTTTCTCAGGCTGGTTTCGAACTCCTGACCTTGAGCAATCCTCCCGCCTTGGCCTCCCAGAGTGCTAGGATTACAGGCGAGAGCCACCGCGCCCAGCCTGATAATAAGTTTTTCATTGTGATCGAACTCTGTAGTGCCTTCCTTAACATCCCTGTCAATCAAGACAGTCAATACTTAATTGTCAGCCAGGTGTGGTGGCTCATACCTGTAATCCTAGCACTCTGGGAGGCCGAGGTGGGCAGATCATTTGAGCTCAGGAGTTCGAGACCAGCCTGAGCAAAAGCAAGACCCCCCCCCCATCTCTACTAAAAAATAGAAAGAAATTAATTGGCCAACTAAAAACATATAGAAAAAATTAGCCGGGCATGGTGGCGCATGCCTGTAGTCCTAGCTACTCAGAAGGCTGAGGCAGCAGGATTGGTTGAGCCCAGGAGTTTGAGGTTGCTGTGAGTTAGGCTGATGCCATGGCACTCTAGCCTGGGCAGGAGTGAGACTCTGTCTCAAAAAAAAAAAAGAAAAAGAAAAAGAAAAAAAATTTAAAAAAAATACTTAATTGTCTTCATCTGTGGAAAACTACAATACACCTATACCGTTCTGCCTGGAGGCTATACTCAAAGTCCTCCCTACTGCTCCCAAATTCTGCAGGCGGATTTAGCAGGTACAGCCTTTTCCCAAGCCGCAGGCTTACCACACTGTGTATTATAGATGACTTCCTGCTTTGTTCTCTCACGGGCAGCTGCAAAGAAGACAGCGTGCATTTATTACAACCCCTAGCAACCCAGGGACATAAGGTTTCTAAGGAAAAACTACAGCTAGTTAAGATCCAAGTTAAATATCTGAGTTTATCTGATCTCTGAAGCAGGACTACATTTGGACCCTGAACAAATACAAGATGTCCAACAATTTCTTAAACCCAAAACTAACTAAACAACAACTTTGAGGGTCTCTCAGACTCTCTGGATACTGCCATCACTGAGTACCAATCTTCTCTCCCTACTTCAAACCTCCAAACCTGATCCCATGATCTGGGACAGATGTGAAGATACTGCATTTATTAAATTAAAAGACGAGCTTTTGAATCCCCCTGTCCTAGGACAGACACCTCAATTATCAACTTCCTTTCTTCCTTTTTGTTCCTGAACAGGAAGGAAATGCCTTGGGCATCCTAACCCGGTAACAAGGAGATTGGCACCGCCCCACTGGGTGTTACAGTCAGCCACTGGATCCCTCGGCTCCAGGGTTAACCTGGATGCCACCCTAGTAATTAAACCCACTGAAGAAACTGTCCTGGGATCTCCCTTCACCGTTTCGTTCCCCTACACGGTTGAAATTGTTCTGAATTCACATCACACTCAGCGTCTCTGCTAGGCATCCTTCCTGCCTCTCTTACTAGCTGCCCCCATGTAACTGTTTCTCCAAATCATATCTCAAACCCGATACCCTCTCACCTCGTCCCTCTGACAAGAACCCCCCATGACTGTTCAACACTATCTTTTGACTCCCCAAAAAGATTTATAAGAAACTCTGTGAGATAATGCTAAGCTATCATGGTTTACAAATGGATCATATTTTTAAAATGACATGGGCCGAGTGCAGTGGCTCACACCCGTAATCCTAGCACCCTGGCAGGCCGAGGGGGGTAGATTGCTTGAGCTCAGGAGTTCCAGACCAACCTGAGCAAGAGTGAGGCCCTGTCTCTACTAAAAATAGAGAGAAATTAGCTGGACAACTAAAAATATATGTAGAAAAAACAAAAAATTAGCCGGGCATGGTGGCGCATGCCTGTAGTCCCAGCAACTCAGGAGGCTGAGGCAGCAGGATTGCTTGAGCCCAGGAGTTTGAGGTTGCTGTGAGCGAGGCTGATGCCATGGCACTCTAGCCAGGGCAACAGAGTGAGACTGTGCCTCAATAATAATAATAAATAAATAAAGGTCCATTTAATCAAATCTCTGCTGTGGCCCCACCAAAAGAACCTTTGGAAAGTGAGCTGAAAATAATTACCAAGGATGCCCAAATTTGGGTACCAGCAGCTGAAAACCAACACTGGAAAGATCATGGCTGCTGGTTCAAAGATAAAAAAGAACTGGGGGGCCGGGCGCTGTGGCTCACGCCTGTAATCCTAGCTCTTGGGAGGCCGAGGCGGGCGGATTGCTCAAGGTCAGGAGTTCAAAACCAGCCTGAGCAAGAGCGAGACCCCGTCTCTACTATAAATAGAAAGAAATTAATTGGCCAACTGATATATATATAAAAAATTAGCCGGGCATGGTGGCGCATGCCTGTAGTCCCAGCTACTCGGGAGGCTGAGGCAGAAGGATCACTCAAGCCCAGGAGTTTGAGGTTGCTGTGAGCTAGGCTGACGCCACGGCACTCACTCTAGCCTGGACAACAAAGCGAGACTCTGTCTCAAAAAAAAAAAAAAGAACTGGGGTAACCAGGCATGGTGGTGCACGCCTGTCACCCCAGCTACTCGAGAGGCTGAGGCAGGAGGATCACTGGAACCCTGGAGTTAGCATTCAGCCTGGGCAACATAGCAAGACCCTGTCCCTTAAAAAAAAAACAAAAAAAAAAAACTGTGGTTAGGACCTGCCAACAAACCAGTTCTCTCAAATTCAATGAAAAATTCATCATTTGACTCATTGGCCAACTAACAAATTAATTTCTTTTATAAAACAATATTGGTGGGATGGCCTTTAAAAACCTGCAACACATGGCTATTTGGCCTGGGCCACCTGCCCTAAATTTAATCCAGGAAAACCTTCATGTACAGATTCTGGACATTTTAACTGACTTAATGGGCCTTTGGAGGTTTGGCAAATGGATTTTCTTCTACTCGCTTCTTCCCCTGGGTATACACGCGGACTGAACGTGGTTTGCTTGTTCTCCTGTCTGTTCTCTTGTCTATCCCTGCAGACAAGCCGCTGCTTCAGCCACAGCCAAAGTTCCCTGAAGAATTATGCCCACCCTCCCAGGCATAATGAATACGTAATAATCAGGGAACTCATTGTACGGGCCATGCTCAGTTTGGCCAGTTTGACAGCATTTCCATTGTGCCTTCCGCCCCCAATCTTCCGACCCAGTAGAACAAGCCAATGGAATTATAAAAACCCAGCTGGCAGAATCTATGGAAACTCTACACCTTTCTTGGCCTAAAGTGCTTCCTTTGGTGTTATTAAGGGCCATTCTCTTTGGGGGCCCATAAACTTTTGTCTTTTTTTTTTTTTTTTTTCGAGACAGAGTCTCGCTTTGTTGCCCAGGCTAGAGTGAGTGCCGTGGCATCAGCCTAGCTCACAGCAACCTCAAACTCCTGGGCTCAAGTGATCCTACTGCCTCAGCCTCCCGAGTAGCTGAGACTAAAGGCATGTGCCACCATGCCCAGCTAATTTTTTCTATATATATTATTTGGCCAATTAATTTCTTTCTATTTATAGTAGAGATGGGGGTCTCGCTCTTGCTCAGGCTGGTTTCAAACTCCCTCCTGAGCTCGAGCAATCTGCCCGCCTCAGCCTCCCAGAGTGCTAGGATTACAAGCGTAGGCCACCATGTCCGGCCAACTTTTGCCTTTTTTTTTTTTTTTTTTGAGAGTGTCACTCTGTTGCCCAGGCTAGAGTGCGGTGGTGTCAGCCTAGCTCACAGCAACTTCAAACTACAGAGCTCAAGCGATCCTTCTGCCTCAGCCTCCCAAGTAGCTGGGACTACAGGCATGTGCCAGTATGCTGGCTAATTTTTCTATATATTTTTAGTTGTCCAGCTAATTTGTTTCTATTTTTAGTAGAGACAAATCTCACTCTTGCTCAGAGCTGGTCTCAAACTCTTGAGCTCAAACAATCCACCCACCTCAGCCTCCCAGAATGCTAGAATTACAGGCGTGAGCCACCACACCCGGACACCCTCTGCTTTTGACCCTCAATTGAAAAACTGACACATACTCCAAAATTGTGAAGGCATTATTAAAGCACTGGATAAAAATCATACTTTGATTTTTCTGGCAGAACAATCTTTCCTCAGCACAATCCTGGGAGAGGAAGGCCTAAAGCACTACAGTCTACAGCATGGAGGCTTTGGTGCCTGGAAAAGACACCTGTGTAAGAATTCTCTTCAAAGACTTCTCTCTGTCGGCCAGGTAAGGTGGCTCACACCTATAATCCTAGCACTCTGGGAGGCCAAAATGGGAGGATCACTTGAGGTCATGAGTTTGAGAGCAGCCTGAGCAAGAGCCAGACCCCGTCTGTACTAAAAATAGAAAAAATCAGCTGGGCATTGTAGTGCACGCCTGTTGTCCCAGCTACTGGGTAGGCTGAGGCAGGAGGATCACTTGGGCCCAGAAGTTTGAGGTTGCTGTGAGCTAGGCTGATGCCACGGCACTCGAGCATGGGCAACAGAGTGAGACTCAAAAAAAAAAAGAAAAGAAAAGGCCAGGCGCGGTGGCTCACGCCTATAATCCTAGCACTCTGGGAGGCCGAGGCGGGCGGAGCAAGAGTGAGACCCCGTCTCTACTATAAATATAGAAAGAAATTAATTGGCCAACTAATATATATAGAAAAAAATTAGCCAGGCATGGTGGGGCATGCCTGTAGTCCCAGCTACTCGGGAGGCTGAGGCAGGAGGATTGCTTGAGCCCAGGAGTTTGAGGTTGCTGTGAGCTAGGCTGATGCTATGGCACTCACTCTAGCCTGGGCAACAAAGCGAGACTCTGTCTCAAAAAAAAAAAAAGCAAAGAAAAGAGAAGAAAAAAAAGAAAATATTAGATTTAAAAATGGTGAAAAACAGAACTTGACAAATTTTTAAGATATTTATAATCCTAATCATTCTTTCATTGTTGATAGTCTTAGAATTATTACAACAATGTCATAATTTAATAACAGAACCTTGAATAAGTACTGTCAACGCCTCGCTATTAATACGAATAACTATTAGTATACGAGGTGCCCCACGTGGCATTTCCTGACGTGGCCCACTAGGATACATTTTCATTTGTGGGGGATTTGATAACCATATGTGTGGGCAGCATCGTGCCTCCATAAGTGGGAAATAAAAAGCCAATGCGGTTTAGGGTATTTCTGGATTCAGTTTAAGTTAGCAAAATCTAAACATTGGTGGACACCTATTAATTTACACAATCATAGTATTAATAAAGAGATACCGGACCAAGAGGCATAAGTCCAGCTGGGTGGGCATCAGTCTCAGAGCTTTCCTCCTTTGGATGGAAGTTAGTCAGGTAAACAGTGATTAGAAACCCATCCTTACCGATTGGATCTTGCTGAAGGAGTATTAGACAACGAAATTGCTCTAGATCACTTACTGGTGAACAAGGTGGTGTTTGTGCAATAGCTAATACCACTTACTGTCCATGGATAAATTCCACTGGGGAAGTAGAAGCACATTTATACAGGATAAAAAAACAAGCCACCTGGCTTGGTAGAGTCTCATCAGATAGGTCTGGACTTTTCAACCTCATTAGTTGGTTACCTTCAAAACTAGGTTCATGGATTAGAATGATTATTCAAACTGGACATATTATATCATTGCTGATTTTTTTTTTTTTTTTTGAGGCAGAAGGATCACTTGAGCCCAGGAGTTTGAGGTTTCTGTGAGCTAGGCTGATGCCATGGCACTCTAACCCGGGCAACCGAGTGAGACTCTGTCTCAAAATAATAAAAATAAAAAATATGTTATTGCTGATTTTTTTGTGTCATGATTTTTAAGCTTTGTGCTTCTTCCCTGCCTAATTTTTGTAAAGCCAGCTCTTCCAATAGGATAATGTAGCACAACACTTTGAGGTGACTGCTGGTCCCAGAGCTAATAAGATGGAGCTTGGTGCTGGTCTTCAAGTAGACCTGCCCTGAGGACATTTTTCCTTCTGGCTTCTGTGTTACTCAAGTGTCACTCGCCCAGGTCCCTGGCTTAGCGCCCCCCCCCCACATCTTCCCCCTGACATGAGACTGACACAACTGGGACAGGTGCATCCTGGCACCAGGGACAATTAAGCTCTACTGCAAAAGGGCTGATCAGCAAGGCTTTCACAGAAAGATCTTAATCAAAAGGGGGAAATTGTGAAAGTTGATCATCCGATTGGATCATTCTTGCCATACCCAGCTAAATCAGAGTCAAGGGGCCAGGGGAGAAGCATTGCTCTAGAAATGTTATTCTCTGCCACCCGACAGCTGAAACCGCCTGCTGTAACCTGAGCCTGGCTTTATCTACAGCTGCTGAGATAACTTGCTGCAACTCTAGGACTAATTATGCCCTCTGCCCTGGCCCACGCATCCATCGGACCTAGCCAGCTCCCCAGAGCTTTACTTATACCAATGAACTTTCTCTCAGGGCCATCCAGAACATTGCTCTTTTTAATAAAACTGTCAACCTTGCCTTTGTTCTTCAGATATACCAGAGACCACCAGTCTGAGTGTATGTCCCGAATTGCAATTCTGTCTTCCCAAATAAAATGGTATATCTCTACATTTTCTTTTTTTTTTTTTTTTTTTTTTGGAGACAGGGTCTCGCTTTGTTGTTCAGGCATGAAGGCAGTGACATTATCATAGCTCACTGCAGCCTTAAACTCCTGGGCTCAAGTGATCCTCCTGCCTCAGCTTCCCAAGTAGCTGGAACTACAGGTGTGCCACCTTGCCTGGCTAATTTTTCTATTTTTTGTAAAGATGGGGTCTCACTCCTGCTCAAGCTCATCTCTATTTTTTTTTTCTTTTTCGAGACAGAGTCCTGCTCTGTTGCTCCAGTTAGAGTAGTAGAGTGCTGTGGCATCAGCCTAGCTCACAGCAACCTCAACCTCCTGACATTAGCAATCCTCCTGCCTCAGCCTCTCAGAGTGCTAGGATTATAGACATGAGCCACCGCACCTGGCCTCATCTCTATATTTTTACTTTGGCTTCTACACTCTTACAAACCCAATCCAGTCACTGGATCTAGGGCCCACGCTCAATCCAGGATCTCATATCAACGGTCTTAATTAATTACATCCGAAATGATCCCATTTCCAAATAAGATCACATTCTGAGGTTACATGAAATTGGGGGCTCATCGTTCAAGTCACTACAGTTCAGCTTGGGGCCTTGCTCATAGGAGTACCCCCAGACCCACTCAAGTGGCCTCCCCCTCTGCTGCCCCTCAGATCCCTGGCATCATTCCCACCATGCCAGCCTTCCAAGGTAAGGACTGGGCTATTGTTGTGGCCACTGTGTCCCCAAGCCCCATCCAGGGCCTGGCACCCAGGCAGTGCTGGTTCAGTTCTTGGTGAGTGAGCCTTGACAGGAACACCAAAGACGAATCTCACAGACAGGAAAGAGCACTTGGCTGTGACTGTATTTGCCTGACATTCAAGAACAATCAAAACTAGCCTAAGCTGATAGCAACCCAGTGACCTCTGGGTGGGGGTTGAGGGGACTTCCCTGGTCAGGGCTCGAGGGGACTTCCCTGGGCTGGAAATGTTCTCCGCAGCCACAGATGGAACTTTCACAGTTCCAGCAGCCACATTAAAAAAAGTAAAAACAAAAACAAGTGATATCACATTTCATAATGTATTTTATTTAACTCATGTCCCATATGATGATTTCAACCTATAATTAATGTGAAAATTATTATTTTTTTCTTTTTTTTAAGCCCTTCCATTCTAGAATCAACATGAAAATTATTAATGAGAGGTTTTAGGCCCTTTTCTCTGTCCACACTGAGCCACTGGAACCATCTCCACGTGGGGGGGACCACACTCCTGGGCGACAGGGGCCTGCGCTGCCCTCCTGGGCCGGGACAGACCTGGACACCCGCAGACATGTGCAGAGATGTACTGAAGGTTTGTGCACGTCGAGTTCGTTAAGCCTCAATTTTAAAAAAAGGAAGAGATCCCAGTGAGCTGTGATTGCACCACTGCCCTCCAGCCTGGGCGGCAGAGCGAGACTCTGTCTCTAAAAATAAATAAATAATAAAATTTAAATTTAAAATATGTTTAGAAAGGAAGAAAGAAAACTAAAAGGAAATCAATCTCTGTGTGATTGTGACCTGGAGCCAGGGGAGGTGTGGGCACCAGGCGGGGTCTCCCCGGACCTAGGGGAGCCTCTCTCTGGCAAGCAGAGCGGGGCGATGGGAGGATCCACAGGCTGCTGAGGCGGGTCGGGCCTGCAGGGAAGGGCCCTCCGCTGCGGCTGCAGCCACGCGCTGTGATTCCGCCCAGCCCCAGCCCTTATCTCCCGCTGCAGACGCGGCCCATTGTCTGGGGAAGGAAGCCAGCCCCACCCCCACCCCCCACCCCCACTCCCCACCCCCACTGCTGTCGGGCCTGCTGGGAGCCGGCCCAGGCCCCCTCTCTGGGCAGACACAGTCCCTGGATAGCCAGGGCAGCAATGTCACCTGAACATGGGTGGGGAAAACGCTGTGTCCTGTTAAAATGAAAAGAAGTATGTTCTAGACTAAAGTGCACACTGGCCATGAATTTTTAAAGATAAAGCAAGAAACAGAGAACCCTCTTTCTTCTTCCTCTTCCCTTTGTCCCTTCCCCTTTCCCTTCCCTTCCGGAACAATCTAGTCCTGAAGCCCTTAGCTGGGGCAGAGCAAGAGGATGTCCCCAGGGGGGTGTGGGGAGCTAGGAGGCCTCTGCATGGGGGGCAGGGTGAGCACTGAGGGGGGTCTGAAGGGGAGAGGCCAACCTGACAGTGGGTGGGGGGAACTCAGCTGGGGTGGGGGTGGGGAAGGGGACCTGGTGAAGAGTGTCCAAGCCCACACCAGGGGGAGGCACCCCTGCAGAGAGGCCGTGTGGCCAGAGCAGAGGAGGGTGTCTGCACAAAGGGCGGCGGTGGCCATGGACACTGGGTACCCCCAGGGGGTGGGGAAACAAACAGGTGCATCATGATCACAGAGCCAGGTTCCCACGGGCAGGGCAGGAGCTATAAACTGCAGTGAGCCCCAGGATCTATCGGTGTAAACCCAGGGCTTTCAATACACATAATCGGACACAGGGACTGACACAGATGTGCATAATACACTTTCCCAGCTCTGTCCCGAGAGGGCGAAGGAGCAGCAGCCCCCACTGCATCTCTAGCTACCCCCCTCCATGCTCCACAACACAAATCAGAAATAACTGGTTCCAGGGCTGGGACTTGTTCTGCTGTGGAAGAACATAGCAACATGTGGAAGGGATTTAGGATTCTCCAAAGGGGACCTACAGATAGCCACCAAGCCCAGGAAAAGACATTCGACATGGCTAGTCATCAGGGAAATGCAAATGAAAACCTCAGGGCGATGCTACTTCACACCCACTAGGATGGCCGTAATAAAAAATGAGTAAATAAAAAAGAAAATAACAAGCGTTGGTGAGAATATGGAGAAATGGGAACCCTTGCACACTGCTGGGGGGCATCCAGAATGGTGCAGACAGACGCTGTGGAAAGTTTGGTGGTTCCTCAATAGGTTAACCAGAGAATTACCATTATGGCTCAGCCATTCTACTCCTAGGTGTGTATCCAAAAGAATTCAGAGCAGGTGTTCAAACAAAAACCTGTACATGAATGGTCGCAGCAGCACTGGCCACAACAGCCAAAAAGTAGACACAACCCAAATGTCCATCAATGGGGGGAAATGGATAAACAAATTGTGGCCTAACCACACAATGGGATATTATTCAGCCTTCAAAGGGGATGAAGCCCGGATACATGACACAATGATGATGAACCTTGAGAACATCTTGCTAGGTGGAGGAAGCCAGACACAAAGGCCACATGCTGTGTGATTCCACTGATAGGAAATGGCTAGACAGGTGATAAATCCCTAGGGACACAAGGCTGGTTGGTCCCCGGGTTGGCAGAGGGTTGGGGGGGAATGGGGAGTGACTATTTGTAGGTTACCCTTTTGGGGTGATGGAAATGTCTGGGGAACAAACAAAGGTGGTGCTTGCAGAACATTGTAAGTGCACTAAAAAATGGTTAATTTTCCAGCTACTCTGGAGGTTGAGGTGAGAGGATCACTTCAGCCCAGGAGTTAGAGGCCAAGATGAGCTATGATGGGGTCACTGCACTCTTGCCTGGGCGACAGAGCGAGACCCGGTCTCTAAAAAAATTATTAAAAATAGGGGCTGAGTGCGGTGGCTATTGCCTATAATCCTAGCACTCTGGGAGGCCGAGGAGGGTGGATTGCTCAAGGTCAGGAGTTCCAAACCAGCCTGACAAGAGCAAGACCCCGTCTCTACTATAAATAGAAAGAAATCAATTGGCCAACTAATATATATAGAAAAAAATCAGCTGGGCATAGTGGTGCATGCCTGTAGTCCCAGCTACTCGGGAGGCTGAGGCAGTAGGATCGCGTGAGCTCAGGAGTTTGAGGTTGCTGTGAGCGAGGCTGACGCCACGGCACTCACTGTAGCCTGGGCAACAGAGTGAGACTCTGTCTCAAAAAAAAAAAAAAAAAATTGAAGTCCAGGCCAGGCATGGTGGCTCATGCCTATAATCCTAGCACTCTGGGAGGCCGAGGCGGGTAGATGATTTGAGCTCAGGAGTTCAAGACCAGCCTGAGCAAGAGTGAGACCCCATCTCTATTAAAAATAGAAAGAAATTATCTGGACAACTAAAAATACATAGAAAATATTAGCCAGGCATGGTGGTGCATGCATGCAGTCCCAGCTACTCAGGAGGCTGAGGCAGAGGATCGCTTGAGCCCAGGAGTCTGAGGTTGCTGTGAGCTAGGCTAATGGCAGGGCACTCTAGCCTGGGTAACAAAGTGAGACTCTGTCTCCAAAAACTAAAAAAATAAAATAAAATGGGGAAAGCTGGCAGACACCCTCTGAATCAAGCAATCAGCATGGACATCATCAGGAATGGGATAAACCAATCATTTGACACCTGATAGAGCGCAGTGAGAAGAGCACAGCTGTCACCTCTGTGATATTCCTGCCAAAAAGGCAAACCTGAGGGCAATCATGAAAAGACATCAGACAAACCCAGACTGAGGAATATTCAGTTCCTGGTCACTGGTTTATAATTTTCAAAAAAGTCCAAGTTGTGAGAGCCAAACACAGACAGAGAAGTCTTCCGGACCAAAGGAGATGAAAGAGATGCCACAACTAGACACAACACTTGGGCTGGATCCTTCTGCTACAAGGACATTTTTGGGACATCTGGGGGAACTTAGAGACTCAGATGCAGTCTGAGGATTAGACGGCAGTGACGTGTCACTGCATAGCAAAGTGTTAATGTCCTGATTTGGGGCTGTCATTTTGTGGCCATTTATATAGCAGAATGACCGTTTGAAGGAAACAGAGGGGATGATGGGGCATCAGGCTAGCAACTTACTTTCAAATTCGTTCAAGAAAAAATTACTTTGCATTGTACTTGTAGCTTTAAGTGTGTCATTGTTTCCACATTTAAAAAGAAATTGAGTGCCGGGGCATGGTGGCTCTCCCCTGTAATCCTAGCACTCTGGGAGGCCAAGGCAGGAGGATTGCTTGAGGCCAGGATTTCAAAACCAGCCTGAGCAAGAGCAAGACTCTATCTCTATTTTTTTTTTTTTTGAGACAGAGTCTCGCTTTGTTGTCCAGGCTAGAGTGAGTGCCGTGGCGTCAGCCTAGCTCACAGCAACCTCAAACTCCTGGGCTCAAGCGATCCTTCTGCCTCAGCCTCCTGAGTAGCTGGGACTACAGGCATGTGCCACCATGCCCGGCTAATTTTTTTTATATATATATCAGTTGGCCAATTAATTTCTTTCTATTTATAGTAGAGACGGCTCTCGCTCTTGCTCAGGCTGGTTTTGAACTCCTGACCTTGAGCAATCCGCCCGCCCTGGCCTCCCAGAGAGCTAGGATTACAGGCGTGAGCCACCTCGCCCAGCCTCTATCTCTATTATAAATAGAAAGAAATTAATTGGCCAACTAATATATAGAGAAAAAATTAGCCGGGCATGGTGGCGCATGCCTGTAAGTCCCAGCTACTTGGGAGTCTGAGGCAGGAGGATTGCTTGAGCCCAGGAGTGTGAGGTTGCTGTGAGCTAGGCTGATGCCACAGCACTCACTCTAGCCTGGGCAACAAAGCAAGACTCTGTCTCAAAAAAAGAAAAAGAAATTGACAAAACATTCCAGGTCGCAGAAGCACTTTAGGGAACTGTGGCAAGGAGCAGGTGATGGGGGAGCCCACGTGGTGTGCCGTGGTCACGTGGCCCTTGGACAGGCTGCTGGTCCTGGCTGTAGGAGGCCAGGCACGAAGGCAGGTACCAAAGGGTGGTGGCTATACTCGGACATTGACCGTGTAGGTGGCAGGAGAGTTTGGATTCCCGTGATGTTCAGGAAGGACCAGTGACCAGTAGAGACCAGACGTGGAGATGAGAGAAGGAGGCTTCTTCCAGGAGGACAGGGCCACTGACTGGTTAGGGGATGGGCAAGGGACAGCCTTGGCCCCTCAGGACATACATGAAAGGCTGACACTGAGAGATACGTCACGTGCATCAAACCCAGACCACACATAGTTCCACCTGGTCAGGAAGCCCAGGAGTCCTGGGCAAAGTTCCCCCACCTGCCCAGCACCTTGCAGAGCTTCAGAAGTGCTGACCACTTTAAAACAGCTGGGGTGCTTCTGGGAATTCAGGGGTTCTCACACCTGCCTGCACCCCGTCCAGGCCCTTGATGAGGACTGCTAGGCTCTGTGCCTGTATCCTCCCTCACACTCTCTGAGCCACAGTTTTTTCATATGTAACGGTTTCATAGCCAAATGAGTCCACCCACCCCAACCCCCAGCTCTATGGGCAGGGAGGGGCAATAGGGCGTGAGAGGGACTGGGGTAGGGGCGGGGAGTCAGTCCCCTGGAGGGACCAGAGGGCAGGGGGGAGGGGAGTTCTGGGGAGAGACTCCAGTTTCCCTCTCCCAGGCGGGACCCGAGGCCTCGGCAGCGGCAGTGGTCCCAAAGCCGCGCCTCCCTTGAGTCCGCGACTTCGGCGCTCGACAGACACCGGGACCGCAGCCGCTACTGCGACGCCCCCATGGAGGCTGTGACCCAGCCTGGCCACGCCGGGTGCTGACGAGGCTCACAGCCAGCCGAGGAGAAGGCTGAGCTCGCGCTCTTTGTGCCGGCCAGGGGGCGTGGCCTCGCGGAGACGGACCAATCCAAGGCCGACGTAACTCTGGGAAGCCAATGGTGGGGGCGGGGGCGTGGCGTGGGCGTGGCGGGCTCGCAGAGGAAGGGCGGGGGCTACAGCCCGCTGCGGCGGTGGGGGGCCTCTGGGGTCCTGCTGACGCCGCGCGGCACCCGAGGTGGTGCGGGGGCGGGGCCCGGGATCCAGCAGTGGGGGTGCGAGCCAGGGCTGGGTCGCAATGGGGATGCCCGCTGCGGGGCTCTCCCCGGGGTCCGCGAAGGCGCGTCTGGGGATGGGGTTCCACGAGGGCGCAGCTGGGAAGGAGGCAACCCGGGGGCCACGCGCCCTCGGCCACGCCCTGCCTGCCCGGGTCCGCCCTGCGCCCCCCGTGTCCCTGCTCTGGGCGCTGCCCTCACCCGCGGTGTTCCGACCGGAGGCACCCCCCATTTCCTGCCAGCAGAGGCAGGGGGAGCTCAGCTGGAGGTTTGAGGCGGGGTAGGGGCAGGGGGTGGCGGAAGTTTCTAGCCCAGACCCTGACGCCTTCCCGCAGGGTGCAGTTTTTGAAACGCGAGCTGGAGGAACCCTTCCCGGAGTTCCCCCGCCACACCCACATGCCAGCCCTCTGACCGCCCGGGGGCTTCCTTGTCAGTCCCTCCTTTCCTCACCCACGCACTCTGACACCTTTCCAGGACAGCTCAGAGCGTCATTCCGGTGCCTGGGGAGGTGCCCTGTCACACAGCCATTCCTCTAGGGAGGGGCGTGTAGACCTAACTTGTTCAATTAGCTACAATCTCTGGGCTGTTGCTTGGAACACTGCCACGAACCTTGCTCTGGACAAGACAGGGGTGTCACCTGGACCTGGAGCGGGCATTTGGCCACTCTATGGACACAGCTGACCCATGGGGAAAGGCAATGCTAAGACAGTCACAGAGAAATGGAGCTGGAGCCCTGATCATAACATACCTGAAGTCCCCTCCCTTCTAGATAGTGACAGAAGCCAATATTTATTTTAGCCAAGATGCAATGGTATCTCTATTCCTTGCAACAAGAAGATCCTAACTGACAATATGTTCATTCCACCCTCACCTCAACCCTGGGAAGATAGTAAATCTCATTTTATGATTTATGAAACTGAGGCTCAATGGAGCAAATTTCTTCAGAATCACTCAACAAGGCAGTGGTAAAATTGGGCCCAGAATCTGGGCTCTCCCAACTCTCTACTGGGCGCTGGGTTTACCAGAGAAGGCTGGGCAAATGCAGGACACACCAGCTTAGTCTTACTTTTGCACCCATGGCAGACATTACCAATCAACTGCCAGACTGTTTCTCCACTGAATCCACAAAAGGTATCTGACTCTCCCTCTGTCTTAGGAAGCCAGCCCTGTTTCCAAGCTCCAGGCCATTAGGAATACATCATGGCTCTCCTCTCCACAGCTCACTCCATTCAAATTGAATGGCATCCAGTGCCATCAAGGGGAAAGAGAATTCCCAGACTCTCAGATTTCGGGGGCTCTGCCCAGCTGCAATCAGGGTAGTGGCAGCCATGGTCCACCTTCCACCTGACCCAGTGCCCAGCTGGACACATGGGGGCCCAGGGAGGGACCACACTTTCCTGGGATCACACAGAGCCTGGGGGAAGAGCTAGGGAATGTGGCTGCTCCAAGTCTTTTGAACCCAGTCGTCATTATGTTCCAGGGGTCTCTAAGGCAGTTAAACCTGAGTGAGGAAACAGTAGGGGTGCGGGTGAAACGCAGCGGGTGTCTTTGGTATACATTTGAAGGTAACATCAATCTCCGGGGACAGGGGAGACTGAACCGGTTGGAAGATCTGGCCCAAGCCCTTTGGCTAAGGAGATTGGGGGGCAAAAAAGCGTGAGAACTATTTCCCATCCTTAGCATGCATCAGTGGCACAGCCCAGCCGAGCACCCACATCTTCTACGTTAAGAAAAATGTCATTCTGGGTTAAAGAAACAAAATAAATAAATAAAATAAGAATGAATTAAAATTGAATTAAAAAACAAAAAGAAAAACCATCTGAAATTATCTGAAATCTGCATCTGAGGCCAAGAGAAGAGCTGAGTTGTGCAAGGAGCCTGCCTAACGATTATTTAATTCTCTAGGAAACCTCTGTTTGACTTTGCTATTTACTTTTTTTTTTTTTTTTTGAGACAGAGTCTCACTTTGTTGCCCAGGCTAGAGTGAGTGCCGTGGTGTCAGCCTGGCTCACAGCAACCTCAATCTCCGGGGCTCCAGCGATCCTACTGCCTCAGCCTCCCGAGTAGCTGGGACTACAGGCATGCACCACCATGCCCGGCTAATTTTTTGTATATATATTTTTAGTCTGTCAATTAATTTATTTCTATTTTTGGTAGAGACGGGGTCTCGCTCAGGCTGGTTTCGAACTCCTGACCTTGAGCAATCCGCCCGCCTCGGCCTCCCAAAGTGCTAGGATTACAGGCATGAGCCACCACGCCCAGCCTGCTATTTACTTTTAATTAAGGGCTCAGGCTCAGTGAAGTTACAGGTTAACTTGTGGATTTGTGTCTGATACAAAAGATAACACCAAAGATTACTCTTGATTGCACAGAACCATGCTAGTCAGGTTTTTGGTTTTTCTTTTATTAATTTAATTTAGGAATTTTTAAAAATTTATTTTATTTTTTTAGTTTTTGGAGACAGAGTCTCACTCTGTTACCCAGGCTAGAGTGGCGTGGCACTAGCTCACAGCAACCACAAACTCCTGAGCTCAAGCAATCCTCCTGCCTCAGCCTCCTGAGTAGCTGGAACTACAGGAGTAAGCCACCATCCCTGGCTAGTTTTTCGCTGAGGTGGAGGTCTCAGTATATTGCCCAGGCTGGTCTCAAACCCCTGGGCTCAATAGATCCTCCCACCTCAGCCTCCCAAAGTGCTAGGATTATAAGTGTGAGCCAACACACCTAGCCACACTACCTTTTTCTTTTTCTTTTCAATAAGCCATTTAAAGGACTTGACATACTAGCTTTTTCTTAAAGGACTATATAAACCTCATTTCCTCAAATGCTCCTTTGCAACAGTTTTGTCAGCTTACTGGTCCCTCATTAATGAATGAGCTGAAATGAATCTTTGAAAAATGTTCATTGTCTAATTGCATGAGTTATGATTTTAGCTTTTTGAGAACTGTAGTTGGATACCTGCCTCCTAGCACAGTGCCCTTCTACCTGGCCCCCCTGGCTGGGAAGAGGGGCAAGGCTTGGATCTCCCTGGCCAACCCCCCACTGCTACTATATTGCCCCCCTGACCTCAACCTGGTGGGCACAACCCTCCCAGGGGATGTCTGGCTGAGCCTGCCATTGGCACAAAGACTCATGCTGAGGCCTGAGATTTTGTCCCATGGGTCCTGGGGAGCTATGGATGATGTTGGGCTAGGAGAAGAGAGGCAGGTGGGCTGTACCCCCAGGAGCAGGGCATGGCCCACTGGGGACCCTCCGTGTTTGTCAAGGCCAGTGTGTGATGGCAGGATGCTATGGTGATGGAGCACCTCCTTCAGTGTCCCCGAGACAACTCTCAGAGAAGCTGAGGTCAGTCCCAAACTGGGCAGCGCAGGGCATCACACCCAGCCCTTCACCACGCCACTGAGTACTCTACCCTCCTACCAAGCGGGTGAATTTCTCTCTCCATACTGTCTGGACCAGTCCCACCTCTCCACTCTGAGAAGCACCACCACCCAACCCTCCTTCCTCTAGCCCAGCCAGGGCAGGCCCCTCGGGCCCCCGCTGCGGACCCCCAACTCAGAGGGATGCTAGGCACCCGCTCCCCAAGCCTCAGCCTAGGAGTAATTAGGCAAGTTCAGTTGTATTAATAATTTGACCATATAAATATATAAAGATTGGTGGTCACTAATTAAATTTATAGTGACTCTTATTTTGCATTTTCGAACCCAGTACTTTTCCCCCAGCCCAAGGACTTCTAAATGGGTCCTGGGGGAGGTTCCCCCAAGGGGCCCCACCGCGGAACGAGCCCAGCCCCACCCAGCTTGGCGCTCCGGGCGCGTCTCCAGCGCCACCTGGCGGCCGCCAGGAGCCCCGCAGCCCCGCCAGGCAGTGGGAGGCCGGCGGGGGTCGCGCGGGCTGCTGAGTCCAGGGCGGCCTCCCCTCTCCCGCCCCTAGGAGAGAGCAGGCCGGGGGTCGCCCCACCGTATCTTCTGTCCTGGCAGCGGTGGACGGCTTCCCTAAGGAGGGCAAGTTGCAGCTGGGCCCTGCGGGACGCGTATTCGTTCGCCTTTTCAGTGCAGCCCCCTGGGGTGCAGGGGCCACAGTGTGGTTTTTACCCTGAATTAGGTGGGCAGCGCGCAGCCTGCCACTAACTCCAGCAAGCCTTGTCCTTGCGGGCGTCATGCCCATTTTAAGCGTGGGAAAACTGAGGCTCGGCCCTTAGATATATGGGCGCCACTGCCCTGATCCAGCGCCCAGCCCTTCCCTCAAACCGGCCCCAGGCTGGGGCGGGGAGACCCCCCTCCCTCCTCCACCCCACGACACACAAACCTCCTATCAGCGGCCAGGGAAGTGATGACCATCCTCGAAGGCCTGTTTTATCTCCGCGGACCCACTCCTGCCTGCTTGTTGAATAATTAATGTAGAGGAAGGGAGGTAGTCCCAGAGAGGGCCACGACTGGGCTGAGTCTCGCTGGGAATCCGGACAGGGCCTGCCCAGCCTGCCCAGCCCGGGGGGTTGAAGGCAGAGCCAGCCCCCGCCCCACCCCATTCCTCCCAGTCTGCACCACCTCTACCCCAAAATCTGACTTCGGGAAGGGGATTCCGGGAGGATGGAGCGAAATTCCAGGCGAGAGGCTCTCCCACCCTAAATCCTCCAGCAGCGCCTCCGCCCCCCTCGGCTGGTGCCTGGGGGGAGGGGGAGAACTAGACGGTGGGTGTGCCCGGGGGCCAGCAGGAGGTGGAGGTGGGGCCTGGGCGCCGGCGACGCCCCCTCACCACCCATCTGGAGCATCCCTCCCCCCTACCCCACTCCCAGGAATTCCGCTGAGTCACTTCCGAGGCCGCAGCTGCTACCACAGCTAGAACAATAAGTGTCATTCAATTCACTAGGCCGTGGCCCTGCGCTCACCTGGGAGACCCGGCCACCGTCTTGTTAGACGCCTCTTCATGGCCAACGAGGCGAGCCCTGCCTCACCTCCTACCATTCTTCCCCAGCCACACTCGGGGCCAAGCGGGCTCCGACCTCAGGGACTTTGCACTAGCTTTGTCCTCTGCCTGGCACACTCGTCCCCCAGGGCAACTGTAGCCTGGACATCCTCCCCACCATCACTGCCAAGGCCCCTGCTCCAGCGGGGCTGTGTCAGGAAAGAGCGAGTGGGCATCTGCGACCCTGATCCGCAGGCGGGCGGCTTAGGATGGGCTCTTGGATTGGCAAAGAGGTCCAGCTGCAAACGGCAAACCCAGGGCGCCCACGTGCTGCATGGTGCAGGTGGACAGGTGCGCGCCCCGGTCCGTGTGGCCCTGTGCGAGGCTGCCCGTGGCCAGCGTGGAGACGACCGTGCATCCCGCGGACGCCCCAGCTGACCTGCCTGTCGGTCACGAAGCTATTGTCTCCCAGCTCCGAGACCACCCATCTCAGCGGGCTCGAGGCGCACACGTGGGGGCTGCAAACTACGTTTCCCAGAATTCCCCGGGCGCCAGTTTCCTGCTAGGCTCGGCCAACAGGGGGCCCGGGACTCCCAGCCTTGCGGGGGCGGGACCCGTGTGCACGCTTGGCAGCTGGTGACACTTAAGGCGGATGACACTTAGGGACTCCTCAGAATCGTCTTTTTAAAAAATTGTAGTAAAAGACACATAACATAAAATTTGCCATCTTAACCATTTTATTTTTTTATTTTTTTTTGTTTTTTTCTGCAACCTCAGATCCAATCATCTTAACCATTTTAAAGTGTACAGTTCTGTATTGTTAAGTACATTCACACTGATGTGAAACATGGCCAGAACTTTTTCAAATCTTAAAATTCCACACCCATGAAACAATTCTTGTCCTGCCTCTCCTGGCCTCTGGTAACCATGTACTTACTTTATCTTTCTTTCTTTCTTTCTTTCTTTCTTTCTTTCTTTCTTTCTTTCTTTCTTTCTTTCTTTCTTTCTTTCTTTCTTTCTTTCTTTCTTTCTTTCTTTCTTTTTCTTTCCTTTCTTTCTTTCTTTCCTTTCTCTCTTTCTATTTCTCTCTCTTTCTTTCTTTCTTTCTGACAGAGTCTCTGTTGCCCAGGCTAGACTGCCATGGTGTCAGCCTAGCTCACAGCAACCTCAAACTCCCGGGCTCAAGCGATCCTCCTGCCTCAACATCCCAAGTAGCTGGGACTACAAGCATGAGCCACCATGCCCAGCCAATTTTTTCTATATATTTTTAGTTGTCCCTCTAATTCCTTTCTGTTTTTAGTAGAGACAGGATCTCACTCTTGCTCAGGCTGGTCTCGAACTCCTGACCTGGAACAATCCTCCCAGAGTGCTAGGATTATAGGCGTGAGCCACTGCGCCAGACCTATGTTCTACCTTCTGTCTCTACGAATGTGACTGCCCTTGGTATCTGGTATAAGTGGAATCATATAGCATTTGTCTTTTTGACTTTTTTCTAACTTATTAGCATAATATCCCTAAACAGTCATCCAAGTTGTAACATGTACCATATGTGAGAATTTCCTTCCTTACTTAAGGGTGAGTAATATATACTCTGGTTTCTCTTCAGATCCTATAAGGATGAGTAACATAGGCTGGGCGTGGTGGCTCACACCTGTAATCCTAGCATTCTGGGAGGCCAAGGCGGGCGGATTGCTCGAGGTCAGGAGTTCAAAACCAGCCTGAGCAAGAGTGAGACCCCCTCTCTACTATAAATAGGAAGAAATTAATTGGCCAACTAATATATATAGAAAAAATTACCCGGGCATGGTGGCACATGCCTGTAACCAAGCTACTCAGGAGGCTGAGGCAGCAGGATTGCTTGAGTCCAGGAGTTTGAGGTTGCTGTGAGCTAGGCTGATGCCACGGCACTCACTCTAGCCTGAGCAACAAAGCAAGACTCTGTCTCAATAAATAAATAAGTAACATATACTCTGGTTTCTCTTCAGATCCTATAAAGGTGAATAATATTCTGTCGTATGAATAGACCATGCTTTGTTTATCCGTTCGACCACCCACGGACACTTTAGTTGGAATTAGCCTTTTATTTATTTATTTTATTATTATTTTTTTTAGAGACAGGGTCTCACCATGTTGGGATTGGAACTCCTGGTCACAAGCAATGCTCCTGCCTTAGCCTCTGAGGTAGCTGGCACTGTGCCATTGAGCCCAGCTTTAGAATCATGCTTTTAAATGCATAAAATAAAATGCACAGAATTGCAAAAGGAATCTCATTATATTGCTATACTTTGTTGTCAAAAACTTGAAAGAAGAAATGTGTGATACGGTCATCAGTACATATATTTCCTTATTAATGCATTAAATAACCAGCAAGTGTTCTAATAACTTCTGTTACTGTGAAATAGGGATGAAGGTAAACTGTATTTTTGGATGTTGCCAGTGGCTGTCACATGACATGAAAATATCTGTGACTTACACTGATAACTAAAGTCATAGGTCATGCTCTGGTTTCTCTTCAGAACAAACATCTTTCGTCTTTTACTAGAGTCATAGGGGTTGCTTATGCTACTGTGGTTTGCTGCCACGTTCAAAATGGAAAGAAATGCAAAATTTCAGTTAGAAGGTAGTGAAAATAAATGACCTCTTCTGAAATCTAAGCCCAGGATTGGGAGGCAGGAAGAAAGGAAAAGGGAATAATAATTTTTTTTTTTTTTTTAGACAAGAGTTTCACTCTGTTGCCCAGGCTAGAGTGCCATGGCGTCAGCCTAGCTCACAGCAATCTCAGACTCCTGGGCTCAAGTGATCCTCCTGCTTCAGCCTCCCCAGTAGCTGGGACTACAGGCACATGCCACCATGCCCGGCTAATTTTTTCTCTATATATTTTTAGTTGGCCAATGAATTTCTTTCTGTTTTTAGTAGAGACGGGGTCTTGCTCTTGCTCAGGCTGGTCTCCAACTCCTGACCTTGAGCGATCCTCCCACCTTGGCCTCCCAGAGTGCTAGGATTACAGGTGTGAGCCACAGCGCCCAGCCGGAATATTAATTTTTTTAACCATATCCTCATTCATCTCATGCTACATTCATTATCTAACTTTTGTTTTGCTTCTTCTTCACCTTCTTTTGTCTGGGGAACAACCACCACCCCCTCTTTTTTTTCTGTTGGTAAGGATCATGTCAGTGTGGCAGGGGGGCTCAGGTACAGCTGATTCAGCCACAAACTGTGTATTTTGGTGGCACATCTTGCAGGCAAAATGACCAGAGTCTCAACTTACACCCTTACATCAGCACACTTGGTATTTTTAAACATGTAGAGCATAAAGTGGGCACTCTTCTTGAGTCCTGGATGCTGTATCTAGCCCCTGGTCACATCTGGATGTCTTTTAGGTGATGGCGGCTTTTCAATAAATTTATCTGGATGGCTTGGGCACCTTCATGGGTGTTTCTGAAGTGAACTCAGATTTTCACCCTTGAATTGCATGACTGAAGGCTGATTATACACACAGCATGGTGGCGTTTCTATGTCCTTCCTCAAGGGTCCCACCTGCCCTTCATTCAAGGGGCTCCGAGTCCATGACATAGCTCAAGCCTAGACACACCATGGTGAGAGGCCAAGCAACTATACTGTCATGCAGCCAGACAGGTTTCTGTCCACCAGACCTTGAGTTCTCTGATTAGCCAAGTGATAGTCAAGTGATCCTTTAGCACGTGGCCCATTCATTTTATTCCTAAGAAGTGCATGATCCATTATCCTTAATCAAAGATTCCTGCAGGTCAGAACATTCTGGAAATAGCTCTCTCCCAGTGTACTTGATCCATATTGTCTGTAGGCCTTCAGGGCTGCCACTCAGTCTCTGCCATTTGGGGTGCCATCAGGCCCCCGAGAATGAGCCCACCTCAGGGGAGCATTTCCCCCTGTTCTTGCCCACAGAGGACAACCACACAGTGTCCAGGGACACGGTGCTGCCTCACAGAGGCACTGCTCACTGATGTCCCCACTCTCAGTGAGTATGGAGTGCTGGTCCCATCAGTGGGTGTGGTGGGGGGACAGGCAGGATAAACCACTGCCTTTGGGTTCTTCCCTTGATTATGCCAGGAAAGTTCTAGCATCTCTGGATGTGAAACATCTCCAAGCAAATATCTGGAGGCCCTTCCAGCTACCCCAGCAAACATGTGGGATCCTGGCTATCTGGGATGCACACCTGCTATGGACTGAATGTGTGTGTCCTCCTCCAAAATTCACATGCTGCAATTCTAACCTCCCAGTGTGATATTCGGAGGTGAGAACTTTGGGAGATAATTAGGTCATGATGGTGGAGCTTTCGCAAATGGGATTCATGCTCTTATAAAAGAGAGAGCCCCCAGAGAGTTCTCTTCCCCTTCTGCTATGTGAGGACACAGCTAGAAGGCAGCCCTGTGAACCAGGAAGCAGCCCCCACGAGACACCCAATCTGCAAGAGCCTTGATTATGGACTTCCCAGCCTCCAGAACTGTGAGAAATAAATGTTTGTTATACAAACCACTCAGTCTACGGTATTTTTGCTATAGCAGCCAGAACTAAGACAGCATCAATATCCGTAAATCCATCCCAATCTGGTGTTATAGTCCACCCGGGAGGGTCTAACACCCCTACAGTCCATCTCCACACAGGGTCCCCAGGTTCCTATGGATGGAAATTAGGAACATTGGCTGCCATGCTTTTGGAGTACAGTATAAACTAGTTCCTCCAGGGATAACCTTGACCAGGGAGCCCCAGGGCATGCTGAACTCTGACTCTAGGTGAGAGGTGGAGGCCACAGTGTGGGGGGGGTGGCCTGCAAGCAGGATAGTGGGGTCTTCCAGCCAGGAACAGGGAAGGCTGGATTTCTCAGACATGGGGGTGTGGGAGGTGTCGGGTGTGTGTATGTGCTTTCAGTTCCAACTGCATCCACCCAGAGCCGCCCAGATGCCAAGACCTGGTGGTGCCCAGTTCCAAGGAGCGCCAACATGGCAGGCTGGGGAGGTGGTCGGGTGTGCGATCATGTGCCGTGCACAGCATGGCTCAGCACCTGAGCCGCTTGGGCAGAGCCCTGGATCTGACAAAAGCGCTCCAGCTTGGCTATTGGTCAGCCACAACCCTAGGCAAGTCCTGTGAGCCCTCTAGACCCCAGTTTCCTCTTCTGTATAAAGGGGGAGCAATGCCCCCTCTAATGTGGTCGCTAAAGGGACGCTGCCAGCCATGGGGCAGCTGAGAATGCTCCTCTGGCCCGATGCTTTCCCATGGCCTCTTCTGGTCCAGCAGGCCCGGAAGGGAGACACACTTCTGACCCCCAAGCCTGTGGGGGACAAGGGAGGGTTGGGAAAGGGGTGCTTGTGGATGGGGTGCCCAGGGTCTAGAGCATCAGGTAGGAACGTCTCAGACCACCTCGCCTGCGACAACGGCAGAGAAGGTCCCCACTAGAGGGCACCCAAGAGCAGCCTCCGTCCGGCCGGTCCTCCCTCAGTCCGTCCAGCCAGCTCATCCGCTTCTAGGCACCAGCTCGCCTCCGGCCTGCACCCGCCTTCCTGCCCCTTCCACCTCCCCTTCATGTCACCTGCTTCCCACCCACCAAGGCTCTGCTACCCCAGCCGTGTGTTTGGCACCCTGTCTCTCTCTCTCTCTCTCTCTCTCTCTGGGTCAATGCCTCCTCCTGCCTCTCCCCTTCTCAGCTGGGTACCCTTGGCGGAGCTGC
Source organism: Microcebus murinus (assembly GCF_040939455.1). NCBI lineage: Eukaryota > Metazoa > Chordata > Mammalia > Primates > Cheirogaleidae > Microcebus > Microcebus murinus. The sequence goes on along the minus strand of NC_134122.1, from coordinate 25,127,720 downwards.
TTAACCTTGCTGTATTTGGGGGTCTTAATTCCCCTGGCAGGGTCGTTGGGGGGCTTCCCTCAGAGAGCCCATTGCAGCGCCCCACACGCTTGGGTGTGCAAAGATGCAGGAGAGGAAGCAAACCCTTCTTCTGCTTTCTGTCTCCTCTTCCCTCTCCTTCCCGGCTGCCCTGTCCTAACCCCACACTCCTCCCGTCCTCCTGGGCTGGCTCTGACTGCCACCGCCCTCTGGGCTGTGCTCCCACCACGGTGGCCTGGCTCCAGACCTGGCCAGCTGGCACCTGCCACCCTATGTGTCCTTACCACTCAGACCGGCTGCCTGAAGATCTGGCCTTGGATTCAGAGGTCAGGTGACCTGCCTGCCTGTGTCCTGCTGGGCACGCTGATCCTGAGTCTCACCCAGAGTGACCCTGGCCCTGGGGACAGGACAGGACAGAACAGCACAAGCAGGACATCGGGTTGGCTGGCCCCGTTTGTCAGAAACACAACCCTTCCCAACCAGGCCAGGCCAGGAACTGGGCATAGGGAGCTACAGGCCAAAGACCTTCCCACGTCCCTCACTCCCCCACGCCCGTCCCTACCCTAGCAAGTTCTCCCTTCTCCCAGGGGAGCTGAGGAAAAGAGGAACACCATGCCAGACCCCTTTGTTGAGCACCTACTGTATGCTGTGTGCCAGGGCTCATGCTTAGCACTTTGCATACATTGTCTCATATTTTTCATAACAAACTAGCCCCAAAGGGATTACTGCCTCATGATACAGAAGAATCAGAGGGTCAAAGACGTTGATCACCATGTCCAACTCTGAGCCGTTGTGCTTTCTTTTTTCCCCTTTTTGAAAAGTATGAAATATTTCAGATATGCGTTAAAATACAGGGGGGAATAAAACATATCCCTAGACTGTGCAATTGTAATATTTTGCCGTATCTCATTCAGCTGTTTTCTCAAAAACTATGGGATGTCAAAATCAGTGGACACACCCTCTGGCTCACTGTCCCCTCCCAGTGAATACCTGCCACCACCTGTGCAGACATTATCTGACCGCTGTCACCATGAATTCCTTGTGCTCTTCTCGAATCTCACCTAATGGAGCCAGACAGCATGAGCCCGCTTGCGTCTGGGTGCCAGTGACTTTCACCCACGTGGCCGACTGTAGCCCTGGCTGCTTCCTTTGCGCCATGTCCCCTCCCCTGTTAGTGTTATCGATCCATCCTCCCTTGGACTGATAATTTGGGTGGTTTCATCCAGGGTGTGCTTACAGTTTACAGACTGGACGTCGCCGTCTTGCACTTCCCTACCGAAGGGAGCCGGCCGAGGTTTCTCGAAGGAGACACCCCGGCCTCCTGGCCGGCGCGCAGGGGTCACTTGCCTCGCCCCTCCCCCCACGCCACCCCGCGCCGGGCGCTGGCAGCTCCGGGGTTAAAGAGCCGTGGGCTCCTCCGTGGGGCGGGGCGTACCAGCCCCCTCCCCCCGTCCCCGAGCGGAGCGCGCCCCCCACCCTCGGGGCGCCCCATCCTGGGGTCCGGCCGCCCGCCGCCCCTGCGGGGAAGCCAGCCGGCATTTCGAAAGCAGCGGCCACACCTCGGGCCCCTCCGCGGGCCCCGCTCCGAAACGGGAAGTTCGCGGAGGAAGTTGGTGCGGGGCGCCGGGCCCGCGGGCCGCATGACTAAGTTTGGCTGCGCGACCTGCGCCGTTTGCCTTTTATGGCGGACTCGCGGGCGGCGGCGGACGTGGCCGGCCCGGGGCCCACCCTGCCGCGGGGCGACTGGGACCGCGGGCCGGGCTGTCGCCCTGCCCCGAGGGCCTCTCCGCGTGCCCGGACCCTGCGGCTCACCGCCCCACGGCGAGCGAGGCCCGGCCGCCCCCAAATTGTACCCAGAGGGAAACTGAGGCCCAGAGAGAGGCGAAGACCTGCCGAGGCCTCATAGCCGGGCGGGTGGAGCCAGCTGCCACCCAAGGCCCTGCTTCCCAGCCCACGGCCTGGACGAGGATGACTCATACTCCCAGGGATGTGGGGAGGGAGGGGCGGAGCGGCATTTATTGAGCACCCAGTGTTTGTGGCCGAGCATTCATTATGTCTCCCTCTCCGCAGTCCGGCCCCGGCGGGCTTGGGTCCCGCCCACTTATCCCGGGCGGAGACTTTAAAGAGAGCGGCGGACCGGGGCGCGGGGCGGGAGCAGCTCGGCCCCTCCCCGTGCCCAGGTGCCCCTCGCAGCGGCCGCGGATGAGTGTTGTACAGAGTGTACGAGCCAGCAGTTGAAAACCCTCTAATAGATGGGGAAACTGAGGCGGGAGTAAAGGCAAAGTGCCCAAGGTCGCGTGCCAGCTAAGTGGCAGTGCTGGGGGCCTAACCTAAGCCTGTGTGGGTGGGGTACCCCAATCACTAGAGGTGTTACACCTAGGAGAATCCGCATGCGTCTTCGCGGAGCTGGCCTTGGCCCGCGGCGTGTCCTCTTGGCACCTGTAGGGTTCCCTGCCGTTCTGTTCCTAACCCCGCGACCCTGGTCAGGCCGCACAGCGGGCCTCAGTTTCTGCAAACGCGAAATGGGGACAGAGCGCCCGGGGCTGCTGCGGGGGCTGCGGATCGTGGTCTGGGGGACTGGGGGGGGCCGCAGAGGCGGGCGTTTCGAAACTCCGGGTGCTGGGCTGCGCCCCCTCCCCACTGGGGGCCCCCATGCAGGGCGACGGCTTGCTGGGGGGGAGGGGGACATGGTGAGGGAGGCCAGGCCCTGGGCACAACGCCCCCTCCCGAGACGCTCCAAACTTCGCCTTTTATGGAGAGGAAGTTGGGCCAAGTGGGCCGGGCCGGCCCGAGGGGCGGGGTGGGGGCCGGGCCCGCGGCCCGCGCTGGACACGCACGGGGCAGCCTGTCTTATCTCCCGGGCTGCGACCGGCCGTGGGACCCAGCCCCGGCCCACGTGAGCTGCGCGAGCCTGCGAGCGCCGATAAGAACGTACATCCACCCCCTGAGGCCCGAGCAGAGGCGGGCCTGAACCCCACGGCTGAGACCCCCAGCCCTGGCTCTGGGCTCGAAATCCCACCCGCAGTGGCAGGCACGATGGGGAAGGGGTCTGTCCTTGCCCACCCTGGGCAGTTGGAAGGGGTTTCAGATTGGGCCAACACCCTCCTATTAGCTCAGAGCACGAACCACCACCCACTCTGGGAGAGTTGGGGCCTCAGCCCTAAAGCTCCAGGACCCCAGGAGACCCTGGTGTGGGCAAAGTCCTCCTCTATAACACCCGTGTGGTCTGGCACCCAGCCGGGCCCTGGGAGGCCAGTCTCAGGCCATTGCCTCCCTTATCCAAAGGGGCTCTCCGAGGCCCAGAAACAGCAGGGCATGACCCGGGTTGTGCAAAGCCTCTTCTGCCTGGGGCCACTAGACGCCAGAGTAGAATACTCTGGACACCCAAATGCTGTCCTAGGTATTCCCAAGGGAGGTGGTCCCCATAAGTAGCTTGTGACAAGCTGTGATTTCTACAAGCCCCCCAGGAGTTTGCAGCATCAGGGGCTGTGGCGGGACCTGTCCAGCTCCTTTAGGACTGCTGTAACACCCATGCAGTCACCTCTGTCCTCTGGGGGTCAGCAAGACCTGGCTGTGACTTCTAGCTCTGCACGCACTAGGCAGCAAAGCCCTCCCCGGCCTGCATTTTCTGACTGTAACAGATACCTGCTCCCTCCCTCGGGCCCTCATGGTTCCCTGGGACAATGGGGACAGGAGGGGGTTGTGCTTGCAGAGCTCAGCTGGAGGCCTGACACCACACCCAGTGTACCCTCGGGGAATGGTGGCTGTCATGATCAAGCCTAGATAATGCTCTGAGTGGCCTTTGGATGACAGGGAGAGGCCAGACTCCAGCTGGGCCCTTTGCCCTTTGTCCTTTGCCCTGGGATCAGATCCCAGGGTGTGGGCTGGGGCGTGGCCCGGAAGCTCAGCTCCTCACCTGATCTATGAACACCTTTCTCCTCCCTGCATCCTCCCTGCCCCTTCCCGGAGCCTGTAGAGAAGCAAGTGGCTTTTGGCCGCTCCCTGGGCGTGAAGGCAGTAAAGACAGCGACCATTTTATAGCATGGAAGCTCCTGGCAGCACTGTTCTGACCGCTGGACACACAGGTTTCATCCTCCCAGCAGCCCCATACAGCACGTTTTCACCCCCATTTTATGGATGAGAAAACTGAGGTTCTTCCAGATAATGTGACTTACCCAGGGTCCATGTTCCATCTTCCCCACCTTCCCCTAGCTGTGTGTGACCTTGGGCTTATCCCCTCACCTCTCTGAGCCTCACCTGTGATTTGAGGAACTGTCAGGGCCCGTGCCTCCAGGAATGGTTGAGGGGACACAGCAGGACAGGGCCTGGCTCCTGACAGCCCTTGAAGAGCATCTGGCTGTGGAGGGACAGTTGGTCCAGCTGGAGGCTCACCACGCCCCCTCGCCCAGGTGAGCAAGACCCCATTAGAAGGTGAGGGAGCCACACACACCCCAAGCAAGTCCCCGACCTCAACTGCTGGCCCAGGTACCTACAACTATAAAACAGTGTGATGATAGCTGCCCTCTTGGGGTTGCCATGGAGACAAAATCAAATTATAGAGCATCAGAAAAGTGAAAGAGCATCACAGACACACAGGTGGTTATTACTATTATTATAATCATTGTTACAACTCTAGTGCTTCTAATACAAATTTCTCCTTGGCCGGAAGCAGAAAGAAATCTGCAATGCAAGGTTACAGGGGTTTATTTGGAGCCCTCTTGGGCCCTTTTATAATGTCCAGCCATATCCTGAAACATCAGACTTGGCCTGCCCCTCTCCTGCTCACACTCCCTATATGGCTCCCTATGGCCTTGCAGAACAAAGTCCTAGCTCCTGAGCCTGTGCCCAACCCTGCAGGGTCCTCAGAACATCCCTGCCCCAGGCACCTGAGGCACCAGCTAATCTCCAGATTACTAAGACACTTTCCTACCTCCTGGCTGAATCCCAGTGTCGCATTCTTGCTATGTGACCATGCAGCTCTCTTTTCCGTCTCTGGCTAGGGCTGAGGCTGAGGAAGAGGGGAAGGGATGGCTAACCAGCTTGGGGGAAAGAAGCACGGGTCCCGCCGCTGGTTCAGAGTTCTAGCTGGAACTCTAGCAGTTTCCGCCAGGTTCTGTGACAGGTGTCATGTTAGCCCAGTGCTGGGCCCCAGAGGCTGGCTCAGTAAACTTGTGTCTGGTGCCCAAGCCCCAGGAGGGCCTGTCTCTTACCCTCTGGGGCTCCAGAACCCAAGCTCAGCCCAGGTGTGTGAGCCTAGGCTCTGTCCATGCCCTCCCGGGTCCCCCATGTGTCCGATGGAACCTGAATTCAGGGTCCCCTCTGACAACCTTTTCCCAGACTATTTCCTGGGAGGACTGGGGCAGAGAGAGAGAGAGGTGCTGGGGTAGGGGTGTTTTAAGAGGGCTCCCCTAGCCCCCATGCCCACCTCAAGCCCCCTCACCCAACTGAGCTCTATCTCACTCAGGGCCTCCACTACCCTGCTGGGTATTGGCTAGGACAGAAATGGTGTTTAGCCCAGACCTCCCACCACGGTCTCCCCAGACACTTCCCAAAGCGGCCACATCAGATGCTGCTGCACTTCCCCCACCGCCCTCCTTAAATTGTCTCCTGGGTGAACTCCTATTCAAACTTCAAGGCCCAGCCCCAAAGACCCCTCCTGTGGAGAGCCTTGCCGGTCCCTCCGGGCTGGGTTGGCCCTTGTCCAGCTGAGCCTCTCATACTTCCAGGATATCAGACAGTCTGTTTCCCCCAGGGGCCTCCGGAGAGCAAGGCTGCAGTCTGACCTAAGAGTACTATCAGAGCCCTGTGAGTCAGCTGCAGCCCAGCAACCTGAGGACTTCCTGTGACACCCACCCTCCTCTTCTCCCCTCCCGCCAACATCCTGTAGAAGGTGTGAGCCGTGAGCTGGCCCAGCCCTTTCCTCCCATGTCCTGTTCATCATCAGCTTTGGCAGTCCCAGGACACCATTCCTGCCAAGGCTGTGCCCACACCCTTCTGGGACACCCTCCTGGGACAGGACGCTCACTCCCTAGAGAGACAAGGCATCATTTCTGCTGCCTCTGTCCCTTCCGATGTGGAACTGGGCCTGCCCTCCCTCAGTATCTTCCTTCCATCCTTCCCTCCATCTGCAGACAGGAGCCGAGTTCACTGAGTGCTAGCTCCATGTCACAAGCTGGGGATCCCAAACTGATAGACACAGATGTGACTCCCGCCTGTGGAACAGGGAGTACAGGGAGTAAACCTCTGTACTCACCCAGATGACTCTGATCATCTGCTAGAAGAAATATTAAGACAGCAAAGACATGCAGAAGCCACAAGAGCCCTGACCTGGTCTAGCGGTCAGGGAGGACTTCCTGGAGGTGACATTTACAATGAGTCAGACTTAAAGAGGCAAGAAGGGTGAGTGTGTGGAGGGGGGTGTCCGTTACAGACAGCAAGAACAGCAAGTGCAAAGGCCCTGTGGCAGACAGGCGCTAGGGAAAGGCTAGAGAAGCTGTGTGTGTATAGAGTGTGAAGTGTGGCTGGCAGGGGTGGGCCATGCTCCCAAACTAGCTGCTGTCTAAGGAAAATGCACACGTAGTTAGTGTGCAGCTCCATGGATTACCATAACCTGAACATGCACACACATACACACACACGCCTACCACCATAAATACTGGGAAAATAAAACCATCCAGAATTCACTCTTCTGTGTCTGGCTTCTTTTGCCCAACATCATGTTTATGAATCATGGTGCTGCACGATTTATGCCATCATCTGAACACACCACCCTTTATCCATTCTACTCCCAATGTGCATCGGGGTGTTTTGAGTTAGGGGAGCTACTGTGAATATATACAAACATTTTCATATACATCTTTTGGCGGACACATGGACTCATTTTTCTTGGATGAATACCTCGGAGTGGAATTGCTGGGTGATATTATAGTTTTCCAAAGTGGCTGTGGAGGTGACACTCCCACCAGCTGCATGTGGAAGTTCAATTGCTCCAGGTCCTCGCCGACACTTGGTATTGTTGGCCTTTTGCATTATATACATTCTGATAGATGCTAAGTGGCATCTCAGTGTGTGTTTTTTTTTGTTTGTTTGTTTGTTTTTTGAGACAGTCTCTCGCTTTGTTGCCCCGGCTAGAGTGAGTGCCATGGCGTCAGCCTAGCTCACAACAACCTCAAACTCCTGGGCTCAAGCGATCCTACTGCCTCAGCCTCCTGAGTAGCTGGGACTACAGGCATGTGCCACCATGCCCTGCTAATTTTTTCTATATATATTATTTGGCCAATTAATTTCTTTCTATTTATAGTAGAGACAGGTTCTCGCTCTTGCTCAGGCTGGTTTCGAACTCCTGACCTGGAGCAATCAGCCCACCTCGGCCTCCCAGAGTGCTAGGATTACAGGTGTGAGCCACTGAGCCCGGCCTCAGTGGGGTTTTTTTGTTTTTTGTTTTTTGTTTTTTTTTTGAGACAGTCTCTCGCTTTGTTGCCTCGGCTAGAGTGAGTGCCATGGCGTCAGCCTAGCTCACAACAACCTCAAACTCTTGGGCTCAAGCGATCCTACTGCCTCAGCCTCCCAAGTAGCTGGGACTACAGGCATGCACCACCATGCCCGGCTAATTTTTTCTCTATATATTAGTTGGCCAATTAATTTCTTTTTTATTTATTTATAGTAGAGATGAGGTCTCACTCTTGCTCAGGCTTGGTTTCCAACTCCTGACCTTGAGCAATCCGCCCGCCTCGGCCTCCCAGAGTGCTAGGATTACAGGCGTGAGCCACAGCGCCCGGCCTCAGTGGGGTTTTAATGTGCATTTCCCGGATACTCACGACGTGGAGCATCTTTTCATGCCTACCAGCGATTTTGGATGTCTCCTCATTTCAAGCACCTGTTTGGGGCTTTTGTCCACTCCCACCAACTTCCCTGTCCCCATTCCTTCCTGCCCAAATGCTGCAGCAATATTTCCTTGTGGAAGAACAATCCAGAAGGACATGATGGAAAGGTGGCGCCCCTGTTTCTCGTCACCACCCCCTCGGTGTGTGACAGGAGCGTAGACCAGCGAGAGGAACTGATTTTCTTGGGCAGTGTCACAGGGCACTGCAAGTCAAGCGCCCCAGGTAGCAGCCTCTGCGGTGGAGTTCAGGGAGAGGACACGCGTGCAGAAGTGCTCTCAGGGCCAACAGAGTTTGAGCTGGGATGGATGCAGGCCCAGTGACATTGTGGCCACACTGTGGGGTGCTCTGGAGTTAGAAGGGCCCTTCAGAGGTGTCTGGCATTGGGTGGGTATGGCCTGGGCTCTGTGCTCCTACAGCGAGCAATTGGCAGATGTTGGCTTGAACCAGGTGGCTCCTTGCAGCTCAGGGCCTGGCGGCTAAGGGTTGGGGCACCAAGTCCCGTATAGATCAGGCATCTGCTACACACCCCAAAATTCGCTCTGATGCTGGCTTTGCTCTATCCAAATGCTGGCTGTCCCCATCGGCCCCCACAGTTTGAATATCCAGCAGCATGTGGTGCTGTCTCATAGAGATCTGTCACTGCACATGACAGGTCCCCTCCTGGAGGACATTTAGGACATTTGCTTCCCCTTTGGGGTGCCGGGTGCAGGCACAGCAGACCTGCTTTGGTGGTGCAGACCTCAGCAACTTGGTCCCAAAGGTCGGTGCCCCAGGGCAGATGCCATCAGTGGACTTCCAGGTCACATAGCTGAGCTGTGACACCTGTTCTTCCCACTTAGGGGAGTCCGGGCTTTCTGGACAGAAACGCTTCCTGCCCCCGCCTGCCCATGCTGGCCTGGGATGGAAGGCAGTGAGTGCTCTCCCCCCACCCCAGCCCTGCCCCGTCCCCTGTTGGAGCGGAGCCCTCCACAGAGGCCAGCAATGCTGGGGCTCTCAGCCTTGCTGTCACAGAGATGCCACCTGCCTGGCCCAAGGCAAGACCCCCTTGGAGGGGTGAGGTGGGAGGCTGAGCAAGGATGTTTCTGGCCTGGGACCGTGGCCAGGAGTGCAGCCCCTACCCTGGAGAAGCCAGCCACACAGGTGCCGGAGTCGTCCCAGCAGCTCAGGTTGCATTTAGAGCTGTCGCCCTTCTGGGCAGCGGGGAGTGGGTCTCTGCACCCATCCTGGATGGACCAGCCTGGCCCTCCCAGAACAGGAGGCTGAGCAGTGTCCTCCCCATCCCAGTGACACACAACCCGCACAGCCCCAGCCCTCCAGGCCTGGGCTCTGGCCTGCCATGTATGCTGTGTGTCACTCGGTGAGCCTCCGCCCAGCTCTGGGCCTTGGTTTCCCCCTTTGTTAAGAAGGTAGGTGGTGGCCAGCCTCCAGGGTGTCTGTGATAAGCCCCTGAAATGCCTGGAAGACCCCCGCCCCTAGATAGTGCCATCCACCTGGGGTCTTGGTGACCCTGTGGGCTCAGAGAGGTTGAGTCACTTTCCAAGGACACCCAGTGGGTAAGTGGCAAAGCTGAATATACTTGACACAGGCGAGAAAGTGGCTCAGAGGAGGAAAGACTGGGATCCCCGAAAGACTGTTCGGGAGGTCTCACAGGGTAGGAAAGGTACCCTGCCCGTTCTTGGAGCACCCCACCTGCTCCGGGGCTGCACAGTGGAGACTGTGGCTTCATGAGCTAAGAGGGCCTGTGTGCCATTGGCTTGCTGTGAAGTCCCTCCAGGCCTCCCTGTCCTGGGTCACAGCCTCAGGCACGTCTGTGTGCCCCCACCACTGTCACCCCTGATGTCTGAGCAGCCCAGGTGGGCCCAGGGGCATATAATGGGGGTCCCAAGACTGGGTGTTGGTCATCCCTCCTGGCTGTTAGAGACCCCAGGTGGCCTAACTGCACAGCCAAAGTTACTGGGACCTGGGAACAGAGCAGGGCTCCCCCATGCTGGGGCAGGAGCCCCAGCTGCTGCCCGTGGCCCCACATTGGCAGGGGCCAACGTGCCAAGGAAAACCCCCACCCTGCCCCATCAAAACCCCAGCTCGAGAGGCCTCTGGCTGTCCCTGCTGACCTGAGCTGGGTTTGGGACTTTCTCTGGGCTGAAAGAGGACCAATCTCATGGGGTCAGAACTCTACAGCCCTGTGTCCCAGTGTATGCTGGGAGGGTCCCTCATGTCCCCAACAACTGGCATGAGGCCAGGCATGGGGGAGGCCTGGGGCAGCCGGGTTCCTGGCCAGCCCAACACAGCAGAGATTTCTGGCTGAGGAAAGCCTAGTTACGCCGAGTGGCCACGGCTGATCGAGTTTCCACTTGGGCGGGCCCCAGGACCCACGGCTGGAGGAGCTGGCATCAGCCGGAGTGCCCCATGTGGAGTCCCGTGTGCTCCCCAGGGCTGGGCAAGGCAGTCGAGTGCAGACGCAGAACCCAGCTCTGCCACTGCCCACTGGCCGCTCTGAGCCTCGCTTTTCCAAACCTCTCACCCTCAGTGGCCTCAGTTTGCTCATCTGAGAAATGGGGAGATGGCTGCTTGGACAGCAGAGGTGGGGAGGTCAGATACACCCAGTAGGCCCTCAGTGCCTTGGCCTTCCCTTCTCCTCTGGGAAGGTGGGGGGTTTGGGTGTGGAGGTGGAGGAGGGGGAAAGTGGGGGGAGGCCAGGCAGAGCAAGCTGAACCTCCAGACGGGTGAGCCAGAGGCCTTCTGAATCAGGCGCCCTGCCCACCCCTCTACCTTCTGGGACACTGCCTTTCTCTCACCCCTGAGGGCCCAGGTGATGAGGGGGTCGCCCCCAGCCTCCCTGCACCCACCAGGCTGTCTGGGAGGGTCTTTGGGGAAACAAAGATCTGCTCCCTCTCAGCACTTGGGGTGAGAGGGAGACTTGGGGTCTCTCAGGGCTGCTGCAGTTTCTCGTCTGGAGAAGGGGGACAATTAGCTGTCCTGGCAGGGGTCAGGGGTAGGAAGAAAGGGCTCAACCCATGTGCATGTGCGCGCACGTGCATGTGTGTGCGTGTGTGCGTGCGTGTGTGTGTGTGTGTGTGTGTGTGTGTGTGTGTGTGTGTAGGGGAAGCCCAGGGAACCTCATTCCTTTTCTGAATGATTCAATCAAATTACCAAGTCTGGGAACTCCCCGGGAGGGCTGGGTGGTTTCTCCAGATACCCTGGGGGGCAGGAGACAGAGGGTAGTTTTTAAGGATTTTTAAAAACTGTCCCAAGAAGTGTCAGAAGTTCCCACTTCCTCCAGGGCAGGGATCCCCCTTGTCCGGAGGACTCTGTCAGGGAGGAGGGGGAGGCCCAGGGAGGGGCTGCTGGAGGCTGATGACCCCTGGGGAGAGGCTGGGTCTGGAAGCCAGGTGTTCCTGGGGGCCAGGCCTCACTCAGCTGGCTGGTCACCTCCTCCGAGGAGCACTCCCTGACTGCCCTTTGAGAAAGGTGCTCCTGTTACGGAAGCCTGTTGCTATCCTTCCTGGCCCCACCAAACTTGTTCTCCGGCTCTTTCCTTTGTGGGCTGGCGCCAGGCTCGTGCCTGCTTTACCTACGGTGTTTTCCCCACTTCTCGACACAGCACTGGGCAAACCCCGCACGCAGGCCTGGCTGGTCAGTGCAGGCGTGTTGGATGCAGGAGCTTTGTGATCCAGGAGCTACTTCAGTGGAAAAGTCCTTCGGGTTTAGCTCCTGGCAGTGCCCTTGCTGGGTGATTCTGGCTGGGTCACTTTCCCCTCTCTCAGCAGGAAAGCTGCTGCTGCTATTAGCAGAGGACAGAGGAAGTCACAGCAGGCTTCCTGGAAAGGGCAGCTGAAGTGGGCCTTGAAGGCTGAGGAGAAGGCAAGCAGGAGGCAGAGGGATGCCACACACAGGGTGCCACACTCAGGAGCCCAGACCAGCCCAGGAGGAAGGCGGGGGTGGGGGGGGCAAAGAGCAGGCCTAGGGAGGCCCTGGGGACCCCCTGGTGTGTGGCTAAGGGCTGGTGGCTGTCCTCTCTGGGCCTCAGGAGATAAGAGCAGGGAGGTGGGGCCCAGGAATTCAGATTGCAGAACGGCTTTTGGACCCAGGCCCTGCAGACATTCCAAGGGCCACTTTACTCAGGGAGGAGCAGTGGGAGGTGCGGCTGGCGCCTAAGGGGACATTGAGCCTGGAGTCCTTCAGGCCCTGGGTGCTTTACCAGTCCTGCCTCAGTTTCCTCATCTGTAAAAAGGGTGTGTGTTCTCCAATGTTTCAGGCCCTCATTCATTCATTCATTCAGTTATGTCCTTATTGAGCACCTACTGTGCACAGGGCCCTGCCCTCCTAGGGTTCACTCAAGTCTAGAAGGGGCAGTCTCTCCTCGGTTTCGTCCTCTAGCAAGGGGAGCTTGGGGTGCCTCCTGGCAGGGCAGGGAGGGGCTTGAAAGCCCAGGGCAAAGGTGGCTGGGAGGTTGTTTAATGGAAGAGGGCCAGGGAGTGGTCCTTTGGTTTGGACTGTCAATGTCCCCTTGCCCAAGGCCTTGTAGGGTGGGGGAAGCACTGAGTGGAGGAGGCGTGGAAAGAAAAAGTCTCAGAGCAACAGGTGGACCCGCATTGGCTGCGCACAGCTGAGGGCTCTCTGTGGCTGGGTGCCTGCCCAAGTGACAGCTCCTCCGAAAACTCCCTGCAAGGGCAAAGTTCCCAAGCGAAGAAGAACCTGTTCACTTCCTCTCCTGCGGGCCCCACTCCCCCAACTGCACTTCCTCCTCCCTTGGTCCCCTACTGGCTTTCTCTCCCCAGCTTCCCCCTGCCCCCACCCAGGCAGTCACTTAAATCACTCAACAGAGGAAAGCCAGGGGTGGGTGTGGAAGGAGGAAGTGGGGGTGATGGACAGCCTCCAAGGGCTTGTAGTTTGGTGGGGGAGGATGAACTACAAATGCCAGCCCAGTGCCTTGGTCTGAAGTGGGGAGGAAGCTGTGCGTTGCAGATGCTAAAGGGCTCCCCCAAGGAGGGGCCTTCTGGGGTGGGCCTCAAAGGATGCATAGGAGAGCACCAGGAAATGGCCCACTGCAGACAGAGGGAACCACAAGCCAGCAGGAGTGTTCCAGCTTAAGGTCGGGTGGGGCTGGAGCTGCTCTCCCTTGGCCAGTCCCTGGCTGAGAAGAGCCAAAGTGGCAGTGCAGGTCCTGCTTGGGTATCAGGTCTGCTCTCACCCCACGAGCTACCTCGCCCTGCAGCCCCATCCCATGCTCCCCAGCACCCCCTGCCAGGTTCAGCAAATAGCCAGAAGCAGCCCTTTTCAACAGACAGCAAGAGGGTGACCCCACAATCCCTGGTGAATTGTAGGGCTGGCAGGTCCTAAGGCAGCTGGCAAGATGCCTGCAACTGAGAGCACAAGGCCAGGGACAGGGCAGTCCCATCTCCCGGAGGCAGGGAGTAGATAGGCTGGGAAAGTTCACTCTGGCCTAGGGCAGTGACAGGGAGCCCTGGCAAGTCTCTGGGAATGCTAGCCTGTGGCTTTGAATCTGAGGTCTCCACTGAGTGCTGGGTGATGGTCAGCATTTCCACCAGGTTATGACTTCTGCAACCTTCAAAGTGCCCTGCCACCAGGCTTGTACTGTGAACTGGACCAAGCTACCTCTTCCCTGGCTGCAGGTTCCACATCCATATATGGAAGAATCTTGACGGGTTTCAACACACTCATTCAAGAGCACCTACTACGTGCTGCAAAGCCCTGGGCCAGCCCTGGGTGGCTGCAGACAGACCAGTGGTGACAGGCCAGTGCCCCTACCTGGACCACCCCTCCCATTTTTCTTCATGTGAAAATCCGGCTTCCTGTCACTACCCCTAAGGAAGTGCATGTTCCTCTCGATTGAGCCAGATCCCCCTCTGGGGTCCCATGCTCCTGATCACTGTGTGGCCACCGTCTCGGTGTGGACTCTGCCTCTCCTGCCAGACGGGAGGCTCCTGGAGCAGAACACTCCTGGACACCCAGGTCTTGTCTGATGTTTGGTGGACAGACCTGGGGCAAGAAAGGGTGGCTCTCTTTGAGCTCCTGGGCCCACCTCACGCCCCAAGTCCTTTCTGGCACATTGAGTGTTGCTCCTTAGGGTCCCTGGCGGCCTCCAGATGGTCCAGGAGGGCAGTTCAGCTGTGAGCACACTTGACAGACAGACAACGGATGGTGGGCCCCAGGCCCAGAGCTGTGTGGAGCAGTCCCAGCCCTGCAGTGCCTGCAGCAGCTTGGGTCACCAGCTAATGGCCCAGGCCTGGTCTTGGCCGGGTGTGACCACACAGCCCTCAGCAGTAGCAGGCTCCGGGGGAAGAGTTTGCCCACTCTCTTCACAGGCCTGCAGCAGGGGAGGTTTGGAGCCTTCCTCACAGGCCACCTCCAGCTACTGGGACCCTGACGCCTGCCCCGTCCCAGGAGTGTGGCCACAAGTCCCCTGACTCCCCCACTCCACCTCATACTCTGCCCCTCAACCCCAGATCTCTCCAGTAACCCTTCCACACACTTAGCCCCCTGCTAAAGGCCCCCAGCCCAGGTTCTCCGGGCAGTTAAGCTAATGCTAGGTAGGGGGAATGACTCCCTGGCCATTCCGTGCCCACAAATGCTCCTTAAGCATGAGCCCATGGGACCCAGGGCCCCTGGCATCTTGCTGACCCTTAACCACCTGGCTGCGCACTGTTCGTGTGACACCCATACTCTGAGGGTCCCGGGGTTGGTGGGAGACACGAGAAACAGACAGGCCGGGTCCGGGCCTGGCCACGCGGGGCCGCACCAGGCACTGCCCCAGGGGCGGGGGCACGCGTGCACCCCCAGCCCATGGGCCCAGCACCCAAGGGCGGCCAACGCCAAAACTCTCTCCCTCCTCCTCTTCCTCAATCTCGCTCTCGCTCTCACCCTCTCTCGCTTTTTTTTTTTTGCAAAAGGAGGGGAGAGGGAGTAAAAAAAATGCTGCACTGTGCGGCGAGGCCGGTGAGTGAGCGGCGCGCGGCCAATCAGCGCCCGCCGTTCCGAAAGTTGCCTTTTATGGCTCGAGCGGCCACTGCCGCGCCCTATAAAACCCGGCGGCGCGACGCGCAGCCACCGCCGAGACCGCGTCCACCCCGCGAGCACAGACGCCTCGCCCTCGCCGCTCCGCCGCCGGTCCACACCCGCCACTCAGGTAAGACCGGCCGCGCAGCGCGCTGATCATCCGGCCCGGGCTCCGACCTCCTCCGGGCAGGCGGTGCCCGGGCACGGCCGTCCCAGACCACGGCCAAGTCGCCGGTGCAAAGCGCCCGGGCCGCGACGTTGGGTGCAGGGGGCCCCCAGGGCCGCGGCGCTGGGCCTGCGGGGAGCCCGCCCGAGCGGCGGCGCGTTCTCTCCCCGCTCCGGGGGCAGGGGTAGGGCTTGGGGAGTGTGCTCCGGGGCTGCTGCACTCGGTGCCGCGGCGGCCGGTGGGTCTTTGTCCGAGCCGGCCGCCTGCTTGGCTGGGCAGTGGGTGGGTGGGCGCGCTGCGGGGTCGGTCAGCCCCGTTGGGGGCTGGGGCTGGGCGGCACTGCGCGTGCGCTGAGCCCAGGGCTCCGCGGCCGGGCTGGGACGAGGGCGGGGCCGGCCGGCCGGAAGGGGTGGGGTCGCCGCGGCGCAGGGCGCATGCGTGCACTTCCTCCCCGCGCTGCCGGTCGCCCGAGGGTGTGGCTGCCGCGCGCGCCCGCCCTTCTGCTTGGCGGGCGCTGTTTGAACGGGGCGGGGGCGGGGCCAAAGCCCGGTGAAGAGGGGGCGGGGGCCTGGCTTCCTGCCGCGCGTCGCGGGGCCGCCTTCGACCAGTGTTTTCCTTTTATGGTAATAACGCGGCCGGCCGGGCTTCCTTTGTCCCCAATCTGGGCGCGCGCCGGCGCCCCCTGGCGGCCCGAGGCCGCGGCGCGCCGGAAGTGGGCAGGGCGGTGGCGGCCCCGCCCGGGACTCGGCTCACGGCTCGCTCTGCCCGCAGCTCGCCATGGATGACGATATTGCTGCGCTCGTCGTTGACAACGGCTCCGGCATGTGCAAGGCCGGCTTCGCGGGCGACGATGCTCCCCGGGCCGTCTTCCCTTCCATCGTGGGGCGCCCGCGGCACCAGGTAGGGTGGCCAGCCTCCTGTGGAACTTGGTGGGTGGGGCCTCGGGAGCGGGTGGGGCAGGGGGCCCCTCCTCCACGTGGGGGGCCTTATGGTTTCTGGGTAGGAGTGGCGGTGGTCCAGCCTTTGCTGAGGGTGCCTTGTCCCTCCCGTAGGGCGTGATGGTGGGCATGGGCCAGAAGGACTCCTACGTGGGCGACGAGGCCCAGAGCAAGAGAGGTATCCTGACCCTGAAGTACCCCATCGAGCACGGCATTGTTACCAACTGGGACGACATGGAGAAGATCTGGCACCACACGTTCTACAACGAGCTGCGTGTGGCTCCGGAGGAGCACCCTGTTCTGCTGACTGAGGCCCCCCTGAACCCCAAGGCCAACCGTGAGAAGATGACCCAGGTGAGTGGCCAGCTGCCTTCCCTGAGTGGCTGTTTCCATACTTTCTTGCACTTCTTTGCCACGCCCTTTCTCACTCGAGTTCTCTTCTGCCGTTCTCCATAGGACTTTCTTCTCTGAGCTGAGTCTCCTTTGGAATTCTGCAGGTTCTATTTGCTTTTCCCCAGATGAGGTCTTTTTTCTTGTGTTTGCATTTCTGACTAGGTGTTTAAAACATAAAGTGTTGTGGGTGTAGGTACTAACCCTGGCTCGTGTGACAAGTCAGTGAGGCTGGCATAAAGCAGCCTTGGAGTGTGTATTCAGTAGGTGCACATTAGGTCTGAACAGAACTCCCCATCCTGAGACCCCAGCACACTTGGCTGTGTTCCTTGCACTCTCTGCATGTTCCCTGTCTGGCCTGGCTACCCCTGGAGGCTTCCTGAGCATGACATGGCCCATCTTTCCTTGCAGATTATGTTTGAGACCTTCAACACCCCAGCCATGTACGTGGCCATCCAGGCTGTGCTGTCCCTGTACGCCTCTGGCCGTACCACTGGCATTGTGATGGACTCCGGTGACGGGGTCACCCACACTGTGCCCATCTACGAGGGGTACGCACTCCCCCATGCCATCCTGCGTCTGGACCTGGCTGGCCGGGACCTGACAGACTACCTCATGAAGATCCTCACGGAGCGTGGCTACAGCTTCACCACCACGGCCGAGCGGGAAATTGTGCGTGACATCAAGGAGAAGCTGTGCTATGTCGCCCTTGACTTCGAGCAGGAGATGGCCACAGCAGCCTCCAGCTCCTCCCTGGAGAAGAGCTACGAGCTGCCCGATGGTCAGGTGATCACCATTGGAAACGAGCGGTTCCGCTGCCCCGAGGCGCTCTTCCAGCCTTCCTTCCTGGGTGAGTTGAGAGTGCCCACCTCATCCCTGCCCTACACAAGGACCACCCTTGGGGCCACGCTGTGGAAATTAAGTCCGGCTTCCATTTCCCCTCAGGCATGGAATCCTGTGGCATCCACGAAACCACCTTCAACTCCATCATGAAGTGCGACGTGGACATCCGTAAGGACCTGTACGCCAACACAGTGCTGTCTGGTGGCACCACCATGTACCCTGGCATTGCCGACAGAATGCAGAAGGAGATCACTGCCCTGGCTCCCAGCACGATGAAGATCAAGGTGAGAGTCTACCTAGCCTGAGGTGGCCTAGTTACTTGAGCTGTTGGGATGGGAAGCTATTACATCCTGGGTCTTCAACAATTGTCCCTTTCCCTCCACAGATCATTGCTCCCCCTGAGCGCAAATACTCTGTGTGGATCGGCGGCTCCATCCTGGCCTCGCTGTCCACCTTCCAGCAGATGTGGATCAGCAAGCAGGAGTACGACGAGTCTGGCCCCTCCATCGTCCACCGCAAATGCTTCTAGGCGGACTGTTACTTAGTTGCGATATACCCTTTCTTGAAAAAACCTAACTTGCGCAAAAAACAAGATGAAATTGGCATGGCTTTATTTGTTTTTTTTTTGTTTTGTTTTGTTTTTTTTTGGCTTGACTCAGGATTTAAAAACTGGAACGGTGAAGGTGACAGCAGTTGGATCAAGCATCCCCAAAGTTCTACAATGTGGCAGAGGACTTTAATTGTACATTGTTCTTTTTTTTAATAGTCATTCCAAATATCGTGAGATGCATTGTTACAGGAAGTCCCTTGCCCTCCCAAAAGCCACCCCAGGTCTCTAAGGAGAATGGCCCAGTCCTCCCAAGTCCACACAGGGGAGGTGACAGCATTGCTTTTGTGTAAATTATGTAATGCAAAATTTTTTTAAACTTCGCCTTAATACTTTTTTATTTTGTTTTATTTTGAATGATCAGCCGTTGTGGCCCCCTTTTTGTCCCCCAACTTGAGATGTATGAAGGCTTTTGGTCTCCCTGGGAGCGGGTGGAGGTGTAGAGGCAGCCAGGGCTTACCTGTACACTGACTTGAGACCAGTTCAATAAAAGTGCACACCTTAAAAACAAGGCAAAGCGTGACTCTGTGGGTTTGCTTGGGGTGTTAGCAGGAAGTGGGTGCAGCCCAGGAAAGGTGGGGCTGTGGGGGGTGAACTGAGGTGCCTTGAGCAGTCTCAGGGGGAGAGGAGTTAGGACCTCTAGCTGCTTCTGTTGATCTGGCCCCCAGGTATCCCTATTTCTCTGGGCTCTGAGGGTCCACGTGCTTGAAGAGAGTGGGGAACTGGTGTGCAGCCCACCAATTCCCAGGTAGTCTGGTGGGCTGGCTCCATGCCTCTCACTGGCATTGGGTAGGTACCTCTCCACCGATGGTGAGTGGAGGCGCTTCCAGAGAAGGATCACTTTGAGCAAGGTACTCTCCTGAAATGGGGTGGGTAATTGGGTGTGCTTCTTGCCTTTATTTGTGGGACTTAGCCTGTTCCAGGGTCAGCAGCTGGGGGAGGGTCTGCGACCCATGCCTGCCAGGTCACCTTGGACTCAGCCTTGTGGCTTTGTGGGTACCTGTCCTGTGTCCTCTCAAATCCAGGCCCTGCCCTGGTAATCAGTCCCAAGGTGCAGTGGGGAAGCAGCCAGGCTACTGGAGGGCAGGGTCTGCCTGGTGGGGCAGGTTCTGTTCTGACTTGAAACCAAGCCTCCCTCCCCTGTGCTAGAAGAGAACTAAGGAAGGGAGCCAGGTGAGGCTCCCCATGGGGGATGCCTCTTAAAACACTACCAGGTGCATAGGGGTTGTTCCAGAAACCACCCTGTCGCCATGGGAACTCTGGACTGCCTGTCCCCTGTGCACCGCAGCTTCTGGCAGAGAGGAGGTGGTCCCTTCCCCCCTGTGCTGTCTTAGAGGTCCCCAGGAGGGTTTATTTCGGAAGGGCCTTCTAGGGACAGTTGCAGCTCTTGTTCTGATCTTGGAGCTGCAAAAAAGTTTCCACCTTGGGCCACTTAATCTTGTTACGCAGTTTAGTGAGTGCCCACTGTATGTGGTGGGCCTGAGGCTACCAAGATGACCTGGACAAATACCCTACCCTGAAGGATCTGCCAGTCTGGAAACAAGGGTCCTATTCATTTACTCATTTATTCATCCACCCATTCAACCACTTTGTGCCAGGTACTGGGGGTATGGCGGAGAACAAGCTAGATGGGTTCCCTGCCTTCCTGAGGCATCTGGTTTAATGGGAAAGATGAATATTTAGGCAAATGAGTATGCACTTAGCAGTTGAGATAAGAAAGAGCAGGTAATACAGGCTCATGGATGAACATCAGGTGATTATTATGTCAGTTGTGGTTTCACTGGTGTAGACATACACCAAAATTCATTGAATTGTGCTTTAGGAAAGCTGGAAAAACGAAGAAATACAGATTTTTTTGGTGTGTGGAGTGTTGTTCTATCACCCAGGCTGGAGTGCAGTGGCACAGTCAGTTCACTACAGCCTTGAACTGGCCTCCCAAAGTGCGAGAATTACAGGCGTGAGCCGCTGCGCCCGGCCCCAGCCCAGGTTTTTAATTTATGGTTTATTGGCACCAATGCTAAGGCCTTGGGTCCGCGGGGCTACGGTGGGTCCAGCCGATCCTTCCGCTGCTACTTCTGGATCTTCAGGTTCTCAGAACTTTTTGGGGCCACAGATCCAGAAGGCTTGTGCTTCTTGCCGTTGTAGAATTTCCTGAGCTTTCTTTCTGCCTCTGGTTAATGATGGTGAGAACACAGGCAATGGATTTGTAGACAACTTGGCAGTGGGAGAGCTTGGACACTGTCACTTTTGTGACATGCATCTGGGACAGATACATCCTCAGGTCATCCAGCTGTTTCAGCAGCTCCTTGCCACAAAAGTCCCCAGCCTTAACCTCGTCCATGGCTGCACAAGCTGTAGCCACCACCTGCACTAAAAGTCTTTTTTTTTAAATTAATTTGTTTGTTTCTTTTTCTTTTTTTAACCAATGAAAGTATGTGTTTTGCTGAATCTAAAAGTTTTTAAAGGGGAAGAGGTCCACCAGAAATACAGATTTTTAAAAAGTAATCATTTTGCCTTTTAGGGATCAAAAAAAGTAATAACGGATCATCGAACTGGGCAGACTTGGGATGGAGAGAGGGGAGTAGGCTTCCCCACAAGTCCTTGTCAGGGAAGGGTGCATGAGCTGGTCCCAGAGGCCAGAGGAGAGTCACCTGGACAGGTGGCGTGGCATGTGTGTCTCAGACAGAGGCATGGATGGATCAGTTGGCTCTTGAAGAAGAGACACAACCCTTCTTCCCCGGACAGAGTGAGATATGAAATGGTTGTCAGACATTTTATCTATGTGACCTTGGGAAGTTGCATCACTATCCATGTCCTCATCTGAGAAATGGGCACATCAATAACAACTGGAAGGGTGATTGTGAGCAGGTGTTTTGTTTTTGTTTTTTTTTTTTTTTTGAGACAGAGTCTCGCTTTTTTGCCCAGGCTAGAGTGAGTGCCGTGGCATCAGCCTAGCTCACAGCAACCTCAAACTCCTGGGCTCAAGTGATCCTTCTGCCTCAGCCTCCCGGGTAGCTGGGACTACAGGCATGCGCCACCATGCCCGGCTAATTTTTTATATATATATATCAGTTGGCCAATTAATTTCTTTCTATTTATAGTAGAGACGGGGTCTCGCTCTTGCTCAGGCTGGTTTTGAACTCCTGACCTTGAGCAATCCGCCCGCCTCGGCCTCCCAAGAGCTAGGATTACAGGCGTGAGCCACAGCGCCCGGCCTTGTGAGCAGGTGTTGAATCAATCTGTACCTCTAGAGGCTCCGGAAGTGCGGCCCGGAACACATTTTGCTTTGAGAATCCTTTGGCCCCACCCCTTCCCTCCCGGGGCCAGGCTGACCTGATGCCTGGCTTGGGGCAAAAGCCTGGCATCCCAGAACCCAGACAGACCTAAGTAATTTAAACAAAGAGAGAATGCCACACTCTCTCTCTTTCTCTCTCTCTCTCTCTCTCTTTTTAAGACAGAGTCTCACTCTGTCATCCAGGCTGGAGTGCAGTGGTGTCATCACAGCTCACTGCAACCCCAAACTCCTGGGCTCAAGCAATCCTCCTGCCTCAGCCTCCAGAGTAGCTGGGACTACAGGTGTGCCACCACATCTGGGTAATTTTTCTATTTTTAGTAGAGGTGGGGTCTCACTCTTGCTCAGGCTGGTCTCGAACTCCTGACCTTGAGCAATCCTCCCGCCTCAGCCTCTCAGAGTCCTAGAATTACAGGTGTGAACCACTGCATCTGGCCCACATTGCCTTTTGTCTTCCTCTCAGCACCTATGTGACAGGCTTGGAAACTGAAGCTTAGAGAGGGCAGGTGGCTGGCCCCAGGTTCCCCGCCTTGGCAGTGAAAAAAACTGGAGTTAACCGGTTTGTCTTTGACCCTATTCCTGTGAAGCTGGATCAACACCTCCCCAGACAGATCAATGGGCCAGACAAATCAAGGTTCACACCCTTGATTCTCTTGTTTTACAGAAATGCAGAAAGCTGTACACAGCCTGTACACTGACTTGTCTGCAAGGCCGAGGGACCCCTCTGCAGTAGGTTCAGCTCCTCCTGGGCTTGCTCTGCCCCTGGGACAGGAGCTCCCCCCTTTTTCAGGTGGCCGGGTCCCCCTGAGGCAGCTCTGAGGGTCAGCTTTCTTTCTTTCTTTTTTTTTGAGACAGAGTCTCGCTTTATTGCCCAGAGTAGAGTGAGTGCCGTGGTGTCAGCCTAGCTCACAGCAACCTCAAACTCCTGGGCTCAAGCAATCCTCCTGCCTCAGCCTCCCAAGTAGCTGGGACTACAGGCATGCGCCACCATGCCTAGCTAATTTTTTCTATGTATATTAGTTGTCCAATTAATTTCTCTCTATTTATAGTAGAGACAGGGTCTTGCTCTTGCTCAGGCTGGTTTCGAACTCCTGACCTGGAGCAATTTGCCCACCTCGGCCTCCCAGAGTGCTAGGATTACAGGTGTGAGCCACCACGCCTGGCCTGAAGGTCAGCTTTCTAATGAGCTGAAACCCACCTTGCTGGACTGTCCCTCTGCAAAGCATCTTGTCTGCACAGAACTGCAACCCCAGCACAAGCAGGGGCTCTGGAACTCTAGGCCGCCCCTTCCTCCTGACACCTCTTCATGGAGCCCAATTCAGAGCACTTCTGGTGTCAGGATTTGGACAAAGGACTTGGAGTGGGGTGGGCTGGAGACGTGGCCACACGGCAGATCCTCCCTTGTAGAAGGCACAGGGAAAAGGATATTCAACTGGCCTGAAATGACCCAAGGGAAATGGGGGCTGGAATCATTCAAAGCCCTATGCCATGGATCAGTCCCTTCATTCATTCATTTGTCATTCAATGTGTATTTTGAGCAGCCACACAGTGTTAGGTTCTAGGGGTATGGTATAGCAGTGACATAAAGACATTGTCAGGCCGGGCGCTGTGGCTCACGCCTGTAATCCTAGCTCTTGGGAGGCCGAGGCAGGCGGATTGCTCAAGGTCAGGAGTTCAAAACCAGCCTGAGCGAGACCCCGTCTCTACTATAAATAGAAAGAAATTAATTGGCCAACTGATATATATATATAAAAAAAAAAAATTAGCCGGGCATGGTGGCACATGCCTGTAGTCCCAGCTACCCGGGAGGCTGAGGCAGAAGGATCACTCGAGCCCAGGAGTTTGAGGTTGCTGTGAGCTAGGCTGACGCCACGGCACTCACCCTAGCCTGGGCAACAAAGCGAGACTCTGTCTCAAAAAAAAAAAAAAATAAAAAAAATAAAGACATTGTCCCTGTCCTCATGAAGCTTGCAGTTTTGCTGCCCTGTCCCATATGGGAGCCACTGGCTATCTCTGGCTATTTAAATTAATTTAAATTTAATAAATAAAATAATTTAAACCAATTACAATTAAGAAGTCAGTTTCTCAGTTACACAAGCCACATTTCAAGCGTTCAGTAGCCAGTGCCTGTAGATGATGGATATGGAACATTTCCATCATCCTGGGAGGACAGACGTTAACCAAAAACTCATACTGATGATGATTTAAATATCCACTGTGATAAATGCCACCTAGGGATATTCTGAGGGCTGGTGGCAGAGGATATGACAGAGGACTATGGCCCGGCCTGGGGAAGGGTAGGCTTTCTGCAGAAGGGATGTTGGGAGAGTGAAGAGAAATTAGCCAGCGTTGGGTGAGAGCCATCAGACAGAGACAATAGCATGTGCAAAGTCCCTGAGCAGGTGTGAGTGGGAGGACCTTTGGGAATGAGAAGGTCAGATAAGCAGTTTTCAAAAAAATTAATAGGCTTTATTTTTTAGAGTAGTTTTGGGTTCATAGAAAAATGGAACAGAAAG
Source organism: Microcebus murinus (assembly GCF_040939455.1). NCBI lineage: Eukaryota > Metazoa > Chordata > Mammalia > Primates > Cheirogaleidae > Microcebus > Microcebus murinus. The sequence goes on along the minus strand of NC_134122.1, from coordinate 25,104,050 downwards.
CACAGAGAGTTCCCAATTCCTCTCTGTGCCCACACACCCACAGCTGCCTCCTCTATCAACACGGGCACCAGAGTGCTACATTTGTTACAACTGATAAACTTACACTGACACATTAACACCGAGAGTCCACAGTTTGCTTTAGAGTTCATTCTTGCGGTTGTATGTTTCACAGCTTTGCACAAATCTATAAGGACATGTATCCACCATTATAACCCTATACATACACGGTGCTCTGCCTGGTCATCCTTCCCTTGCCCCTTAACCCTGACCACCACTGATCTCTTTATTATCTCTGTCGTTTTGCCTTTTCCAGAATGTTTTATAGTTGGAATCATACAGTATGTGGCCTTTTCAGTTTGGCTTCTTTCACTGAGTAATGCGCATGTCAGTTTCCTCCATGTCTCTTCCTGGCTTGAGGGCCCGTTTCTTTTCAGTGGAGGTAGCACAGTTTGTCCACTCGCCTACTGAAGGAGATCTTGGCTGCTTCCAGGTTTTGGCTATCAAAAATAAAGCTGCTATAAACATCCGTGTGTAAGTTATCGTGTGGACATAAATTTTTAACTCTAGTCGAAATGTAGTTTTAAGAGGTCATTGTGGATTTGGTGGGAAGAGCCTGGATCCTTGAAATATACTTCTGGGGTGAGGCTCTCTCTGAAGGTGGGGACAGGGGCTATGTGGGTGGTGGCCTGTGTCTGGCACAGGAAGAGTCAACCATGGACAGGTGTGGAGGTTCTCCCAGCAGGCCCCTTCGAAGACCCTGTCCCCAGCTCCACCAGGCTCCACCTACCTCTCACTGTTGCCCCTAAATACCTGGGAGGCCCCGCCCCCCACAATAGCTAAGGAGGCTGAATGGGAGAAGTTGCTCTGCTTCTCTTGGTGGGTACTTAAGTAGAGATGACATGAGCTCAAACCCACCTTCGCTACTCAATTGGACCTGAGTTCTTCTCTGCAAGATGGGTGATAGGACATACCACACTGGGGCTTGGTGATACTTAGAGTGCAATGCTACATGGAAAGTGTCAGTTACATGCAGAGGCTCATGAATGGTGGCTGTTGTCATTTTTATTAGGAAAGAGCTGCTTTCTCCAGACCCCACTGTAGATGAATTGGAAGGGGGGCAGGAAGGGAGAACCCCCTGCTATGGCCCAAGTTGTTTCCGGCCTCTACTGCAGGCTCTCAGGAAACTCATGTGGCCTAGTGGCCTAGCATTCAGCCCTGGCCTCAGGGTCTCCTTTGCCACCAGGGCCGGACAGGCAGGCACTGCAGGGGAGCTCTCAGACCATGAGCTATTGGGGATGCTGTGAGGAGTGCACTTGTGAGAGGGTGGTGGTTTCCATCTTAATTGTTTCTCAGAATTGGGGCCTTCCTTGAAATGTGGGACCCCTTCCTCACTAGAACTAATATTAGCAGTAGTGGTTACAGCTTCTGTTGATTGAATCGCTCCTCTGCACTGGAAACTTAGATGCATTATTTCATTTAATCAAGAATTTATTTGGCAAATATGTATCAAGGGCCTGCTACTGCCAAGCACTGTTCTAGTGGGGGACAGAGAAAAAACAAGTCAGCCACATGAAAAATATACCTAATGAAAAATTGTACGGGAAAAGAAGGAATGAGTCAGGGAGGCTAGGAAAGATCATTCCAGGGAAGACCTGCTGGGAGGATGTGACATTTGATTTATGATTGAAACCGTCAACCACCAGGAACAAAGCATTGCCCCAGAGAAAGAGCCTGTGCAATGAGTGAGTGTTTCACTGTCACAGGCCAGAGCAGCTGGTGCAGACGGGTGGAAGGAGGAGGAAGGGGGAGGACAGGTGGGGGCTGGGGCATTGCAGGAGAGTCCTGGGCCTCTGTGAAACTCCCCCAGATGCCTGCCTGGTCCAGAACTCTGCTCCTATGGGAAACAAGGGGAACTGCACTAAGGATCACTTTTGTTATGCTTGAAGTTGGACTTAACTGTCCAAAAAGCCATGAGCTCTTTGAGGGAAAGGACTGCCTTGCCCCTACTGCCATGATCCACAGTTGGTGCTCTTTAGAGGATTCTTTATACTCAGTAACTGGCTCAATCCTAGGAGGTGGGAGGGAAATGAGCCCTGGGGGACTATGATATGAAACCTGATGTACAGGGGTGAATAGTGTCCTCCAAACATTTGTGTCCACCTGGAACCTCAGAATGTGACCTTATTTGGAATAGGGTCTTTGCAGATGTGACTAGTTAAGGTCAGGTCATACTGGGTTAAGGTGGGCCCTTAAGTCCAACATGACTGGTGTCCTTATAACACACACAGACACAGCGGAGAGACCACCACAAGAAGACAGAAGAAGAACTTGGAGTTTTGCTGCTGCAAGCCAAGGAAGTCCAGGGATGGCTGGCAACCACCAAAAGCTAGGAAAAAGCAAGGCAGGATTCTTCCCTAGAGCCTTTGGAGGGAGCATGGCCCTGCCACCATCCTGATTTCAGATTGCTGGCCTCTAGAACTGAGAGAGAAGAAATCCCTGTTGTGTAAGCTACCCAGTTTGTGGCACTTTGTTAGGCCAGCCCTAGAAAACTAACACTTGCTCAGGGTCACCCAGAAGTCAGTATCTGTATGCAAACCCAGTTTTTCTGCTTCCAGAGCAGGAGATTTCCCCATGAATTTCTACTAATAAAGTGTTTTTAAATGCAAATGCTTCAGAGTAAGTGCACAGACATTCATTTACTCAGCAAATATTTATTCAGTGTCTACTACCCGCCGGGGGTAGTTCTAGGTTCTGGAAAATCCTGTTCCTGTTTACAACGTATTAGGGGGAGGACACTCCCCTCCCCCCGGAAAAAAAAGATACAGTAGGTCAGACGGTGCAAAGACCTATAGAGACACAGAACACGGGGTGAGGGGCGATTCAGATGCGTGTGTATGTGGGTGGGGAGGAGGAGCTGCTATTTTATACAAGGTGCTGGGGATCTTCTGACAGGTGGCTTTTGAAAGCGGCAGGCAGTGGGAATGGCAAATGCAAAGGCCTGGTGGCGGGGACGTGTTGGGCCTGCAGCAGGCCAGCGTGGCTGGAGAGGAGCGTGCAAAGGGCACAGAGCTTGGGGAACGAGCTCGAAGAGGAGGCGGAGGCCACAGAAGACCTGTAGGGTTCCTCCGTGCCCTGGCAGAGCCCCGTACGGCGCCACACCCAACATGGCGGCAACGCGGGGCCTGCCTGTGGGCGAGAGGAAGTGCGTGTCGGCAGGCGCCGGAAGTGGCTAGAGGTCCCGCCCCTTGCTGGGGTCTCTGTAGAGCCGCGGCCGCGCCGGCATCGAGCATCCCTGGCCCGGCAGGCTGGAGGCCCCGGGGCTGCGGCTCCGGCAGCCGCGGCACGGCCCGCCCGCGACATGGCCAGCTCCGGAGAGGTACATCCCGCGTCTTTCTCCGCTCTGCTCCTGCCTCGGCGGCCTCGGCCCCCCAGGTTCTTCTCGTCTCAACACCGGTCCCCATGCGTTCTTTCTGTCCCGACCCCTACCCCACTCCGTCCTCCGATCCGGACCCTAGCCTTGCATCCTTGCCCAATCCTGACCCCCAGGCCCTCGCCCTGCCTCCCAAGGCACACACTGTTTCCCTCCTTGGCTTTCCATCCCTTTTCCAGCCCCACATTCCTGACCGCCAGAGTTGCTCCCCGCCTCTCTGCCCTCTGAGTTTCCGGGCCCTTTCTCCCTGCCCCTTTTCCTCGGCTTAGTGCTTGCAGCTCTAGGACGTTCCTCTCTGTGTCCACTTCCCACCCTGTCTTCTGTCTCTGGATGCTCAGTTTCAGTCCAGCCCACTTGTCTCTGGAGCCTGCTTGTTGACTTCGGTGGGGGGGGGGGTGGTGGTAGAGGAAAAGACATTTCACCTGGGGTACTTACATCTTATCTGGAATTCATTTCCCAGCGTTCCACAAATCTGGGGCCGATGGAGAATCCCACCGCGTCTGCCGTTATGTGGTGCAAGGTGTTTTCTCTGCACACAAGGGTATAGGGGGACTGGAGTTGGACTACTGGCTTCCCTTTTGTTGCTTCCTGCCTACCTGGGTATCTGTCATCTTCCAGGACTCAAACTGTTGGGCACACTTCTAAGTTTTAGGAGGTTGCCTGGGTTCTAGAGAACAAGTGTGAGAGGTTCAAGTCTTTTCCGCAGAGTGGATGGGACATGAGTATGTGGAAGGAGGCCTGGGCTTGCTGACTGTTCTCCAGCCCCAGTGGCTCCTTGATTGACAGGGAAGGGTGTGTGCCCAATTGCAGACTGACGATAGAATTGAAGGGCCAGACAACTCCAGCTCCCTGAGGAAGAGTTCTGGGGTAGCCTGGCTGTGTTAGCAGATTGCAGTTAGTTGTATGTACCTTGCAGAGTGGGTGGGTCTGGTACCTTGGTCTTACGGAGTCCTGGCTCAAAGGCCCCTCTGTCCTGTGAAGCACTTGGGAGTGACCTGGCTGTTGAGGCCTGCTTCTTTTTGAGACAGAGTCTCACTTTGTTGGCCAGGTTAGAGTGAGTGCCATGGTCAGCCTAGCTCACGGCAACCTCAAACTCCTGGGCTTAAGCAATCCTTCTGCCTCAGTCTCCTGAGTAGCTGGGACTACAAGCATGTGCCACCATGCCCGGCTAATTTTTTCTATATATATTATTTGGCCAATTAATTTATTTCTATTTATAGTAGAGATGGGGTCTCGCCCTTGCTCAGGCTGGTTTCGAACTCCTGACCTGGAGCAAACAGCCTGCCCGGCCTCCCAGAGTGCTAGGATTATAGGCGTGAACCGCTGCGCCTGGCCGAGGCCTGCTTCTTGTTGGCATTGCAGACACCTTTTAGGCTGAGAAGGAGAGAGGTGAGTGTGGATATCAAGGTCTCTTTTTCTGGGAGAGTCAAATTATTTATTTATTGAGATATAATTCACATACTACAGGCTAGGCATGGTGGCTCTTGCCTGTAATCTTAGCACTCTGGGAGGCCGAGGTGGGAGAATAGATCAAGGTCAGGAGTTCAAAACCAGCCTGAGCAAGAGTGAGACCCCGTCTCTACTAAAATAGAAAGAAATTAATTGGCAAACTAAAAATATATAGAGAAAATTAGCCGGGCATGGTGGCGCATGCCTGTAGTCCCAGCTACTTGGGAGGCTGAGGCAGAAGGATTGCTTGAGCCCAGGAGTTGGAGGTTGCTGTGAGCTAGGCTGACGCCACAACACTCTAGCCCAGACAACAGAGCCAGACTTTGTCTCAAAAAAAAAAAAAAAAAAAATTCACATACTACGAAATTCACACTTTTTTTTTTTTTTTTTTTTGAGACAGAGTCTTGCTTTGTTGCCCAGGCTAGAGTGAGTGCCGTGGCGTCAGCCTAGCTCACAGCAACCTCAAAGTCCTGAGCTCAAGCAATCCTTCTGGCTCAGCCCCCCGAGTAGCTGGGACTACAGGCATATGCCACCATGCCTGGCTAATTTTTTCTATATGTTTTTAGTTGGCCAATTAATTTCTTTCTATTTATAGTAGAGATGGGGTCTCACTCTTGCTCAAGCTGGTTTCGAACTCCTGACCTCGAGCAATCCACCCACCTTGGCCTCCCAGAGTGCTAGGATTACAGGCGTGAGCCACCGCGCCCGGCCGAAATTCACACTTTTAAAGTGTACAATTCAGTGATTTTTTTTGTTGTTGTTGTTTTTTTTTAAGAAAACTATATTCACCAAGGTTGTGCAACCATCCCCTCTCTTTGATTCCAGAATGGGGTGTCTGATTTTGAAAGTCATTGCTGACTTTAAAATTAATGAGTTTAATGAATAACTAAACTCTTTAAACCACTTTCATGTCATCATTATAGCCAGGTGGCTCCCAGTGTGCCTGATAAGGATCACTTGGACCTGTTACAAGCACATTCTAGGGCCTGTTTCTCACCCCTGAATTGGAATTTCAAGAGGCTCCAGAAATTCGGTGTCTGGTCAGGACCTCTCAGGAGGCCCCAGCCTCTCTTTCCTGGTGCTGGAGAGAAGGACAGTTCCTGGCTCCGCACATCGGGCCCTGCTTTCTGCATTGATTGCCCTCTGACCTTGGGTTAGTTACCTGGGTTTTTTTTTAAGATGGAGGATGAGTCTGCCTCAGTTTCCCCTGTGGCTAACAACATATTGTCTCAGAGATAGATGGAAACAAGTATGAATTTATTTGGGTATGTGTGGAGGTAGGCATATTTGGGCCACGTTTTTATTTCACAGATTAAGAAACTTGGGCTGAGTATGGTGGCTCTTGCTTGTAATTCCAGCACTTTGGGAGGCTGAGGCAGGAGGGTAACTTGAGGCCAGGAGTTGGAGACCAGCCTTGGTAACATATAGAGACCCCATCTCTACAAAAAAATAGAAAAATAACTAGGCGCAGTGGCCCATGCCTGCAGTCCCAGCTATTGGGGAGGCTGAGGCAGGAGGATTGCTTAACGCCAAGAGTTTAAGGCTGCAGGGAGCTATGATGATGCCACTGTACTCTGTCCTGGGTGACAGAGCAAGACCCTGTCTCAACAGCAACAATAAGAAAAGGAACTCGGAGGCCCATTCGCTCCCTCTTGTCATCCTGGTGGACACCTCTGGTTTGTTCTTGCTTCTCCAGAGCTTGCAACCTTTTCTGGGTGCCAAGGGTAGATTTACCAAAGTTGTCTAAGAAAACTAAGTTCCAGAGAAATGACTCAGTTGTTGCAAACCCAGCAGCCACCTCCCAGGATTAGCTGGCCAGAGATTCAGGGGGTGGGGGGGCCATCATGAGCTGTTGCCCCGCCCAGCCTGTGTGCTGCTGGCCTTGCCACAGCATTTGGGGTCTGGCCTGAGATGAAATTTTTCTTTTATTTGAGGCACAGCATGTGGAAAAAATGATCCTGTGGAATGTGCTGAGGCTGGATAGAGGGAGCTGGGACTTAATTCTTGGTGCATTCTCTCTTTCTTTCTTTTTTTTTTTTTTAATTCTTGTGATTTCTAGGTAGTTTTAAGAAAAATTCAGCATAGTAGCATAGCTGGAAATTATATGATGCTGGAGTTTTTTATAGTGTTTTGCTCTTGTTCTTCCTCTTACCCATGAGAGCACACCAGTGGCAGTCTTTTTTTTTTTTTTTTTTTTGAGACAGAGTCTCACTTTGTTGCGCAGGCTAGAGTGCCGTAGCATCAGCTTAGCTCACAGCAACCTCAAACTCCTGGGCTCAGGTGATCCTCCTGCCTCAGCCTCCTGAGTAGCTGGGACTACAGGTATGTGCCACCATGCCTGGCTAATGTTTTCTATATAGTTTTAGTTGTCCAATTAATTCTTTTCTATTTTTTTTAGTAGAGACGGGGTCTTGCTCTTGCTTAGACTGGTCTCGAACTTCTGACCTCAAGCGATCCTCCTGCCTCGGGCTCCCAGCCTCCCAAGAGTGCTAGAATTACAGGCGTGAACCACCGTGACTGGCCTCCAGTGGCATTCTTACTTCATAAATCTACAAATTAGGGATGGGGTAGTGGGGCTCAGGCCATTCAAAATAGAAGTAAACCCAGTCTTGTGATTTCATAGCCCCAAGTCCTCTGCAGAGCCCTATTTGCCAAGGCCTCCTGATAGGGGTTGTCCCTGGTTTTGGTAGAAATTATCCCTGGTTCTGACAAGGATAGTCCCTGGTTCAGGAGCTTGTCCCTTGGGGATGGATTCCACAGGTCTAGGTTGGGAATCCAATTGTTATGAGGTACCTGAGTGATCCCCTTGACTGTTCTCTGGGAAATACTATGTGACGGGAAAGTCATCGGACCCAGAATACGACACAGCACAGCTGTGGACTTGGGTCTGAGGGCTGCGTTCTGCCCTTGTGACAGAGGAAGCAAGGAGGCAGGCTGGGGGGCAGGGGAGGGCAGATGAAGAAGGGCAGGGGGAAGAGTCGAAGCCGTCGAGATAAGCTTGACTCTCTGACCCTCGTGATAAATACACTATCTGAGTTGGCCATGTTCTTTGGTGTTCCTTGTAGCTTTCTTTTGGAGGATGGAGGAATATTCTTTAAACATCCCTGGACACCTGTCTTGGGCCTGGCAGGACAGGAGCCCACTGGAACAGGGTGAAAGGGCTGCACAGTCAGCGTTCCCAGGAAACCCCTGACGCCTGCGTGGGGTGTGCAGATAGGCTCTTCCCCTACGGCCCTCATGGTTGCCATGGCAGCAGCAGAGCTTTCCAAAACTCAAAGTTTCTATCCATGCACATATGTACGGGAAGCAGGGTGGAAGACAGGAGGCTGGAGGTGAGGGCCGTGTAGACACAGTTGCTGGAGAGGCAGCAGGGGTGGTTCTGGGCGCTGTCTCCTGGGTGCCTAGAGAGAGGAGCACCCTGGAGGAGGCAGGAGGAGCCTGAGGCGGGAGTGGGGCGTTGCAGGGACTCATCCTCCACGAACCCTGCTTAGTAAAGTCTTGTGTATTCCTCTGTTCTTTTTTTTTTTTTTTTTTTTTTTTTTTGAGACAGAGTCTCGCTTTGTTGTCCAGGCTAGAGTGAGTGCCGTGGCGTCAGGCTAGCTCACAGCAACCTCAAACTCCTGGGCTCGAGCGATCCTTCTGCCTCAGCCTCCCGAGTAGCTGGGACTACAGGCATGCGCCACCATGCCCGGCTAATTTTTTATATACATATCAGTTGGCCAATTAATTTCTTTCTATTTATAGTAGAGACGGGGTCTCGCTCTTGCTCAGGCTGGTTTTGAACTCCTGACCTTGAGCAATCCGCCCGCCTCGGCCTCCCAGAGAGCTAGGATTACAGGTGTGAGCCACCACGCCCGGCCATATTCCTCTGTTCTTGATTTGGGGATTTTATATCACATTAGCGTGGGTCCAGCCCTTCTCCCTCTTGATTGTACAAGTCAAAAGGGCATTGAGGCCGGTCGCGGTGGCTCACGCCTGTAATCCTAGCTCTTGGGAGGCCGAGGCGGGCGGATTGCTCAAGGTCAGGAGTTCAAAACCAGCCTGAGCAAGAGCGAGACCCTGTCTCTACTATAAATAGAAAGAAATTAATTGGCCAATTGATATATATATAAAAAAAAATTAGCCGGGCATGGTGGCGCATGCCTGTAGTCCCAGCTACTCGGGAGGCTGAGGCAGAAGGATCGCTCGAGCCCAGGAGTTTGAGGTTGCTGTGAGCTAGGCTGACGCCATGGCACTCACTCTAGCCTGGACAACAAAGGGAGACTCTGTCTCAAAAAAAAAAAAAAAAAAAAAAAGGGCATTGAGGCCGGTCGCGGTGGCTCACGCCTGTAATCCTAGCACTCTGGGAGGCCGAGGCGGGCGGATTGCTCGAGCTCAGGAGTTCGAAACCAGCCTGAGCAAGAGCGAGACCCAGTCTCTACTATAAATAGAAAGAAATTAATTGGCCAACTAATATATATAGAAAAAATTAGCCGGGCATGGTGGCGCATGCCTGTAGTCCCAGCTACTCGGGAGGCTGAGGCAGCAGGATTGCTGGAGCCTAGGAGATTGAGGTTGCTGTGAGCTAGGCTGACGCCATGGCACTCACTCTAGCCTGGGCAGCAAAGTGAGACTCTGTCTCAAAAAAAAAAAAAAAAAAAAAAAAGGCATTGAGCATTTGGACCAAAGCTCACGTTAGGAAAGAACACCTGGTAGCTTGCTGGATAGCTACAGCACAGCAAATGAGATCTACACATATCTTATTGGAAATGCCAACATGAGTCTCTAACCAGAAAATATGAAAAATGGAGATAAATTGTGTCCCTATTATTTAATACTGATTTTAAGATTTGAAAACCTCATTAGTCTAGTAGATACTGTCTTCTTTATAAGGACTTGTGTAGTTTTATTCTCAATGGTGGTTCCTCTACTTTTGCTTAATGGCAATGCTGAAATAGCTGTTGTTGTCAGACATTGTTCTAAGGATGTGATGTGTGATAACTCATTTAGCTGTTAAGGCAGCCCTGCGAGGTGAAGACAGTGTTATTGTCCTCATTAACTAACTAACTAACTAACTAACTAACTAACTAACTGACTGACTGACTAACTAACTTCCTTCCTCCCTTCCTCCCTCCCTCCCTCCCTCCCTCCCTCCCTCCCTCCCTCCCTGGCTCAAGTGATCCTCCTGCTCCAAGCTCCTGAGCAGCTGGGACTACAGGTGTACACCACTGCACTTGGCTTTCAATAAGTTTCTTTTTTTTTTTTTTTTGAGACAGAGTCTCGCTTTGTTGCCCAGGCTAGAGTGAGTGCCGTGGCATCAGCCTAGCTCACAGCAACCTCAAACTCCTGGGCTCAAGTGATCCTTCTGCCTCAGCCTCCCGGGTAGCTGGGACTACAGGCATGCGCCACCATGCCCGGCTAATTTTTTTTATATATATATCAGTTGGCCAATTAATTTCTTTCTATTTATAGTAGAGACGGGGTCTCGCTCTTGCTCAGGCTGGTTTTGAACTCCTGACCTTGAGCAATCCGCCCGCCTCGGCCTCCCAAGAGCTAGGATTACAGGCGTGAGCCACAGCGCCCGGCCCTCAATAAGTTTCTTGATAGCATTCTCCTACTGAAGGGTTTTCAAGAATATATGAATAGTTTGACGTCTGGGACAGAGTCAGGGAATAGTGGCTTTCAACAGTGGAGAACCTTGGTGCATGGTTACATTGTTGAGCCTAAAATTGTGCCACAGTTGACCGGTGGCCTTTAGTAGGAAAAACTTCTTTTAAATGCATAATGATCTTTTTACTAATCTTTTACTTTTGAAGAGAGATTATGGTTTGCAGATCTAAAAAGGAGTTTTGAAGCTTTTCATGAATTCTTTGCTATGCAGTTAAGGTTTTTCATGAAAGCACCTTCTTTCCCCTGGACCATGGTGAGGGCTTCTCTTAGCTTCTCTCCCTGGCTGGGGAGGCCAGGCCGATGGCTGCCTTTGGGGATCCTGTAGGAAATTGGTGTCCCCCTTATTTTCAGGACATGTCCAACGATGATGACACACACTCTGCTGGGATGGCGGGTGGCGCCCACCTCCTGGGGTTCTCTGACGAGATCCTACTGCACATCCTCAGCCACGTCCCCAGCACAGACCTGATTTTGAATGTCCGGTGCACCTGCCGGAAGCTCGCAGCCCTGTGCCTTGACAAGAGCCTCGTGCACACCGTGTTGCTGCAGAAGGACTATCAGGTGAGGTGGGTGAGGGGACGGGAGATTGGAAACAACCTAGATGTTGTCTTTGAGGACTGGCATAGCCCTGCTGTGCAGCTGACAAAGAAGGGGTCTTGACTGGAGCAGTCTTCAGGATGGACCAAGTGACAAAAGCAAGGGCAGAACAGTGTGGATGATACGACACCTGGGGAGGAGAGTGCAGGTATATGTTGACCTTGTTCTGGGAGGAAACCTAGGGCCTCAGGCCTGGAGGGCGTAGGAGAGTTACTTGCCCATAGACACCTAAGGAGTGGCACTGCTGGGTCACAGGATAGGTTTGGAAGTTTCTTGTAAAGGAAAATGCATTGCCCTCCAGAGGCACAGTGTGAGGACACCATCTTACACCCCACCAGCAGTGGGCGAGAGTTCCAGTTGCTCTGTATCCTCACCAACATTCAGAGGTGTCAGTTTTTTAAGTTTTGGCCATTCTAGTGGGTGGGACATGGTATCTCATTGTGGTTTTAACTCACGGTTTAACTGATGAAGGATGCTGCCTGTCATGTTTTGTGAAGTGTATGGGCCATTTTCAGAAGTGTCTGTTCAAGTCTTTTGCCCAGTTTTTACAGAGTTGTGTTTTCCTTAGTAAGTTGTGGGGTTCTGTATATCTTTTGGGTACCCATCCTTTGTTAGATATATGTGTTGTGACTTATCTCCCTGGTTTTTTTCCCAGTCTGGCTTGGTGTTTCATTTTTTAACTGTCTTTTGAAAGGCATAGATATTAACTTTTGGTGAAGTACGATTTATTAATTTTTTTTTTTTTTTTACCTATTGTTCGTGAATATATATTTTTTTTATTTTTTATTTTTATTTATTTTTTTATTTTTTTAATTTTTTTTAATTTTTAATTTTTTTTAATTTTTTTATTATTTTTATTTTATTTTTTTTACGATTTATTAATTTTGAATGTGTGCTTTTTGTGTTGTTTTGAAGAAATCTTTTGTTAAACCTGAGATCATGAAGATTTTCTCCTGTGTCTAGAAGTTTTATAATTTTTCTTTTTTTTTTTTTTGGAGAGACAAGGTCTTGCTCTGTTTCCCAGTTCTTGAGTGCAGTGGGATGATCGTAGTTCATTGTATCCTTGACTATGCCTCAGGCACACACCACCACGCCTGGCTAATTTTTCTATTCATTACAGAGATGGGGTAGATATGGGGTCTTGCTATGTTCCCCAGGCTGGTCTCAGACCCCTGGGCTCAAGCGATCCTTCCACCTCAGCCTCCCAAGTAGCTGGCTGTGTTTAAAATATGCCTCTCCTTTGAGTGCGCAGTCCTGTGTGTAGACCTTTCCTGCAGAGAAGAAATCCTGTGTGCTGAAGCCTGTTGTATGTGGATACTCGAAGCAGCGTTGCTCACCACAGGGTTATGCTGGAAACAGCCACAGCGTGCGGCTGTAGGTAACTGGCTGCTGTGCTCTCCCCACTGAGTATTTCATGGTTCACCTAAGCCAGTCCCAGCTAGATTCATGAGCAAAATGTAAGAATGTGAAAACAGCTTCGTAGGGCACGATTCCAGCTCTGCAGCGTGTGTCAGAGAGAGGGGCCATGCCCAGGCAGCCCTCTTGTGCAGTCTGCCGCGGGAGGCTTTTGCGGGTGGTCAGGCTCCTCAGCTAAGGACCCTTCTTCTTTTTTTTATACGCTTTATTGAGATATGATTCACATGCCATACAATTGACTCATTTATTTAAAGTGTACAATTTGATGTTTTTTGTTTTTATTTATTTATTTAATTTTTTTTTTGAGACAGAGTCTCGCTTTGTTGCCCAGGCTAGAGTGAGTGCCGTGGCATCAGCCTAGCTCACAGCAACCTCAAACTCCTGGGCTCAAGCAATCCTTTAGCCTCCTGAGTGCTGGGACTACAGGCATGCGCCACCATGCCTGGCTAATTTTTTCTATATATATTAGTTGGCCAATTAATTACTTTCTATTTATAGTAGGGACGGGGTCTCGCTCTTGCGCAGGCTGGTTTTGAACTCCTGAGCTTGAGCAATCCGCCCGCCTCGGCCTCCCAGAGTGCTAGGATTACAGGCGTGAGCCACCTCGCCCAGCCTGATGTTTTTTAGTATATTACATTATTAATTTTATTGAATTGTGGTAAAATATATATGATATAAAATTTGTCGTTTTAACCATTTTAAAAATTGTGACTGAAAATAAAATTTACTGTCTTAATCATTTTTAAGTGTGCAGTTCAGTGACTGTAAGCACATTTCACAATGTTGTGTAACTGTCACCACCATCTATCTCTGGAACTTTTTCACCATCTGAAAGTGGAACCATTAAGTAATAACTTCCCACTGTCCTCTCCCTTGGCCCCTGGTAGCTTCTATTCTACCATCTGTTTCTGCGGATTTGCCTGTCGTAGGCGTTTCGTGTCAGTGGAGTCGTGCACATTGACCTTTTGTGCCTGGCTTCTCTCACCGAGAGTCATGTTTAAGTTCATCCATGTTGTCGCAGGTGTTGGAACTTTGTTCCTTTCTGTGGTTGAAAGGTATTTATTCCATTGTATGGATAGACTGCATTTTTTCATCCATTCTTCTATTAATGTATGTTTGGGTGGTTTCTGCCTTTGGGTTATTGTGGATCACAGGTGAGTGGGTATCTGTGTGACTCCCAGTCTCAGTTCCTTTGGTTGTATACCTAGGAGTGGCATTGCCCTGTCATGTGGTTCTTCTGCTGCCCACTGCCCCATGGCAGGGTGGTCTTGACTGTTGGCTTGAGCTAAGCGTGTGGGAAGGGGTAGGGTTGGCTTCCTCTCCTGGCCGGAGGCATGCCTCTGCAGGGCCTGCGCGGCTCCCTGATTGTCGTGGGGGAGCATGGGGGGAGCGTGCATGCTTAGGGGTGAAGGAGATGCCCAGCTGCTTTCAGCTCCTTTCCCTCCTCTCCCTGCTCTGCCCTGTCCTGCAGGCCAATGAGGACAAGGTGAAGCAGCTGGTGAAGGAGATCGGCCGGGACATCCAGCAGCTGAGCTTGGCCGGCTGCTACTGGCTGTCAGGCTCCACTGTGGAGCACGTGGCCCGCTGCCGCAGCCTCGTGAAGGTGAACCTCTCGGGCTGCCACCTCACCTCCCTGCGCCTCTCCAAGATGCTGTCGGCCCTGCAGCACCTGCGCTCCCTGGCCATCGATGTGAGCCCTGGCTTCGACGCCAGCCAGCTGAGTGGCGAGTGCAAGGCCACACTGAGCCGCGTCCGAGAGCTCAAGCAGACGCTGTTCACGCCCTCCTATGGCGTGGTGCCCTGCTGCACCAGCCTCGAGAAGCTGCTGCTCTACTTCGAGATCCTGGACCGCACGCGTGAGGGGGCCATCCTCTCGGGCCAGCTCATGGTGGGCCAGAGCAACGTGCCCCACTACCAGAACCTGCGGGTCTTCTACGCCCGCCTGGCCCCGGGCTACATCAACCAGGAGGTGGTGCGGCTGTACCTGGCTGTGCTCAGCGACCGCACGCCTGAGAACCTCCACGCCTTCCTCATCTCTGTCCCTGGCAGCTTTGCTGAGAGTGGGGCCACCAAGAACCTCTTAGATTCCATGGCCCGCAATGTCGCCTTGGATGCCCTGCAGCTGCCCAAGTCCTGGCTGAACGGCTCGTCCCTCCTCCAGCACATGAAGTTCAACAACCCGTTTTACTTCAGCTTCAGCCGGTGCACCCTGTCTGGTGGCCACCTGATCCAGCGGGTTATCAATGGCGGCAAGGACCTCCGGAGCCTGGCCAGCCTGAACCTCAGCGGCTGTGTCCACTGCCTCTCCCCGGACTCCCTGCTCCGCAAGGCAGAGGACGATATTGACAGCAGCATCCTGGAGACATTGGTGGTGTCCTGCTGCAACCTTCGGCACCTGAACCTCTCAGCCGCCCACCACCACAGCTCCGAGGGCCTGGGCAGGCACCTCTGCCAGCTCCTGGCCCGGCTGCGCCACCTGCGCTCCCTCTCCCTGCCTGTCTGCTCTGTTGCGGACTCGGCACCTCGGGCCGACCGGGTACCCGCCCAGCCCGTCATGCACGCTGTGCCCCGCGGCTTTGGCAAGAAGGTGCGCATAGGCGTGCAGTCCTGCCCCAACCCCTTCTCGGGCCAGACGGTCCCCCAGCCTTCCTCTGTGTTCTGGTCTCTGCTGAAGAACTTGCCCTTTTTGGAACACCTTGAGCTGATTGGGTCCAACTTCTCCTCTGCCATGCCGCGCAATGAGCCTGCCATCCGCAACTCCCTCCCTCCCTGCAGCCGGGCGCAGAACGTTGGGGACTCGGAGGTGGCCGCCATTGGCCAGCTGGCCTTCCTGCGGCACCTGACGCTGGCCCAGCTACCCAGTGTGCTGACAGGCTCTGGGCTGGTCAGTATCGGCCTGCAGTGCCAGCAGCTCCAGTCCCTCTCACTGGCCAACCTGGGCATGATGGGGAAGGTGGTCTACATGCCCGCCCTCTCGGACATGCTGAAACACTGCAAGCGGCTGAAGGACCTCAGGTGAGGGGCCTGGTCGGTGTCTCCCTGGCCTCTGCTGGCTCTCCCCCTAGAGGCTGGCAGAGGGGAAGTGAGTAGCACTTGTTGTTTGCAGACCTGCTGTGGGCCTGCCAGGTGTGGAGCTCAAAGATGGATGTGACACAGGCCTGTCCTCTTGGAGCCCAGATGCTTGTGGTCAGAGCATCGCTGTGTACAAGACGGGGTTCAGGGGCAATCTGGGGAATATGGCAATCTGATGGAGCTCCCGTGGAGTGCAGGGGGCAGACATCTGAGCTTAATGTCGTCGTCTTTATTTCTTATGGTTATTTAAGTGACTGCTATGTACAATACTGCTGTTGTACATAATCTCATTTAATCCTTGTAATAATCCTTGAAGGTGGGTAATAATTGTTCCTATATAGCAGAGCTGGTAAGGGCAGAGTCAGGATTTGAACCCACAACCTTCTTGCTCAACTTTTTGGTTTTTGAAGGCTGTGTAGGAGTTAGCCAGGGATGCAGGGCCAAGGCTTTCTGGAGTAGTAAGTAGCATGTGCAGGGGCCCAAGAGGCTTAAAATATGCCAGAGGCCAATGGGTTCAGCATGCACAGGCAGAGTGGGGAGGTGGGAGGGAGGAGGTGGTGAGGTGGGCGGGGCAGGCAGGTGGAGGTGCTGCAAGACGTCTGCCAGGGGGGTCCTTGGCATCCCCGTGGACTGGAGGGACAAGATGGAGAAGACAGGGATTGGTTTGGGGTCAGGGTGTGGTCTCCTGGGGTGGGTAGGACCGGGGCTGGGGTAGCAGGACCCGTCTGAGGGAGCAGAAGGAGGTGGAACCCACGGGCCTCAGAGGCTGTTGTCAGGGAGAACCAAGCAGAGATGGATTTACACTGAATTATGGCTCGGGGAAAGCATGTTCTTTTGAGGTCCTAGTATTTAAAGGATAAGAATTCGTTAACTTAAGATATCTTTGAAATCTTGACACATAGATCTGATCTTGAAAAATTACCCCAAATGTAGTGAAGGCATCGACCCAGCGCCCTGAGGGACTCAGGTCAGGGAGCCAGGAAGGAGGTGTTGGAAGGTCGCTTTCTGTGAGTTCCTCGCTGGGTGAGCGCATGTGAGGCAGCCGTGGGAGCATGAAGCCTGTCTCAGCGGAAGGGGCACTTGGGCACATGTGTCACTGTCCCAGAGTAGTTAGTGTTCACTTAGTGCCTCTGCCGTGGGCCAGGCCTCTGAGCCAGTCATCCTCACAACCGTCCCCTGAGCCAGGTGCACCGATGCTCCCATTTCACAGGTGAGGCTGTGGAAGCTCAGAGGAGCAACTGTGTCTCACCCAGAGCTTGACCTTCGCCCTCGAGCCAAGGTCAGAGTAGAGATAAGTGTGTCCTGTGTGAATCTCCCCGATTCCCCCTGGAAGGCTTGGGCACCACAGGAAGCAGCCAGACCCGAGTGGAGGCGGCAGAATGCTTTGCTGCTCACACCCTGGAGCCTTCCAGAGTGGCTCAGCCAGGCCGGGTGCCTCCCTTGAGGCCTCTGAGTGCAGCAGTGCTGGGACTCCCTGCTGGCATCGGGGCAAGAAGCCAGGGACCAAACCCAGGCCTCCCAAATGGCAGAGCAGATTGCTCGAAGCCTCTTTTTTCTGCCCTGTTGAGTCAGCGTGTCTGGGTCTGGGGAGGGGCAGCCTCATGCTTGCTCCAAGAGCCGGGCTGCCGGCTTTTCAGCATCCCCTGGTTTAGATGTTTGAGTCTAAGTTCATGTCAATTTTGGGCTAAATTGTTACGTTTGGGGAGAACATTGTCACCACGTGTAGCTGAACGTGTCACCTCTGACCACAGCAGTCAATCCCCTTCACCACCTCCATTTTGAAGCCTTTCTGACCTCGGAGGATGCCTTCCTCCTCCTCCTCCTCCTCGGAGTCTCTGCAGCCCCCCACAGCCCCTGTCTCTCACTGGCTCATCTCTCTCCAGTGGCTTCTCCCACCCCATCTCCTCCTGGCTTTCCCCAAGGCTGTGGTGAGGAGCTGCAGGTGGGCCTTGAAGGACATTCAGCATCCAGAGCCCCTGGGGTCTGCTCTCTGTCACCCTGTTCGTGCCTTGTGATTGGGAATCGAAAGTTTCCTAACGCAGACAGCCCAACCGGCCCAGACTCTGGGCTGAGCTCTGTCTGGGTCTGCCAGTCTGGCTGCTGGATTTTTGCTTTCTCACCAACCCATAAAAGCTGGAGCTTCTCATAGCTGAGTGGTTGATAAAAACAGAAACCAAGGAAAAAAGAAGAAAGTCCTACATTCTTATAGTTTAACATGCCAGAGCACTGGAAGGTCGAGATGCCGCAGGCCGGGCCCCAAGTGTCCCCAGAGCGGCTATGCGCAGCCTCCCAGCGGGCAGGCCTGAGCGAGAGTCAGGGCTGCTCTGGAGTCCTCGGCTCATCGGTGGCTTTTGGCCTTGGAGCCAGAGGAACCCCCAGATGGGCCAGGGAGGGTACTTGGCGAGAATTGGTCAGGAAGAGGAACAAGAATTGTGAAGGAGGGCTGGGCGAGGTGGCTCATGCCTGTAATCTTAGCACTCTGGGAAGCCGAGAAGGGCGGATTGCTTGAGGTCAGGAGTTCGAAACCAGCCTGAGCAAGAGCAAGACCCCATCTCTACTATAAATAGAAATAAATTAATTGGCCAACTAATATATATAGAAAAAATTAGCTGGGCATGGTGGCACATGCCTGTAGTCCCAGCTACTCGGGAGGCTGAGGCAGCAGGATTGCTTGATCCCAGGAGTTTGAGGTTGCTGTGAGCTAGTCTGATGCCATGACACTCACTCTAGCCCGGGCAACAAAGTGAGACTCTGTCTCAAAAACAAAAAAACAAACAAACAAAAAAGATTTGCGAAGGAGGTGCTTGGGGGGGGTGCGTTCTGGAAGACAGAGGAGGAGGTGACTGTGGTATGTGTACCTTTGAACTTAAGTGCTGTCAGCCAGCTACTTCACCTCTTTCATGTGCTCATAGGTCTTGACCCCTTTGATATTCTCAACAACCCCATGAGTGTAGACCGTGTCACCCGCTTTACAAGGCCCTGAGTGTCAGTGAACTTGCCCGGGTCACACAGCTGGTCCGCACATGTAGCCGGGAGTGTTTCCTGCCTCACAGGGCAACCGGGCATTGAATGGGGCAACGTGGCAGCATTTAGTGGTTACCGAGTGACCTCCAGGGTTTGGGACATGGTCCTTGTGGCTAAGTGTCTTCCCCAGGACCAAGGTCCTGCGTGCAACCTGGGGAGGCCTGCACGACTCAAGATGAATGGGTTTTGTGGGCTGGCCTGAGAACCTGCCCGCCACTCATAATGGCATCTCTGTGCACAAACTCAAGCCTGTGCCCAGCAGCCGCTGAGAACCACGTCTGCTCTGAGTTGGGTACTGCCTGTTCAGAACAAACTCCAGTTTCTAAAACGTGGCCAAATGGCCCTGTTCCTCTGGATGCCTGCCTTCTGCGGCAGGGGAGCCCAGGGAAGCTGGAGCGAAAGGAGCAGGTGGCGCTTGCTTGCCTGTGGGCAGGAGCTGCACAGAAGAAATGGTGTCCGGGGCTCAGGGGAGGCTGGCACACCACTCCTGGGGCTGCCAGGGCAGCCGGGGCCCTGCACTTCCCTGGGATGTTCCTGAGATGGCAGCCCCCGGCAGTCCCAGGCGACTGGCCACTGCACCCCCCACCATTGTGACCCAGAGCACTGTGCCTTCCTGGCTCCTGGTAGGGAGGAGGTGGTCAGGGACAAGTTGTTCTGGTCCAGGCCTCACACAGCTTAGGATTCATAACACACCTCCCTAGCAAGAGGTCTCCAAGTTGGGCGGAAGAGGGCACCTTCTCTCCGCAGACTGATTAAGCCCTGCCTTGCGGTGGAGGGAGGGGGAGAGCATTACTCTGAGTCACCTTGGGCTGCTGTGACCTCGGAACCAGGGCAGCATCTGGGCGGAAGCAAGAGCCATTTCAGAGCCAGGCCCTGGCATGCTGTCCCAGGGATACCTTGGAGGCTTGGGCATCGTTCATGGGACCTGTGATCTGAGTGCCTTTTCGTGCCCACAGAGCCACAGGGAGACCCAAGGCCCACTGGGGAGTGGGATTTGGAGACCAGATCCTCCATGGTTGGAAGGTTGAGGGACGGCTGGAAGGGAAAGGGCCACAGCCCCCCTAAGGTGAGGCCGGGCACAGTGGAGACCTCTTTCACACCCCCTGCCCTCCCTGTAGATGCTGCTGGGCACTTGTGGTGGGTCAGCTCTGTCACCGTCCTGGGCTGCCTGCCCCAGGAGCTGGGAGGAGGTTTGGACATGCAGTCCCCGCCCATCCAGGCCTCTGAGGGAGCAGGAGTGGACAGGACATTCCCCTATGGGCCCATCCCTGTCCAGAACTCCTGTGAATGGTGACTCCTCTGGGGTGGAAGAAGCTGGAAGTGGCTGTTCAGTTGAAAAAAGATTAAACCCTGTACACACACACACACACACACACACACACACACACACACACACCCCACACACAGAGCAGGCACACACGTGCGCTCTGCCGGTTGGTTTGTAACCCCAAAGGCTCTGCTTGGAGAGGTCTTGGGCTGGTGATGTAGACCCGCATCGCCACCTAGTGACCAAGGCCACCACAGCCGTCCTCTCTGTGCCATCCTCGCCCCTGCTGTCAGGAGCCTCGCTGCTGCTTCCAGAAACTCCGCACCATCCCAGCTCCTGCTTTCAGGTCTGCAGAGGGATGCTTGCTTAGGGCTTTTGCTTGTTTGGTCTCTACAATGTATTTTAATGAAAGCACTTCCTGACCATCTTTAAATTAAAATGATTTTCATAGTTTACCAAAACAAAACAGATTTGCATTTCTTAATCTGAAGCTGCTCTGCTGGGGCTAGGACTTAATTGCTTCCTGCTCCACAGGTTTCAGATGCCACCGCACCTCAGGTCCCCAGTGCTCTGGAGTCCTTGTGGCAGCATCAGGGGCATGATTCTTAGCAATTTTTTTTTAAATCATTATTATTTTTTTTTTGTTTTTTTTTTTGTTTGTTTGTTTTGTTTTTTTTTGTGTGTGTTTTTTTTGAGACAGAGTCTCGCTTTGTTGCCCAGGCTAGAGTGAGTGCCGTGGCATCAGCCTAGCTCACAGCAACCTCAAACTCCTGGGCTCAAGCAATCCTGCTGCCTCAGCCTCTCAAGTTGCTGAGACTACAGGCATGTGCCACCATGCCCGGCTAATTTTTTCTATATATATTAGTTGGCCAATTAGTTTCTTTCTATTTATAGTAGAGACTGGGTCTCGCTCTTGCTCAGGCTGGTTTCGAACTCCTGACCTCGAGCAATCCGCCCGCCTCGGCCTCCCAGAGAGCTAGGATTACAGGCGTGAGCCACCACGCCCGGCCCATTATTATTTTTTAAATCCATGAAGACATTATTATTTTTTTGAGACAGGGCCTCACTCCGTTGTCTAGGCTGGAGTGTGGTGGCATCATCAGAGCTCACTGCAATCTCCAACTCCTGGGCTTAAGTGATCCTCCTGCCTCAGCCTCCCCAGCAGCTGGGACTATAGGTACATGCCACCATGCTGGCTTATTTTTTGTAGAAATGGGGTCTTGCTATGTTGCCCAGGCTGGTCTCAAACTCCTGACAAGTGATCCTCCTGCCTTGGCCTCCCAGAGCACTGGCATTATAGGCCTCAGCTGCCACACCCAGCTGTATCAGAGGTTTAATGGGCCACTTTCAGTTTTGCTTTCACTGAAGGGATATTCTTGTGAACCTGAAGGATGTGTGTTTTTTCTAATCCAGGCATCTTTAATTATATCTTTTTCCCTGTGTGGATGGCTGTTTGTACTTTTTATTCTGGTAACAATATGTGGTTTATGCAGCTGTAAGGGATCCTCGCTATAGTTTTCATGGTCTGCAGGTGAAGGCTGAAACACTTTGCCTGGGATTCTTTTTTTTTATTTTTGAGACAGAGTGTCACTTTGTTCCCCAGGCTAGAATGAGTGCCATGGCATCAGCCTAGCTCACATCAACCTCAAACTCCTGGGCTCAAGCGATCCTCCTGCCTCAGCCTCCCGAGTAGCTGGGACTACAGGCATGCGCCACCATGCCCTGCTAATTTTTTCTCTATATATTAGTTGGCCAATTAATTTCTTTCTATTTATAGTAGAGACGGGGTCTCGCTTTTGCTCAGGCTGGTTTCGAACTCCTGACCTTGAGCAATCTGCCTGCCTCAGCCTTCCAGAGTGCTAGGATTACAGGCGTGAGCCACCACACCGGGCCTGCCTGTGATTTTTGACTTGGTAAATTTGTGATAAGTCCCCCTGTACATGTGGGGGACTCCACCCCTCTCGTCACTGTCTGTGGTCTGCCTAGGGGCCTCTCAGTTACTGAGCTCAAAATCCTTGCCATGATGTCTCAGTTGTTCTCTTTAGGGGCAGCGTCTGCTAAATATTTAGCCTGAGCTCACCTTAGGACTTAAAAAAAAAATGTTCTTAAAAGATATGTTCATGCCTATAATGCTAGCACTTTGGGAGGCCCAGGTGGGAGGATTGCTTGAGACCAGAAGTTGGGAGACCAGCTTGAGTAAGAGCGAGACCCCGGTCTCTACAAAAAATAGGGAAAGTTAGCTGGGTGTTATGTGACATGCCTGTGGTCACAGCTACTTGGGAGCATGCTGCCTCTCCCAACACCTCGTGCTGGCACTGGGCAGTGGGCACCGCAGCTTTTCACAGTCACACCCCAGGAGGACCTGCATTTCCCCCATAATCTCAGCATTAGGAGCATCACAGAATTTCTACTTAAATTGATTAAAATGAAAACCAGCTTCACTAGCTGCATTTCAGGTGTTCAGTAGCCATGTGTGACTGACCGGTGGCTCCCGTGTGGGACAGCTCAGAACAGTGCCGCCTGTTGCCTCCAGCCCCATTTCTGCTCAGCATCTGTGCTGGTATCCCAAGTCTGTCGTAACAATTGACCGCAGACTGGGTGGCTTAAAGAAGCAGAAGTTTATCGTCTTGTGATTCTGGAGGCCGGAAGTCCCAAGTCAAGGTGCGGGGAGAGTCGGTTCCTTCTGAAAGGTGTTAGGGAGAGTCCGTCCCAGGCCTCCCTCCCAGCTGCTGGCGACCCCGGCAGCACTTGGTGCTCCTTGGCCTGTAGACGCATCACTCTGGTCTCTGCCTGTGTTGACATAGGGCTGTTGTCCCTCTGTCTTCTCTGTGTCTTCACTTGGCCTTATAAAGAGCGAGTCGTGTGGTTTAGAGCCCACCCTGATCCAGTGTGGCTGCATCTTGACTCCATCTGCAAAGACCCTGGGGTTAGGACTCTGCGTACCTTGTTGGGGACATGGTTCAGCCCACACCAGCCTCCCCCAACCCCCTGGCTCTTAGCCTGTCCCTCCAGTTGCTCCTCCCCTGACACCAGGTGCTCCTGGCAGCCCCTGAAGTCCCTTGAGTTCTCCTCCATCCCTCTCCGCTCCCGTTGCTCATTTCTTTTTTTTTTTTTCCTCCCTCCCCGCCCGTTTCTCATTTCTGAGGGGCTCATTGCACCCATGTCCCGCCATGGCCCAGGCATCTCCCAGGTCCTACAACCATGTTCCCAACCATGTTCCCAGCTGTAGCTTCTCAGCAGCGGCGTGTCCCTGCGTCTGTCACTGCACCCTCAGAGCCTGCTCTGTCCCTCTGCTTCCTTTTCTGGTAGACAGACTCTGAAGGAAGGATCTGGAATGTTGTCCCCTATTCCCATTCCCAAACCCTGCCCTTCCCCTGGGTTCTCCCCTGTGCTTCCCTGCAGCCATAGCTTCCTGGGGTCTCCTTCCTGCCTGATGGCTCCGGTCCATCTTCCTGAAAACAGGTGCCACCCGAGTACACACCTGCAGCTCTTCCTGTCGTCTGCAGGCTGCATGTCAACTACTTAGCTCACCCCACTCACCCTCAGCATCCCTCTGGCCTTGGAGCCATCCAGTGCCGTCCACTCTTCCTGTCGTGGCTAGAGTGGTCCCCGCCTGGCTGAGGCACCTCCCCCACCAGAACCCCAGCCTCCCACCCTCTCCTGTGGTTTGTGCATCATCTGTCTCCTCCATCACGGTGATTCCCTGAGGGCAGGGACCTCATGTGAGTTCCTCTCTGCACCCCCCACCCAGCACGTCAGTGTCTGAGGGAGGGTGGGGTGCTAGGGGGTCAGTTGGGTGCACCAAACAGGCAGCACAGGGAACGCAGGCAGCTGTGCGCACCGAAGCCTGATGGCCTTGAGCCAGTGACTCTTAGTCTAGGTCTGTAGACAGTGGCTGGCGGGTCCCCCCGCATCAGGATCGCCAAGGAAGAAACTAGGGGTCTGAGTCCTCACCCAGTGCTCCATGGGACTGTGGTGTAGACAAGGGAGGGAGCAGCTGGGCTGGGCTCTAGGCCAAGAGGCCCGGCTCCCAGCACATCCAGGACCCTGTGGCATGGCCTGGTGGGCCCGTGCTGTGGAGTCTCACGCTGTCCTCTCTCCCGCAGGCTGGAGCAGCCCTACTTCAGCGCCAACGCCCAGTTCTTCCAGGCGCTCAGCCAGTGCCCCTCGCTGCAGCGCCTGTGCCTGGTCTCCCGCAGTGGCACCCTCCAGCCCGATGCGGTGCTGGCCTTCATGGCCCGCTGTCTGCACGTCGTCGTGTGCCACATGTTCACCGGGGAGTCCCTGGCCACTTGCAAGAGCCTGCAACAGTCGCTTCTCCGCAGGTGAGTATTGTGGGTGTGGCCGGGGGTGGGGGGGTGGGCAGGAGGCCTCTGCACTCGGTCCCAGGACCTGGTCCCTGGCCTTTGCTGAGTGCTCACAAATGACTTCATGGAATTAGAGGACACAAGGCAGTGATGGAGTGAGAACAGAGGGCTTGGTCTCCTGTAGCCTGCTTTACCTCCCCAGGTGTTCTCTTGGCCACATGGTGAATTTTCTAGATAGTCCAAGTCCCTCTCTCCCCCAAGTACAAAAGTATTCTTTTTTTTTTTCTTCTTTGAGACTGAGTCTCGCTCTGTTGCCCGGGCTAGAGTGAGTGTCATGGCATCAGCCTAGCTCACAGCAACCTCAAACTCCCAGGCTTAAGCAATCCGTCTGCCTCAGCCTCCCTAGTAGCTGGGACTATGGGCATGCACCACCATGCCCGGCTCATTTTTTCTATATATTTTTAGTTGTCCAACTAATTTCTTTCCATTTTTTTTTTTTTTTTTTAGTAGAGATGGGGTCTCGCTCTTGCTCAGGCTGGTCTCAAACTCCTGAGCTCAAAGGATTCGCCCATCTTGGCCTCCCAGAGTGCTAGGATTACAGGCATGAGCCACTGCGCCCAGCCAAAAGTATTCTTTTTCTTAGTACATTCCAGAGAAGGAATGAGTCGACCCCAAGAGTGGAGGAGATCCCAAAGTATTCTTTATTCACTTTTTGTCATTAGTGTTTCTGTGGTGTATAAAACACACACTCCTGAATTCTTTCTCCTCTTTTTATTTTAAGATAACTTCAGGCTGGGTGTGGTGGCTCACACCTATAATCCCAGCAGTTTGGGAGGCCAAGGCAGGAGGATCACTTTAGGCCAGGAGTTTGAGACCAGCCTGGGCAACATAGACCCCACCTCTACAAAAAAAGAATAATTTTAGAAAAGTTGCTCCCCAGAAAGAGTTCTCACATACCCTTAGCCCAGCTCCCCCTAATGTAACTTCATGTGACCCTCAGGACAGTTACCAAAACAAGGACATTAGCAGGGCAGTACCCATCCATGATCCAGTCCACTGACCTTTGAATTTCATAGTTTCCCACTAAAATCCCTTTTCTCTCTCAGGATCCGATTCGGGATCTGACTCAGAGCCCCCTGTGTTGCGTGGTCAGTCTGTTCAGCCTGCTGGTGTGTGGCAGCTCCTCAGTCTGCCATCCCTTCACACCCTTGACGCTTTTGAAGAGCACTGGGAGGTTGTTTAGTAGAATGTCCCTCAGTTGGGTCTGATGTTTTCTTATGATCAGATTGAGGTTTTGCACTTTTGGCAAGAATACCACAGAGGCGACACCGTGTCCTTCTCAGTGTATGTTGTAATATCACTGATGACGTTAACCTTGATCGCTGGTTAGGGTGGTGCCTGCCAGGTTTCTCCACTGTGAAGTGGCTAAGTTCCCTCTCTAATTAATAAGTATCTTGTGGGGAAGTACTTCAAGAGTATGCAAATACGCTGTTTCTGGTTTTTCTTTTTCTTTTTCTTTTGTTGGAGACAGGGTCTCATTCTGTCTCCTGGGCTAAAGTGCAGTGGAAGGAACCCAGCTCATTGCAACCTCAAACACTTGGCCTCAAATAATCCTCCTGCCTCAGCCTCCCAGAGTGCTGGTATTACAGGCATGAGCTCGGCCACAAATACCCTGTTTATGATCCTATTCTGCCGACTAATTTTAGCATCCATTGGTGGATCTTGCCTTAGTCTGCTCAGGCTACTATAACAAGAATACACAGACTGGGTGCCTTAAACAATAGACATTGATTTCTCACAGTTCTGGAGGCTGGGAAGTCTCAGGACATGGGGTATGATGAGGGCTCACTACCTTCTTGCTGTGTCCTCATATGGTGGGGAGAGAACTCTTGTCTCTTTATCTTTTTTTTTTTTGAGACAGAGTCTCACTTTATTGCCCAGGCTAGAGTGAGCGCCATGGCGTCAGTGTAGCTCACAGCAACCTCAAACTCCTGGGCTCAAGTGATCCTCCTGGCTCAGCCTCCCGAGTAGCTGGGACTACAGGCATGCACCACCATGCCCGGCTAATTTTTTCTATGTATATTAGTTGACCAATTAATTTCTTTTTTATTTATAGTAGAGATGGGGTCTCGCTCTTGCTCAGGCTGGTTTCGAACTCCTGACCTTGAGCAATCCGCCCGCCTCGGCCTCCCAGAGTGCTAGGATTACAGGCGTGAGCCACCGCTGCCGGCCTCTTTATCTTCTTAAAGGGCCCTAATGGCATCCTGGGGCCCCACCCTCATGACCTTGCCTAACTTTAATCACCTCCCAAAGGCCCCACCTCCTAATACCATCCTGTTGGGGGTCAGGGCTTGAACATATGAATTTGGGGGGCGCAGACATGCTGTCCATAGCAAACAGTTGTCACTGTGATGCTTGGCTAGTGAAGATTTTCTATTTCCTTCAGTCCTTTTACATCTAGTAATTAGAGCTCTACCGTGAGAAAGATGTGTCCCTTCTCCCGTTTATTTGTTTATTCAGTTATTTATTTATAATAGATATCAGTATGGACCCAAGGATGATTCCTTTAGTGGATTGTGGTCCCCTACGCTTATGATTTATATCATTCAGATTGTCCCAGATTTGGCTATTGGGCGTCCTTAAACATTCCCTTCTTTCTTTCTTTCTTTTTTGAGTCAGAGTCTCACTCTGTTGCCCGGACTAGAGTGCCATGGCGTCAGCCTAGCTCACAGCAACCTCAAACGCCTGGGCTCAGGCGATCCTACTACCTCAGCCTCCTGAGTAGCTGGGACTACAGGCATGCGCCACCATGCCCGGCTAATTTTTTGTATATATATTTTTAGTTGGTCAATTAATTTCTTTCTATTTTTAGTAGAGACAGGGTCTTGCTCTTGCTCAGGCTGGTTTCGAACTCCTGACCATGAGCGATCCTCCCACCTCGGCCTCCCAGAGTGCTAGGATTACAGGCATGAGCCACTGCACCTGGCCCCCTTCTTTCTGTTGAGCACTTCTTTACTTTCTAGCGCTACCAAGTGTTTCAGGCTCATCTTGTACTTTCCCTGCCCCGGCCCTGAAATCAGCCATTTCTCCAAGAATCTGGTTCTGTTTCTTGGACAGTGGTGTTTAGAAACCAAGGTCTGGCCACCAGGTGTGCTTGTTGCTGCTGGAGCATCACTGCTTGAAGGTCTTCCTTCAAGGTGGACAGAGACAGGAAATATCTTTTTGTTTTTTTAAATTTTTTTTAGAGACAGAGTCTCACTTTGTTGCCCAGGCTAGAGTGAGTACTGTGGCATCAGCCTAGCTCACAGCAACCTCAAACTCCTGGGCTCAAGCGATCCTCCTGCCTCAGCCTCCCGAGTAGTTGGGACTACAGGCATGCGCCACCATGCCTGGCTAATTTTTTTGTATGTATATTTTTAGTTGGTCAATTAATTTCTTTCTATTTTTAGTAGAGACGGGGTCTCGCTCAGGCTGGTTTAGAGCTCCTGATCTCAAGCAATCCGCCCTCCTCGACCTCCCAGAGTGCTAGGATTACAGGCGTGAGACACCACACCTGGCCGAGACAGGAAATATCTATGTATATTAACACACACACCTGTACTTATATTTCTATATTTATTCATTTGCATTTATATTAAAAACAAGAAGTTAATACTGATTTCTCTGATTTCAACCCAATATTGCAGGGCTCTCTCTAGCCTTCCCTTTTCCTTCTGGTAACTTCTTCTCCAGCAGTGAAGCACCTGGCTCTCATTATACCCATGTGTTTACCGATTTGTTCAATCTTGGTACAACTAAAGCTGTTTCAGAATTGTTCACCCACATCCCTGTGAGAAACCAATTTACTAATTAGTGTGTACAGTTTTTAGTCTGTAGCCTCACAATATCCCTTCCAAATACTGTTTTCCAAAGTTACTCAGGATCCTTCTTTTCTTCCCCACCGCCTTCAGGGTGGTCATATTGTTCGTAATACATGTCGTTTGTAATAGGTTCATTTGTTACTGTTTAATATTCCATTTTGCATTCACCCCTTGTCCTGGTTGGCTTTACTCATTTGTTTTTTGGTATGTGAAGCCTTGCGGTGTGAAGCTGTGAGTCAGCGCTGCATAGAGGGCGTGGGTGGGGAAGGGTGGGGAAGTATCGCTCCCGCTGTCCCACTCCCCCCTCGTCCTGCCCGAGGTACCGGACTCCTTAGTTCTCCTCTGTCCTTTGTGTTTCTTTTGCACAGGTGAGACCCATGAGTGTGTTCTCCACTGCCCTTCTTTCCCACATGCACTTTGTTTTTTTACTTAATAATTTATCTTGGAAATTACTCATCAGTTCATACAGCTCTTGCGCATGCCTTTTACAGCTCTTTGCTCTTTTTTTTTCAATTGTGGCAAAATACATAGAGCATAAAATGTACCATCTTAACCGTTTTTCAGTGCACATTCCAGTAGCATTATGCATTGTCACAGTGTTGTGCAACCGTCACCTCTGTCCATGTCCAGAAGTTTTTTATCTTCCCAAACTGAAACTCTGTCGCCATTCAACAACTCCTCCTCCCACCCCACGGCCCCCACCCCTGCCACCCGCCGTTCTACTTTCTGTCTCTATGGATTTGACTACTCTAAGGACCTCATATAAGTGAAATCATACAGTGTTTGTCCTTTTCTCTGTGGCTTATTCTGCATTTTTAAAAAATATTCAAACAGAAATGAAATGTATTCTTTTTGAAATTTATTTTAATGAGCTTAAAAAATGGAAATTAAGGAACATCATATATTAATTGAAATAAAGTCCCTTTGACTCCCTGAACCCGCCGGTATGAGTGTGCTTTTTTAAAATTTGTTTTACTTTATTTTATTTTTTTAAATGTCTTCCAACTATTCAGTGAGTTTTCTTTTTCTTTTTTGAGACAGACTCTCACTCTGTTGCCCGGGCTAGAGTGAGTGCCATGGCGTCAGCCTAGCTCACAGCAACCTCAAACGCCTGGGCTCAAGTGATCCTTCTGCCTCAGCCTCCTGAGTAGCTGGGGCTACAGGCATGCGCCACCATGCCCAGCTAATTTTTTTTATATATTTTTAGTTGGCCAATTAATTTCTTTCTATTTTTAGTAGAGACGGGGTCTTGCTCTTGCTCAGACTGGTTTCGAATGCCTGACCTTGAGCGATCCTCCTACCTCTGCCTCCCAGAGTGCTAGGATTACAGGCATGAGCCACCGTGTCTGGCCTGAGTTTGCTTTTTAAATCCTTGAAATACATCCAAGTATCCATGAGAAACACCGAATTTGTTTCTGTGTGTCTGTAACATCTGCAAATGTATAATACTGTGCATGGGTGTGCAACTTGCGCCTGCCATTCAACGTGGTATGAGATCTATTGGTGTCACTCATGTGGCATTGAGTTCATTCCCCCCATTTTTTTTTTTTTTTGAGACAGAGTCTTGCTCTGTCATCTGGGTTAGAGTGCTGTAGCATCAGCCTAGCTCTCAGCAACCTCAACCTCTTGGGCTCAAACCATCCTCCTACCTCAGCCTCCCAAGTAGCTAGGACTACAGGCATGCCTGGCTAATTTTTTCTACTTTTGGTAGGGACAGGTCTTGCTCTTGCTTAGGCAGGTCTTGAATTCCTGACCTCAAGTGAGGTTAGGCCTCCCACCTTGGCCTCCTGGTGCTAGGATTATAGGCATGAGCACCGTGCCCGGCCATCAGCCCATTCCTTTTGAATGCTGAATCATCAATGAATAAGTCACATTTGACATTTCTGTTCTGTTCATGGACATTCTAGTGCTTTCCAGCTTCTTCTTTGTCCCAGTGAATATCCTCGTGTGGGTTTCCCTGGGTACAGGTATACAGGTTCTTAGAAACAGCATATGAGAGTGTTTTGAGAAACTGCCAGATTGGTTTGCAAAGCAGTTCTCCCAAGCTCCCTTTCCCTAGCTGGGTGTGAGAGTTCTTTGCCCGCATCCCTGCCCCACCCCACAATGTTGTCAGACTTGCAGTTTTTTCTGGTTTCATGGGGGAGAATGTCCTCACATTGACCTCAAGTCTTGTCTGCTCCCAGGGAGCGTCATCTGATGTGTTTGTTGGCAGTTCACGTCTCCTCATTTGTGAATGTCTCTTCAGATCTCTCAGGGACTTTTCTAGTGGTTTTCTTTCTTTTTTTAAACAGAGTCTCACTCTGTTGCCCAGGCTAGAGTGCCTTGGTGTCAGCCTAGCTCACAGCAACCTCAAACTCCTGGGCTCAAGCGATCCTTCTGCCTCAGCTTCCCAAGTCGCTGGGACTACAGGCATGCGCCACCATACTCAGCTAATTTTTTCTATATATATTAGTTGGCCAGTTAATTTCTTTCTATTTTTAGTAGAGACAGGGTCTCGCTCTTGCTCAGACTGGTCTTGAACTCCTGACCTCGAGCGATCCACCCGCTTCAGCCTCCCAGAGTGCTAGGATTATAGGTGTGAGCCACCACGCCCAGCCACTAGTGGGTTTCTTTAGAAAGAGAGAGAAAAGGAAAGCATGGGCCAGCCCACCTGTCCCACTACACACCCAGCAATTCCATTGATTGATTGATTGATTGATTGATTGACAGGGTCTCACTCTGTTGCCCAGGCTGGGATACACTGTCTTGATCATAGCTTACTGCAGCATCAAATTCCTGAGCTCAGGTGATCCTTCTGCCTCAGCCTCCTGAGTATCTGGGACTATAGGCATGCACAACCATGCCCAGATAATTAAAACAAAATTTTTTTTGTCTGTGAGAACTGCTAAAAAAAATTTTTTTTGTAGAGGTAGGGGCCGATTGTGTTGCTCAGGCTGGTATCGAACTCCTGCCCTGAAGTGATCCTCTCCTCGGCCTTCCAAAGTACTGGGATTACAGACCCGAGCCACTGAGCCTGACTAGAGATCAGATTTCAACCTGCGATTTGGAGGGGACAAACATTCAAACTGTATCAGTCTCAAAATAATTGCCTGCATTAACTTAATGTTAGGTCATTCACTGCTGCTGTCTTCGGTTGACCTAAAATGGCTTATCTGGTCAGAGCCTTTGCCCAAGATAGAAGAGAAAAAATTTTTATCAGCATTCTTTACCTTTCTCATTTTTTCTTTTTTATCTATGCTGAAGTCCTTTGACATGCAACAATTTCTTTTAAATGAGAGAGGAAAGTATTTTTATTTATTTATAATGTGTTTTTTTTTTGAGACAGAGTCTCACTTTGTTGCCCAGGCTGGAGTGAGTGCCGTGGCATCAGCCTAGCTCACAGCAACCTCGATTTCCTAGGCTCAAGCAATCCTGCTGCCTCAGCCTCCCGAGTAGCTGGGACTACAGGCATGCACCACCATGCCCGGCTAATTTTTTGTGTATATATTTTTAGTTGGCCAATTAATTTCTTTCTATTTTTAGTAGAGACGGGGTCTCGCTCAGGCTGGTTTTGAACTCCTGACCTCTAGTAATCTGCCCACTTCGGCCTCCCAGAGTGCTAGGATTACAGGTGTGAGCCACCACACCCGGCCTATTTTTTAATTTTAAAAACTTTTATACATTTAACCTAAAATTTGTCATTTTGACCATTTTAAGTTCAGTGACATTAAGCACATTCACAATGTTGTGCAACTATCAGAACTTCTTCATCTTCCTAAATAAAAACTCTGCCCCTATTCGGCAAGAACTCGCCATTCCTCCCTCCCCAGCTCCTGGCAACCACCATTCTTCTTCCTCTTTTCTGAATTGATGCAAAGATCTTTTAACCATGAGGGTTTCATGTCTCTGCATTTTGTTTAGATTTACAAGCAGTGGTTATGTGCACGGCTGTGGATAAAGGTGGCAGATTGAACAGTGATCCTTCTTTCTCTCGGGCCTGGTCCTCTGCTGCCAGACCCTTTGTCGAAGGCCCAGGTCCTCTTCCCAGCTGTTCCCTTAACCAGCGCCACCTCCTTGCCTCACATCCCGGAGTCTGGTGCTCTGCTGTGGAGCAGGGACTTAGGTGAGCACCCAGAATTTGAATGCAAATCCGAAGGAATGATTCTTGGAGAGAATGTGACCTGTGCAGGTTATTTGGGGAAGGGAAGCATTTCAAGACCTTGGGGGAGGACGCACCCCTGACGGTGGCAGTGAGTAGGTCCTGAGAGGTGTGAGCACAGCCAGGGGCTGTGGCTCCCTTCCCTGGTTTTCTGTGTCCCTGCAGGTAGGGAGTGGCGACAGGAGGGAGGCCCTAGCTGTTCACAGAGTTATAAGAAGAGCCATTAGCCACAAGGCTCCGACAGCCCTGCCGGCCAGACTTCAGGGTTGGCTGTTGGATTTCTCAGGAATGATCCTACTTGAGGTTTTTCCCTTCCTGTTTGTAAAAACAATATGTATTTATAATATATTTTTAAAAATTTAGACTATGTGTCAACTTGTTTTTCCACGAAAATTCCCCAAGATTCCACCAACCAGAGGTCATCGTGGCCAGCAGACTCAAGGTTGAGTTCTCAGACTGTTTTGTGATTTGCGTCTTCTTTGTTTAACATGACACTGGATGTCTTTTTGTGTCAGTAAACGAAGCCACGGTGATTACTTCGAATGCCTGTCTGGTACATGACATGGGTGTCATGGTGAGTTCTGGTTTGCGGCTGTTCTAGATAACCCTGTTGCTGTGTCACTGACTGTTCTTCCCTTTGGACCTTGCATTTGCCAGCTGTGGAACCTCGGGGAGGCCCTGGTGTTGGTCTTCACTGCTGCACACCTGGGTGGCCTCGTGCTGTGAGCTGGAGCCGGTGCCCACGGTGTGTCCAGTTTTAGGAGGGCTGGATGGATCACAGGCTTCACAGCTCTCAGCTGGGTAGGCTTGGGGACAGACGGTCGCTGCTGGAGCTGGAGGTCTCTGCCAGCTGGTGTAAGCAAAGGCAAAGGCTAGTTATCTCGGTTGTGGCAGATACAGGCAGCTTTGCACCCAGCGCTGGCCTTTCAAGAGGAGTTCGGTGCTTTCTCCCCCCACCACCTGCAGCTGGTCTGCAGTCACCGGCGCTCCAGGCTGGGAGGCTGTGGCCGTGTGACTCGAGCTGACACCTGCCCGGTGGGTGTTTTCTGCCCAAGGGGCTTTGGACCGGCCCAGTGGCTCCCTCCTATTGCCTAGGAGTCGGGGCTTTAACACAGCCCACGTGTGGGGACATTGTCAACCATGAAGGGGTGACTTTTCCCGCAGAGATGGGGCTGCTCTGGGAGTTGCAGTTTTCTCACTGTGTGTTCATACTAGAGCCTTCTCCAAGGCAGAATGTCCAGGGTCACCAAGCAGTTCAGAAGAGCTGTGCTGGTGACAGGGCAGCGGACAGGGCCACGAGGGTCTGAATGGCCCTCCTCCCTCGCAGGCGTCCCGAGCTGATGAACCTGCTTTTCCTTCTCAGAATCCTTGACACAGTGCTCTGGGCCAGTGGACTGGACTTGGCACTGGATGCCAAGAAAGCGCTCTGAGCTGCTTTCTCCCTCTGGTCACGGTGCCAGCTGAGTTCCACCTCCTGCTGGCTGGGAGCTCCCCCCTGTGGCAGCGCCCGTACCTTCCTTCGGGAACATAGCACCTCCCACTAGATGTTGTTTACCTTCTTTTCTTTTTCTGAGACAGAGCCTCGCTCTGTCACCCTGGCTAGAGTGCTGTGGCGTCAGTATAGCTCACAGCAGCCTCAAATTCCTGGGCTCAAGCAAACCTTCTGCCTCAGCCTCCTGAGTAGCTAGGACTACAGGCATGAGCCACCATGCCCAGCTAATTTTTCTTCTTTTAGTAGAGATGGGGTCTTGCTCTTGTTCAGGCTGGTCTAAAACTCCGGAGTGCTGGGATTATAGGTGTGAGCCACTGCGTCCAGCTGTTGTTAGGTTCTTTGCATCCCCCTTTAGAGATTAGTTTTGGGGTATGGCATTCAGGAGCGCCCCTTTCTTTATGTATTTTTGTGCCTCCCAAGCACAAGCCTGGCCCAGTGCTGGGCTCGTGGGCAGCCCCGTGGGTGCTGGTCACAGGTGGACACTGGGAGGGCTGTTGATTGCTGATGCTTGGGGCACAGTGTTAGAGGCCAGGCCCAAGCCCTCCTGGACGTCCTGAGCAGAAATTCCTGGCAGTCCTTAGGTTTCCCACCCACCTCCTCCCCCTGCCTGTGTCCCCACACCTGGCACTGTGTGTGGGCCCGTGGCAGGTCCCCCAGAGCACCAGCTGCCCACTGAGAGACAGGGGTGAGGGGTTAAGGGCACCCTCCAACTTGAGTGTCCCCTTATGGACCCCCTCGTGTGCTCCTCCAGATGCAGGGCATACTGCCAGCCCTCACTGAGCACTCCCTCCTTGTTGTCTAAACCTCACTAAAGCCCAGGTGAGGTAAGTGCTCCCAGCCCCTGTTTACAGATGGGGAAACTGAGGCTCCGAGAGGTGCAGGGGGCTTGGCGCCGGGAACCCACACTGAAAGGATGGGAATTGCGGTTTTCTCCCGCATGTGTCTGTGTGCCGCCGTGTGCGGGCTGTCAGGCCTACCTGCGTGGGACCACCCTCACCCTGAGCCCCCACGTTCTGCGCCTGACAGGCTCACGGGGGTGCTGGATTCCGACCACGTCTGCCGAAAGCCTTTCTCTTCCAGTCGCGCTGGCGGTTGGCAAGGCTGAGGCACAGCCCCAAATACAGGCAGAAGAGAAGAGGCCCTTCCTCAGATGTCTGCGCCCCGTCTTTCTGGTGGCCTCGCCGCCTGCACCTGGCTCTCCTCTGGCCCCGTCATCTGCAGCACGGTCCCCGCTGCAGTCCTGGCCCTACTGCACGGTCTGCACCGGCCTATCCAGGCTGGCTGTCCTGGGCCCAGGGCACTGCACAGCCTTGTCACAGCGTCATTGCCACTGCATCATTGCCACAGCGCCAGGCCTGGGGCCCTGAGCCGGCGGCTGTGCCTGAGTGCATTTCTGCAGGTCCCCAGCAGATGGCACCGCAGCTCGCGGCAGCCAGCCCACCCCGCCTCCTCCAGGCCTGCCTTCGTCCAAGGGGAAACTGGGAAGAGGAAAAAGCTGGAATTTGTTGTCACCTTTGCTAATGCTCTTCCTTTTCTCACCCTTTCCCTGCCTTCAGAGCTCAGAGAGTACTGAGTGGCGTGGAAGGCTCACCTGTTTCTCACCCTTATCCGTGACTCTGCCAGTGGGGCTGCTGTCCCCTCTGCGGTCCTATTTGTTGCTGACTCCTTTCACCATCAACTACTTCCTGTCTGCTGATGGGGGGCTTACCCTCACACACCTCAGCTGGGGGTCGTCGTGCCTTTGGGGGTTTGGCGCCATGACCTATGGCTTTGGCCCTGCTGCCACCTGGGTTTGGATCCGGCCCCAGCTCATGGCTGCCCTCAGGGGCTTACCCTGTTTCCGCGTTTTCGAGGCTGGTTTGAGACAGACCCCGGGTGGTCGTAGATGGGAAATGACCTGTGTAAATCCCTGACCACAGCATCTTGAGTGATGTATATTCTCTACTTTTTATCTTCTGTATGTTTTTTGGGGGGGGACAGGGTCCCTCTTGTCACCTGGGCTGGAGAACTGTGGCATCATCACAGCTCACTGCAGCTCACTCCTGGCTCAAGGGATCCTCCTGCCTCAGCCTCCCAAGTAGCTGGGACCACAGGCATGTGCCGTCATGCCCAGCTAAATTTTAAATTTTCTGTAGAGGTGGGGTCTTGCTGTGTTGCCCAGGCTGGTCTCGAACTCCTAGGCTCAAGTAGTCGTCCCACCTCAGCCTCCCAATGTGCTGGGCTTACAGGCATGAGCCATGGCACCTGGCCTATCTTCTGTATCTTGACTTTGCTCTTTCAAATTTGAAACTTAACTCTCTGGCCCTTTCTCCAGCTGGTTGTGGCATTTGACTCTGCTCGATCTTGCTGGGCTTTCTTCGGCTTATCCCTCCCTCTTTGGTTGGGCCTCTTTGGTGGCCCCAGTGCTTCTCTGGATTTAGAGCTTGGAAAATAGGGCTGGGTGCGGTGGCTTACGCCTATAATCCTAGCACTCTGGGAGGCTGAGGCGGGCGGATTGCTCAAGGTCAGGATTTCGAAACTAGCCTGAGCAAGAGCGAGACCCCGCTTCTACTATAAATAGAAAGAAATTAATTGGCCAACTAATATATGTATATATATATAAAATTAGCCGGGCATGGTGGCGCATGCCTGTAGTCCCAGCTACTCGGGAGGCTGAGGCAGCAGGATTGCTTGAGCCCAGGAGTTTGAGGTTGCTGTGAGCTGGGCTGATGCCATGGCACTCACTCTAGCCTGGGCAACAAAGTGAGACTCTGTCTCAAAAAAAAAAAAAAAAAAAAGAAAATGCCTCGGGGAGCAGCAAGTCTTTGTGGGCACTGGAGGGTCTCATGGCCTCTTGGCTGAAGTGAAGCTTCCCCGCATCCTCCTGCCAGAGAAACATGCCAGATCCCTTGA
Source organism: Microcebus murinus (assembly GCF_040939455.1). Taxonomy (NCBI): domain Eukaryota; kingdom Metazoa; phylum Chordata; class Mammalia; order Primates; family Cheirogaleidae; genus Microcebus; species Microcebus murinus. The sequence goes on along the minus strand of NC_134122.1, from coordinate 25,067,457 downwards.
CTTGGGGTGTTTGTCCCCACCTCCCTTTTGGCCTCAGGGACACCCTGCCTGGTGGCCACAGCCATCCTCCTGTCTGTCCCATATCCTGTCTCCTATTCCTGGCCGAGTTGATAATGCAGGTGCCTTGCCTATTTGCACTGGCCGTGATGGGCTGAGGGTGCTGTCTGGGCCCAGGTCAGCCCACAGCTTGGGCAGTGCCAGGAGCCGGAGCCCGTGGCCCTCTGTCGAGGTTATTCCTTTCAGCACTGCCCACTCCACCATCCTCCAGCCGCTGTACTATGTGGCAAGCCCCTCCAAGGCGAGGTTCAAAGGCTCCTGGTGTTCTTGGACTCTCCCATTTGGAAACGCTTCCTGCCAGGCCTTATAGCATCTGGGGCTAGGAAGGGCACTGTGTCACCAGCCCCGGGTCTCTAGGTTTCCTGTGTTGAGTGACAACGGCTTGAGACTCTTTGGTCTATGCAGTGTCCTGCTGAGGTCAAACTATTCTCCTGTCCTCAAAGCCCACCTGCTGGGCTCACAGTCCAGCACCTTCACTCACTGGTTCTGTGACTCTGAGCAAGTCACTTTGCTCTCTGAGCTGTGGTTTCTTCCCTGTGAAACTGCAGCTGTTTCCAGTTGTTGCTGTGACCCTGTGGTGCTGTGACCCTCTGGTGGTAGAGTCGGCACCAGCTCTCTGCGCCTGCCCTGGTAAATGGTAACATGGATGCGTCCCCCAGCCATTCTGTGGTGGCAGTGCCTTCTCCCACTTTTTTTTTTGTTTTTGAGACAGAGTCTCACTTTGTTACCTAGGCTAGAGTAAGTGCCATGGCATCAGCCTAGCTCACAGCAACCTCAAACTCCTGGGCTCAAGCAATCCTGCTGCCTCAACCTCCCGAGTACCTGGGACTACAGGTAGCATGCACCACCATGCCCGGCTAGTTTTTCTATATATATTAGTTGGCCAATTAATTTCTTTCTATTTATAGTAGAGATGGGGTCTCGCTCTTGCTCAGGCTGATTTCGAACTCCTGACCTTGAGCAATCTGCCCGCCTCGGCCTCCCAGAGTGCTAGGATTACAGGCGTGAGCCACCGCGCCCGGCCTTCTCCCATGTTTTGAGAAATGTTAGTGATTGCCATGGTTGTGAGTAAGTGGCAGGCACTGGAGCTGGCACGGCCCATCCTGCCACTGTCTGCTGCTTCCCGCAGTGCCCTGTTGAGGGGAGAGGCAGTTCCTTCCTTGAGTGAAGCAGAAAAGGCTGTGCCAGCCACTTCCAGGTCTGGACAGCAATGTCCAGGCTGGGGCTCGGGGAAGGGGCGCTGCAGCGGTGGCCTCTGTGGCAGGGACTTGGGGTCTCTGACAGCCCTGTCCTGCTTCTAGGGTATTCTGCTTCTTCAGAGCCTGCGAAGGGAGCCCGAGGCGGAGAGCACATGTTCCTGGCCCGGAGCTTCCCCTGCCGGTAGCAGCGCCGTCCAGGGTGAGGATGTGCCGCCTCTGAGGCTGGATAGTGCTTCCCGGGCCAGCATCTACGGGGTGTCTGTCCCCTTCCTGGCACTTCCAGGCCACCAGAACTACTGACCTTCCTACAGAGCACTCAAGAGCCCTGTCCAGCAAGTGAGAGAGGCATGGTCCTCCCGCTCCCGACAGGCTGGTGTGACTCAGCTCTAACGTCCCTCCACAGGGGTCCTGTGGGACTTCCTTCCCCAAGTCAGCCTGGAGCGTGTTCCCCTGGCCCTGCGCATGTGGTGGCTGCAGGTTCCTGGTTTGTGGCACTGGGTGATGTGGCTCCTGACACGCTGGTGTGTCCCTGGCAAGCTCCAAGGGCCTCCTGCTCAGGGGCCAGGAGATGCCAGGAGAACTCTGAGGATGTCGTCTGTGTCTGTTCTGCAAACAGGGCTAGAAGCGAGTAAGTTTACAGAGAGAGCAACAAATTGTTTAAGTCTGAGCACCACTGAGAGCTTTAGAATTGAAGGTAGCTTCAAAAAAATGGAATTAGTGCTATTTTGTATCCTTAATTGCTGCCAAAGGAGGCAGTTGAAGTCCATGGTGAATTGCTTGGCTCACTGTTGTGTGGTGGTCTCTAGGGTTGTTTCTTCGGGGAATGCTGGGGCCAACAGGGTTTCACATCTGCAGGTTCAACTGGGAGAGATGGTGGCCTGGACTCAGAGCTCCATGGCTGGTGAGTTCTGGCTCCGTAGAGGATGCCTGTGAGGCTGGGTCTGGGGGCTGGCAGGCCTTGGACCAGCAGTCAGGTGCTGTGGGCCTCACTATAGTGACTGCAGAGCGTGAGGATCGAGAAGGGACATCAGGGCCTGGATCGTGGCCCCTGGTTACTGCTGAGCTAGTGGGAGATGTTTACTGATAACATCTATGGTCAAGGTTGTCTGTGCCACCGGAGGAGACCCCATGGTGGGCTGTGGCTGTGTCTGGTAGGAGACCTTCTCCTGCCACCAAGGAGTCTGTCTCTGGCCATTTGGGAGTTGAGTAGCCAATGGGTGGCCTGGGAATCCTTCCATCGTCCCTGGAGCCCTCGTTCTGCAGGTACAGAACTGGGGGTCCTGATCACACCATAGCACAGTGAGCAGCGAGCCGGGGTTGGGCCCAAGGGCTCCTGGTCCACAGCCAGACCCCACCCTGGTGCTCAGGCCACAGCAGCAGATAGCGGGGGACCTGCTGGGGCTGGTGGGTGCTCTTTCAGGCCTGACCCAGGGGAGCAGCTGTCTTCTCGTGTGCCTAGAAAGCAGCGTTGTTCGTCGTCCACACTGCAGTCTGCGCCTCCCTCTTCTCAGGGGTCTCTTGGAAGGATGACCTGGGAACAGTTGGTGGGGGGTTGCCAGATTTGGGGCTCCAGAGGCTGGAGACGAGTCCTTAGTGGGTGGTGTTAGCTCTGTGGGCGGTGAGGGGTGGAGAGGGTCAGGCAGTGCCCGCCACCAGGGTTAGTGATGGATGTCACACCCCCACCCCAATTTCTCTGTAAATTGAGATGCTTTAATATGGATGGTAAGATACTTACCATTTTAACTATTTGTAAGTGTACAATTCAGTGGCATTAAATACATTCACAGTGTTGTGTTCCCATCACCACCGTCCATACGCAAACCCTTCTCATCCCCAAAAGAAACTCCATAGTCCTTAAACAGCTCCCCTTCCCCATCCCCAGCCTGTGGCGCCCACCATCATACTTTCTGTCTCTATGAATTTGACTACTCTAGGAGTCTTGTATGAGTGCAATCACATGGTATTTGTCCTGTTGTGACGAGCTTATTTCTCCGAGCATAATATCCTCTAGGTTCATCCATGTGGTAATATGTGTCAGCATTTCCTTCCTTTCTAAGGCTGAGTAATATGCCATTGTGTGGCTGGACCACATTTTGTTTATCTGTTTATTAGCCGGCAGATACTTGGGCTACTTCTCCTATCTGATTTTTTTTTTTTTTTTTTTTTTGAGACAAAGTCTCTCTTTGTTGCCCAGGCTAAAGTGAGTGCCGTGGCATCAGCCTAGCTCACAGCAACCTCAAACTCCTGGGCTCAAGCAATCCTGCTGCCTCAGCCTCCCGAGTAGCTGGGACTACAGGCATGCGCCACCATGCCTGGCTCATTTTTTCTATATATATATAGTTCTTTCTATTTATAGTAGAGACAGGGTCTCGCTCTTGCTCAGACTGGTTTCGAACTCCTGACCTTGAGCAATCTGCCCGCCTTGGCCTCCCAGAGTGCTAGGATTACAGGCGTGAGCCACCACACCCGGCCCCCCTGGCTGATTTTTAAAATACTTTTTTAGAGGCTGGGTATGATGGCTCATGCCTGTAATCCCAGCACTTTGGAAGGCCAAGGTGGGAGGATTGTTTGATGCCAGGAGTTTGAGACCAGCCTGAGCAAGAACAAGACCCTGTTTCTACTAAAAATAGAAATATTAGCCCGTTGTGGTGGTCCATGCCTGTAGTCCCAGCTACTCGGGAGGCTGAGGCAGGAGGATCACTTGGGCCCAGGAGTTTGAGGTGCAGTGAGCTATGATAACGCCACTGCACTCTAGCCTAGGTGACACAGTGCACAGCTGTGAATACTGACCAAGGCAGCATGTGTGGGCACCCTGAGAACCAGGGAGGTGCTGTACAAAGAAAAGATAAAAAGTTGTGGGTTTGCTCTCCAGAGTTTTGTCCAAGTCACAGTTGATACAGGTGTGAACTAGAGCTGGCGCCCTCAGAAGGAAGCAGTTGAACCCTGGTGGTGGCGCCTCCACCTGTGGCCCAGGGACCTCTGGGGAGTGCTGTTCCCTCTTGGCCAACCGGGACAGCTGCAACTCATGCCTGCCCTGAACTCATGGAAGGAGCAGGCCTCGGCTCTGCCCTCCTTGCTCATGGTGAGAAGTGAACCACCTGCCCTATCTGGACAGCAGCTCCGTAAGAGCCTTGGGTGACACCAGATCCTTTGCATGCACGTGGGGGAGGTTTTGTTTTACATTAAGTAATTGCATGATGGGTATGCAGGCAAAGCGTCTGCGGTGAGGCCTGTGAGGTTCACGGTCATAGACGCTGCTGCCAGCGAGCGGACACTGCACAGAACCTGGAGGTGTTTCTTAGCATCTTTATTGCCAAAGCATCAGAGTCTATGAGTGCCCTTCTGCACTGACCTTGCATATGGGCAGGGGCCACGGCCTTCCTCCTTTAAGCTGGTGCTGGTGCCACAGGGGACTTGCCCTAGTTTTGGCAAATGGCAAGGCTTTCTATCATGGGCACCTTCCTGCCTTGTGCCCTCTGAGACCCTCAGATGGAAGTTTCTAGATGTTTTCTGTCACCCTCCATGGGCACTGCTGTGTTCTTTCTTTTGCCTTGAGTTCCCAGGGCCAGCACGTGGGTTTTCTTTACATTGCATTTTGGCCCAGTGGGTGGCAGCGTGGACGTGGCTGGCTCTGACTGGGAAGGGTCCTGCTCTGCCCCTGACCAGCTGAGAGACTGAGGCCAGCTCCGTGGGGTTGTGGAGAGGGTGAAATGGGGTCATGTCTGGTAAGCTCAGCACAGTGCCTGGCACACGGTGACGCTCCATGGACATTGTACATAAGCTTCCTGTGCACAGTATGGCAGGGAAGCTGGTCCCCGTGGGGTTAGGGGTGAGCAGGGAAGGTTGTCTGCCAGCTATTTGTCACACATCCAGAAAACATGCGCAGTTCCAGAATAGAGCCCATGTTGCTGCCTCACCTGACTTGGGGATTGAACCCTCTCAAGGGTGGCTCGTGCCCAGCTGTGTGGGTTTGACCACCTGTCCCTTCCCTCCATCCTTGCCGTGGGGCCTCTGGTGGCCAGAGGTATCGGCTCTGTAGCTCCCTTGCGGTAGCTGCCCGGGCCAGCGCTCCTGTCTGCAGAGCAGGGCTGGCCTCCCTCGGCCTCTGATTCCTGTGCCTGGTGCGGAGTGGGTGCCTCCTCCTGGCAGGCTCCCTCCTCCCCGCCGCCTCCTGATCCTTGCCCGTCCCCTCTGGCTCTGGCTGCCACCAGGGTGACTCTCATGCAGGACTGGGGTCTCAGGGAGATGCAGGTGAGCCCATGTGGGGAGGGCAGGTGCAAGCGTCTCTCAGGCTTCTCCTGCAGGTGGCCTCTGCTCTGCTCCGTGGGCCTGGGACGCTCTGCTAACGCCTTATCTCTGATTCAGCTTCCAGGCCGAGCGTCCTGCGTTGAACGTCGTCATCTTCCCTCTGCTCCACGAGGGCCTAACCGACGTGATCCGGGATGTCCCCATGGTGCACCTGGATGAGATCACCTTATTTAAAAGCAGAGTGGCTGAGGAACCACCTAACCTGTGGTGGTGAGGGACGGGCCCAGCACCGCGCCAAGCCCCTGCCTATCGTCTAAGTCGCCATGAGATGCCACTGCTGCTCCCCGCCTTCCTGCAGCCCCCAGGAGCCTGTGGACACCAGGGATTCATGGGTTTGCCACAGGAGGACAAGAGCTGTCTCTCCTGGTGGCTCCTGGGGCTCTGGGTGTCTCCTCCGGCTTTCTCTCGTGAGGACTGTTGCTCAGTAAAGTTTGGGATGAGGGGACACACTCAGGTTGCCAGAGGGGAATCAGGTGGGCTGTCGACGTGGGGGGCCTGGCTGGGGTGTTCTCGCACAGAGACTCAATGCTGGGGGCCTGCCGCAGCCCCAGAGTGCAAGGGTAAAGGCTGTGGCCCTGGAGAGTGTCCCGTGGCGGTTCGTGGCCACCTGCCATCCGGACTCCAAGTGCGGGTGGCTGAGCCCTTGCGTGTGGGTGGGCGTGTGCGGACAGCCATGCTGCTCGCTGCAGGTGCTCCTTGTGCAGTCGAGCCGGCTGGGTGACCCCTAGGGCGCTCCTTCCCATGAAGACACATCGTAACCCACTTACGTCTTGGGATGGCTGAGTAGGGCCTCCCTGGGGTTGTTGGGCCCTCGGAGCAGGGCCTGTCCCTCACAGAGGCCACCTCACCCCCACACCCAATTTGTGGCATTCCGCTCCAGAAACTCCAGCTCCCCATGAAGGTCCGCCTGCCTTTCTAGGGAGGTCTATATATACACATTTGCCTTTGTTAGAATAACTTGATACATTAAAATCCAGAAAAGATGTTTAAGGCTGGAGTAGTGATCAAATTACCCTGTTTCAGATATTTTTATTTAATAGTTAAATACTCAATATTCTGAAAACAAGAGATGACCTTCAGTCTCCAGGGCCTCACCCTGTGCACTGAGCTGGTTACCTCTGCCTCCCTCAAACTTGAGACTCTCCTGGAGCCGTGGTCCCCTGGGCCGGTGGCTTCTGGAGGGGAGGCTGAGGTTGCGTCCTGTCCCGCTGGGCCCGGCCCTGGTCCTTCTTGGTACTGGGCCCTGGCAGGCTGTGGGCATCGCCTGGGCACTTTGGTGTCTGCAGGGGCCGTCCTGGCCCCTGTGGGTCAGGCCTGCGGAGCCTCCTTGGCCTTGGCTGCCCTCCTCACACTCTGACCTCTCGTCCTGCGGATGTCTCTCAGCTCCGACTGGGTCTCCGCCCTGCTCCAGTGGCTCTGCTCCTTTGCTCGGGGGACCTATGCGGGGGGAGGGAAGTTTCCTCCCTCTTCACCCCATCTTCCTTATGTGAGTGGGTTGTCTCCCCCTCTCTGGAGCATGGGGCATCCTCTTCCCACTCCATGCTGCAGCTGGCGGAGGGATTTTGCTTCCTGGCCAGAGGGACCCATGTGCAGGCTGAGCCAGGGAGTGCCCCACTGCAGGACCCCGCTAGACAGCGCCTTTGCCCTCCTGACGCAGCCTCTGAGAGCCATGAAGCTGGGTCCCGTCTCCTCCTGGCATGCAGGCCACAGGACAGGCTGCCCAGGGCCGCAGGAGGCAGGGCCAACTCCCACCCAGCTATAGATGAGGGTCCTCCCTGTGCCCCGGTTTCTGGGCATTTCTTTAGAGCTTTGAAATGGCACCTGGAGACCACCATCGAGGGGGATCAAATCAGGTGGGGTGGAGCCACCAGGGCTGACTGCTCTTGTGCTCAAAGCAAGGTGCTGTGGCTGGTCGCAGCCTGACAGGTGGGCAGCCCCAAGAGGGAGGCAGCTGGCCTGGGATGTTCTGGACCTGCAGGGGCCTGTGTGGCTCTGGGTGCTGTGGCTTTTGTGCCTGTCTCCTTTCCTCCAGAGCAACCCCCACTTGGAATTTATCCTGGTGTTTTTACGATCACACCCTGATGGCCTGTTCTCATGAGCAAGCAGTTTTCACTGGCAATGTGGTTTGTGCTCGTAAATGAGGCTGGGGCTGCAAACGGCCTTGGAAAGCAACCCTCAGACGGTAGCCTTGTATTTTTAGTGTCCCCTGCAACAATCCTTTGACTTAGAGCAAGAATTTCCGCTGCTTCTACACCCCACCAGATGTTAATAACGTGCTTATTTTCGCTAAGTGCTATTTTGGCACCGGTGTTAATTGCAATTTATATTCTGCAGCATTTTACACTGGGAAAAGAACCCACCCTAATGGCCCCCAATTGGCAGGACGAGGCTGTTAAGCGGTGGACCATATGCTGCCTGCCGGGAGGCGCCTGGTCAGCATGTGGCCCCGTGCCTGCATGTGCACATGTGTCTGTGTGCATGTGTGTACATGTGTGTCCTGTGTGCCCATGTCTGTGTGCATGTGTATATGCCTGTGCACGTGTGCCTTGTGTATGCACGTCTGTGTGCATGCATGTGCATCCGTGCACATGTGCCCTGTGTGTGCAAATGTGTGTGCTTGTGTCTGTGTGCGCTCTTGTGCTGTGTGCATGTGCACATGTGTGTGCACGAGCACATGTGAGAGAGAGACTTGGGGGGTGGGAAGGAAGGTGGAGGAGGCAGGGCTTTTGTCCCTTCTGTCTGTCCCACACCCAGCTGTCCCTTCCTCCCTGGTCCTCAGAGGCCCTGAGTCCTGCCACCTGCGGCCCCACGGCCTGCTCCCCATCGCCAAGCAACACTGGGCCCCCTCCCCCAGGCTTCTGCAGGTGTCCCCAGGGAAGGCATCGAGCCTGAGGGAACCAGAGAAAAGGCGCATTTCTGGGCCTTCAGGTCCTCTCTTCTTGCTGGGAGGTGGCTTTTCTCAATTCTACTGGCAAGTCATTTTATTGTCCCTGCTTCACACAGTAGAGGGGCAGGTCTGTCCCTGCCTGTCAGCTGCCTACCAGAGGCCCTATGCGGACACAGGCCTGAGAGGTCACTTCTCGGTGAGGCCATCTGTGGGCCTGCGTGTGCACACACGGGGAGGCGCTCCCCGCTCTGGCCCAGGATGGCAGCCAGGACAGGCTGAGCTCCTCTGGCACCGGAAACAGACCTAGGGTGCCACTGTGCCCCCTACCCTCCCGCCAGCTCGGCAGCACCCTCCTTAGTGGCTTCCTTCACGGGGACCCAGTGCCGCAGGCCACTTGGGCCCAGGAGACCAAAGTTGGGTGTGTGCCTGGGCCTGGAGGGGCGGAGGCAGCCACAGCCTAGGCCCCTGTTGGCGGATGAGGGTCCCAGAGCAGCACCTGCTGTGGGCTGTGCCTTGGCGAGGGCAGCCACCCTCACGTCCCCACCGGGCAGCGCTGGGGTGGCCTCCTGCCTCCTCCTCCCCTTGTTATTTGCTCCTTTTAGGATCTGAGAGCTGCAGAGCTCTTGTTAGAAACAATAATGAGAGAATGTAGTGGACAGGGCATGACGGCGCATGGCTGTTGCCGTGAGACCTGAGGCGCCTGGTGTTCTCAGTGGCCTCTACCTCGACACAGGGTGCTTGAGGTCATCGGTCTCATTTGCATGTGGGGGTACAGAAGTTTCTAGAATCTACTGGGCTTGGTGATCAAGTAGCCCACAGAGACTTCAGATAGCCAGCGGTGGCTCTAACACAGGCTAGCAGTGTTGTCCAAATTACTTTCTAATTCTTTTCCCAGGCATATAGAAGGGTGGGGAAGAGGGTGACCCAGGGCTGCTGCTCGGCTGTGGCGGTTGTGAGGGGTTTTTGACGCTGCTGCCACCAGGCTCAGCACAGCCTCTCCCTGAACAGAAAGTGAGTTGGATGTGTGCTGTGGCTGGGACCACCATGGATGTCCATGGAGCTGGGCGACCGTGTGACGATGTGCATGCAGGGGTGTGTGTATGCGTGCACGTGCGTGGCTGTCACCTGCAGCCATTGGTGGCGTGTCCCCCTAGCCCTGTGCCACCACCCTGCTGACTGTTGCCTGTCCATGTGTGACTTTGCCCAGAAACGGCAGACAGAGCTCAGTGTGTTTTTAGGGCGAGAACTATCCCTGGCCGGAATCTCGCTGTATCTTGAGAGCAGGTGCTAAATGACCATACATGTGTCACCTGCCTTTTGATGACCGACCTCCCTGTCTCTGTCCAGTTGAATTGCCCATGTGCGGCGTCTCATGGTGATGCCCGCGTCTGAACTTGGTGTTCCCTGTAGCGAGCTACATCCCGAATGGGAATTTTCATGTAAATTTGTGGCATGTGGAGAATTTCCAATAAAATGGAAATTGATTTAGAAAGCCAGGCAGCCTTGTGGTCTTTCCAGCAGGGACACTTTCACTTTTCACCTGTGACCCTCTCCTTGGGGCCCAGGCCAGTGGCTCCATCTGCTGCAGGTGGGGGAGGGTGGGTGCTGTGCTTGGTGGGGTGGGGGGTTCGAAACAGGTACATGGATGGTGACATGAGACAAATAGCGGGGACCAGACACTGCCTGGGGAGTGTCAGGGAGAATGGGTGAGTCAGCCGCAGCAGGCAGGGGGCCAAGGGTAGGAGAGGCTGCGCAGGTCAGCCTGGGGCTGGCCGTGGGCGCACGGGGACGCCGGTGTGGCCGTGCAGGCTGTACACTGCACGAAGGCTCCCTGTGCCTGGCGGCAGCTCAGACAATAAGAATGGGAGCTGCTGAGAGCAGGGACAGCCGAGTCAGCTTAGGTGTTCCTTGGGGACCTGGGGACAGCACTGGCATTATTGTTACTAAATATGTATTTGTTGTAGTAAAATGTACATGACAGAAACTTGACATCACAACCATCTTGAGGTGTGCAGTTCAGGCATTAAGCATGTTCAGTTGTTGTGCAGCCGCCACCACCACCCATCTCCAGAACTTTCTCATCTTCCCAAACTGAAACTCGGTCCTCACTAAACACTAACCCCCACCCCGCTGCCCAGCCCCTGGCACCCTCCCTTCGACTTTCTGTCTCTATGAGTTTGACTCCGTCAGGTGCCTCCAGGAAGTGGGAGCTACAGTCGGGATCCTTTTGAGACCGTTGTACTTGCAGCGTCAGTTAGCAGCGGAAGCCCCTTCCCCAGACCTGGGCTTTGGGAAGAGGCTCCGGCCGCGTGTGGTGGGAGGTGGGAGGTGGAGGACAGGTGGGGGTGGGGGCTGCAGGCACAGGCTGGGCTCCAGGGCTGCTGCAGGGCAGTCACCAGGACGGGCATCTTGGGCAGGCTGAGGACCTGTGAGGCTTCCTTTCGGTCTGAGCCAGTCACCTGCAGCTTGCCATGTACCCATGGGGCCTCCACGACATCTCACCCAGGGGCTGGTGCTGGAAAGTTGAGCAGAGGGTGGGTGTCTGGCCCTCTGTGCTGCTGACCCAGAGGCAAGAGCAGGGGAGAAGCCTGGAACGTGTGCAGGTGAGAGGAAACCCGACAGCTTTTCCTTTAGAGGCACACATGTGACTGTCATCACAGCAACAGGTAAACAGCCAGAAATATGCCCTCTCTGAGTAACCAACCATCCCCAAGTTCATGGTGCAAACAGCCATTTTGAGGTACTCGCAGTCCTGCAGGGCAGGTGTTCAGACGGAACAGCACGATGGCTTGCCTGTGTCTGGAGCCTCTGCTGGGGCTGAGTTGACAGTTGAAGGCTGGTATCTTCTGGAAGCATCTTCACCCAGGTCTGCTTGTTGATACTGGTGCTGACCAAGACCTTAGCTGGGCCTGTGACCAGGACATCTATATGTGGCTTCTCCATATGGTCTTTCCACATGGGCTAGTTGGGCTTCCTCACAGCGTGGTGGCTGGGTCTTAAGAGTGAGTGTCTCAAAAAAACCAGGAGGACATGCCCTAGCCGTGGATGTCACATAGGGTCACTTCCATACAACCTGTTGACTGAGGCAGTCAGAGGTCTGCTACGTTCTTAGGGTGGGGCACGGATCCCCCACTTGCCAGGAGGTGTGTTGAGCTCCCATTGCAGACCTCATGGGGTGGGAGGTGTGTTGTGGTCATTTGTAGAAGGTGCGTCATGGCCAGGGAAGCTTGTCTACCCCAGGGCAGTCGTCCAGCCTGAGACAAGGTCCCGGCCCGTTGACCTCAGCTCTGCCCGGGGCCTTGCCATGGGGTGCGGTGGGGGTGGAGGTCCAGGTCTGGGGAGCGTGTGTTTCCCCCCACGTGTCTCCTGAGCAGATGCCCCTGTTCTGTGGGGCCGGGCCGGGGAGGCCAAGATCACGTGAAGAGCCCTGAGAGGGCCAAGGGTCTGCACTTGGAGTTTACTGAGAGTGCGAAGCCGCCTGGCCTTTGTCCATAGGCTGAGGCTTTAAGAAAGAAATCAAACGGCCGCCAGTAAAGCCTTTCTTTGTAGTGGAGATGAAAAAGCCAAGGCCTGGGTGTTTTGAGGGTTTGCATTGGGTACCTCAGGAGTCGAGGCTGGAGGGCAGCGAGCCTGAGCGCTTTGATTGTCCCTGGGAGCTCTGCGCAGCGTTTATTTATCGCGCATTTGACTTTCTGGGATGGTGCAGGAAGCTTCGCAGAATCCTAATTTCAGAGCCATGGTCTGCTGTGACCCCTCGTTTTGCAGATGAAAGGATGATGCTTGGGGTCCGCTCCCTGCCCAAGGCCACACGTGCCTTGTGGTCACAGGGCCCACGGAAGCCACATGCTGGCCCACCACCCCATGGACAGGAAGGAAGGGCATTGCTCAGTGACACCATTGGTGGCAAGGACTCAGGGACGCCTCTCATGTGGCTGGAGTGCCTGGGAACCTGACAGGCCTGTCCCTGCCACCTCTGTCTCCAGGCCCTGGGTGAAGGGGGCAGAGTTCCTGGCCAGCCAGGCTGGGAGAGTAAAAGATGTCAACTGTGTCCCTTCACAGGCTCAGCAAGGAGGCATGGCTGGGAGGGGCAGGGCAGGGGCACGGCACGAGGTGGCAGTCTGGTGGGGGTCAGGGGTCTTGTCTCTCCTCAGATGGGACCTTTGTCTTGTTTGGGGGGGGTCTTGTGTCTGCCCAGCTGGACATGGTGGCACTTGGGCAGTTGGGGCAGTGACATGCTGGCCAGGTGCTTCCCTGCAGCGTCCTCTGTGCGGCTCAGAGCCTAGGTTTTCCCGGGGCTCGTGGCCTCTGTGCTCGGCTGGAGCTCAGGCGCCCACAGGTGCGAGAGGAGGGCCTAGGAGCAGGCCGCTGCCCCGAGCCCGTGCAGGGCGCACTGTGACATGCGCACGCTCACTCTCACACACTCTTGCACACATGCCTGGCACCCGCACACTCGTGCCCACACTCGCGGACACCAGCACTCACCCGCACACTCACACTCAGGATCACAGACACCCTCCCGCGTCACACTCCTATCACTTGCTCACACATCTGCTGACTTGCACACGCCATTTACACAGACACTCATACACTCCACCTCGCGCACGCTCACGTCCACACGTCCACCTTCATGTACTCACCACTCCCACACTTGCGTTCACACCCACAAGCATCACACTCACACCACGTTAACACACACACGCAGGGACTGGATTAATTTGACACACCTAGTAGTGAACACAACCAGTTTGATTAAAAGTAAACTTCATTCTATTATATTCTTTCCAGAAACTGTGAAAAATTCAGAGAAGTAGAACAAAGGGGAAAAGAAATTCAGACCCACATCTCAGCAGCCCGCGAGCGCGACCACTAGTATTTTCCTCTTTGTTCCAGGCATCTAAAAAATGTTGGTAACTGCGATCTCCAGGTTTAGGGACCTGCCTTCCGCCACCACAGTGACAGCGGTTGCTCAGGCTCTTCCATCGCTTTAATGACATGGCTTTGCTGTCACACACCCGCTCGCCCCATTCGTGGACAATTAGGCTGCCTCTAATTAGTCACTCTTCTAAGGAAAGCTGCGCCGAATATCCTTGTGCCAGGGCGTTTGTCTATATTTAGGATTATTTCCTTGGAAGAGACTCTCATTAGTAAAATCGCTGGGGCTAAGGAGGGCCGTGTTCAGGGCTGGGAGGAGCGTTTGGAGCTGTGTTTGGGGCATGGCCAGGCCTATGTCTCAGCCCTTGGCTGCAGGCCGGCGAGGCCACCTCCCAACTGCTCCCCGAACGGGTATTTTTACTTGCTAAGTTCCCCGATTTCAAAGTTACTAATTACTCAGGAAATCAATGATTATTAAGGCGTACAAATTAGGAAATATAGTTAAACCAAAATAAATAAATTTCAGTTGATAGAAATCGTGTTGGACGGTCACACCCGCTAAGTTTGGTTTTGTGCCAGGAAGGGTGGTGACCTCCAGTCAGCTGCTTCCAGGGTTGAGGAGGGTGGTCTTAGCTCTGACCCCCACCTGCCTCCTGCACAGGCATCTGCAGGTCCGGGCAGCGTCGCGTGCGCGTGCGTGGCCATCTCTGGAGGCAGAGTAATGGCCCCAGAGATGTCCACACCGAGTCCCCAGATCCTGTGACTGTTAGGTTATGCCACAAAGGGGAATTAAGGTTGCCAATCAGCCAGCCTTGAGATGGGGCGATTCTCTGGGATCATCTGGTGGCCCCCAGGGCCCTTGGTGGGGTAGGGAGCACAGAGAGAGGGTGGCATGAGAAGGACTCAGCTACCTTGCTGGAGGATGGACCCCCCCAGCCAAGGAATGCCTGCAGATTCTAGAAACCGGACTCCTCCCCCAGCCAGAGCTTCCACAAGGAAATCGGCCCTGTAGACACCTTGATTTTAGCCCAGGGAGACAGTGTCAGACTTCCAACCCCCAGGACCCTGAGACATTTAATTTGGATTTCTTTAGGGCACTATGTTTGTGGTAGGACGTTTGTACCCAATAGCCTGTTGCAAAGTGTGGAGGTGACAGGTGAGGCACACAGGTAAGCCACAGAGAGGCAGGGGGGACTCACAGGCCACCCTTTCCCCCAGATGCAAGGATTACTGGGAACCTCTTTTTTTGTTTTAATTTTTCATTCCTCTATTGTCTTTTTCCAGATTTTTTACAATGGGCATGGATGAACTGAATTCTGAAATGTTAAAAATCCCAATTCCCAAAACTCCAAACCTCAAACATGCATACACATAAAAACAGAGTGCATAAAAATGATGTTAAAAATGTGCTCTAGTTACAAAAGACTTAGGATTATGAAAAAAATGTGATAGCATGGAGCTTTTAAAAAATAGGTCATATCTGTCCTAGATCTAGTAAAACAAAAAATTATTCACAGTATATTGATCCCAAAGACAAGTTGCAGAACACTATATAAGATATGGTCATTTATTTTGGTTAGAAAGTAGGCTTAAGGCCAGGCACGGTGGTTCATGCCTGTAATCCTAGCACTCTGGGAGGAGTAGGTGGGAGGATCGCTTGAGGCCAGGAGTTTAAGACCAGCCTGGGCAACATGGCAAGACCCCATCTCTACAAAAAAATGTAAAAAAATTAACTGGGCATGGTGGTGTGTGCCTGTAGTCCCAGCTTCTGGGGAGGCTGAGTCGAGAGCATTGCTTAAGGCCAGGACATAGAGGCTGCAGTGAGCTCTGATCACACCACTGCACTCCAGCCGTGGCAACAGAGCAAGACCCTGTCTCAAAAAAAAAACAGTTCATATTGGTATAAGTTAATGGAGAGCAGGATGTGGACGCATATCTGTATACACTAGCCAGTACCAGGCTGGGGGGCCTGGGCAGACTGGGCTGCCCAAAGTGAAGCTGGACCCGACTCTGGGAGCCGGTGAGAAGCCAAGTTTGTGCAGTGGAGCGTGTGCTAGAGGTGGAATCAGAACCCTCCTTTAATAAGGTGGAATGAGGAGAGCCAGAGCCAGTCCTGGGTGGGTCCCAATATTCCTTCCTGGGCTGTTGGGGGCAGGGGCATCTCACAAAGGCTCAGTGGCCTTTGAGGAAATTCCTCAAAGGCCGAGGCTGGTTTTCAGCAAGAGAGAGCCCAGGAGGTTTGCGGAGTCATTTCCTGGGTTCCCCAGAGCAAACCCAGAGGCTAAGCCCCCCTCTGCCCACGGAGGGCCACAGCTTGCCCACCCGGCCACCTGCTCCGGGCCCCACACCTGGGGACACTCAGGGAAGCTCCAAGCCTCAAAGCACATAGCCTAAAATTCACCATTTTAAAGTGTACAGTGGTTTTCAGAATATTCTCAAGGTTTTACAGCCATTAGCCACTGCCTAATTCCAGAACATCTTTATCGTTGCAAAAAGAAACCCTGTGCTCCTAGTAGTCACTCCTCATCCCCCTCCCCCAACCCTTAGCAACCGCTAACCTGCTGTCTCTATGGATTTGCCTTTTTTGGATATTTCATATAAATAGAATCACAACTGTGTCTGGCTTCTCTCACTTAGCATGGTGTTTGTAAGGTTCATCCATGCTCTAGCGTGGATGTCGTGTGAGTTACCCAGTCTGTGGTCATTCGTTATGGCAGCCCTAGCAAACTAATACTGGGTGAAAACTAATGTATCTTCCACTCCACGGATGAGATGTCTTTGCATTTATTTCGGTCTTCTTTTTGTTTGTTTTTGAGACAGAGTCTTGCTCTGTTGCCCTGGGTAGAGAGCAGTGGAGTCAACCTCCAACTCCTGGGCTCAAGAAACTCTCCTGCCTTAGCCTCCTGAGTAGCTGGGACCACCCGGCTAATTTTTCTATTCTTAGTAGAGACAGGGTTCAAGCTGATCTCAGACTCCTGGGCTCAAGCGATCCTCTTGCCTCAGCTTCCCAAGTAGCTGGGACTACAATTGTGTGCCACCACACCTGGCTAATTTTTCTTATTTTTTGTAGAGACAGAGTCTTGCTATATTACCTAGGCTGGTCTTGAACTCCTGGCCTCAAGCCATCTGCCCACCTCAGCCTCCCGAAGTGCTGGGATTGCAGGTGTGAGCCCCCACACCCAGCCCCTTTAAAAAATTTTAGTGACATCCAATTTACTGATTTTTAAAAATTAATTTGTGCTTTTTATGTTGCTTTGGAGAAATCTTTGCCAAACCCAAAGTCATTAAGATTTTTCTCTGATGTTTTCTTCAAGAAATTGTATAGCTTTAATGCTTGCGTTTAGGCCTGTGATCTGTTCTTTTTTGTCGTGGTTTTAGTTAAGCACATTCACAGTGTTGTGCAGCTGTCACCACCAGCCACCTCCAGCATTCTTTCATCCTCCCAAATGAAAACTCAGTCCCCGTTAAACACTCCCCCTCCCCCTCCCCTAGCCCTTGGCACCCACCGTGCTACTTTCGGTCTCTGTGACTGTGACCACACTCGGGACCGCACATAGTGGAATCACACGGCAGGAAGGCTGAGGTCTCCTACCCACAGCCATCAGAGCGAACCACCTTGGAGTTCCAGCCCAGTGACACCTTTGGGGACTGAAGCCCCCTCCGGCAGCCTGACTGCAACCTTGGAACCTCCCAGCAAAAGCACCCCTGGTGCCCCGCCTACCTAAACGGCATGGGATCACACGTGCTCATTGTTTCAGCTAAGTTTGGGGGTCATTTATCGCCAGCAACAAACAGCTCATGCAGAAATCTACACACATAACCATCCCAAGGCAGGGAGTGCCATGACCACTGAAATGGGACAAAAAAAAAAAATGGGATTCCAGAAGAGGGGGAGGTATTTCCACAGAAGGGAATCACAAAAGAGGCAAAAATGAATAATAATAAATGTTATGAATTTAAGCATCCTTTAGGAAGGGGGAGGATTGCCATCCATGTGTCTTTAGCTACTGGCCTTTTTATTTGAAGGGTGTTCTTATGATTATATTTAAAAATCTCTAAAAATTAATAGCAGCTCCTCTTTCTGGATCACTCACTCTGTCCTGTGCTGTTTGAAGCCCTCTCACTCTGTACGGACTCATTCACCTTCATAGCTATGAGGTGGGTGCCACTATGTTCCCACTTTAACCAGCGGGCCACCAGCTCTCATAGCAACCCAGTCCCTGGGCATCGTGGCTGTTGGCCACGTGCCGTTGGAAGCCCTGCAGGGTTTGCTGTGGTTTTGTTGGGGGTAGTGGTGACATGAAATGTCTTCTGACCTTCCCACCTTTTTAGCTGTGAGTCTGATCAGGTGACTTCTATGCCTTTGTGCCAATTTTTTTTTATTTCAGCATATTATGGGGGTACAAATGTTAAGGTTACGTATATTGCCCATGCCTCCCCCTCCCCCCCGTGCCAATTATCGATTAATCAGTGGCCCCGGGCTGGGCCAAGGCCAGAGCCCTGTGGCCCATCTCTGCAGATCTGTCTGCAGAAGGTCGCTGGTGGCCGCTAGTGAAATCCTCCCCCAGTCCGAGTTCTCAGGTCGATGTGCACTGGCCTTCCCACCCTGCAGCCGGCGTTGGCATTGCCACTCCATCAAGACGTTGTCTCTTCATTTCTGCACGGGCGAGCTCCTCTCCCGGCCCCCAGATACTTGTGGGTGGAACCTCCCTCAAAGGAGGGGGCCCCGGGAGCCACCTTCTTGGGGAGCCGCGTGTTGCCCGGCAACTGGCTGCTCCTTGTCAGCTCCCACACGCTCCAGCCAAATCCTGGAACGGCTGCACCATGTTACAGTTTGTGGTTTAGGGTTTTTTTTATTTTTTATTTTTTATTTTAGGAAGTGAAATGAACAACACTCACTCTGGAAGGCGAAGATAAGACTCGAATCTGCCAGAGCGATGTCTGCTGGAAAGAAATCTCTTTTAACTCGTGGGCAGTTTTCCAGCTCGGCTCGGGTGGCGAGGAAGCTGGCAGCGCACTCTCAGAGAGTTGGACGCGGGCTCCAGCGTGACAGGGGCGGGCTGTGGGCCTGGGCCAGCCAGGCGCAGCGACTGGGACGTGGCCTGGGGATCTGGTGAGCCAGGAGGCCTGATCCCCGCCCCAGGCCTGCCACTTCCTCCCTCCCAGCCGCAAAGGAGCTCACAAAGTCCCCACAATCCGTTTCTGACACGCAGTGTGATGACTACTGTGGATGTGACCTGGGCTGAGCTCATCTGAGCTGTTCTCGGACTGTCACCTGCAAGTCTGTGTATTTTTAGAGGGGACGCCCCTGTGTTCTGAGTGTTGACGCCCAGAGTCTCATGCCTTCCCCTGCACATGCTCTTGCTTCTCGGCCTCTGTCCCATACTGGAGGGTATGTCCTTGGCCCAGCTAAGAGCCTTTGCATAGGCTGTTCCAGCTGCCTGGAGGTCCCTCACTGCGCCTGCTCCTCTTGCTCATTCTCCAGGATGCAGAGGAGCCCTGCAGCCTGGCCCCTTGCTCCCAGGGCCTCCCGGGTGTCTCGTCCCACCCTTCCTGGGGTTTGCAATTGGCTGTGCGAGGCTGGAGCGTTTCGATGCAGTGGAGACCTGCCCTGGGTTTGTCTCTCCTGCACGCTCCTCTCCTCAATCGCAGCCATCCCCAGCGTACCACCCTGGGCAGGCGTGGGGCAGCTCTGCCTCCTGAGCGCCCCATGAGGACAGGATCATGCAGGGGACCCCTGCCCGGAGAGAGGGGAGGAGACATGAGACAGGCCAGGAGGGGTGGGAACAGTGGGTGGCGTGCAGCAGGTGCCCCGCAGGTGGTGGCTGTCCAGGTCCCACGGCAGGAACAGACCCTCCGATGGCAGAGGCCAGGTGAGGTGCTCTGCTTACCCTGTGACAGTGTTTGGGACACTTGGAGGTTTGTGTGTCACCAACTAAGTGGATCTGTAAATTAAGAAAACTAATCCTTATGAGATGGGTATGTGGCTTAAGATTCCTGCAAACAACAAAACCAAACAAGAAACCCACACACAAAAACTCACACCTGGTTGGTCCTGGGGGTGGTGACAGGAGCAGGTGGGGTGGTTGGGGCAGAGCCGGGCCTCGGGGAGGGCAGAGGCGTGGCCTGGCTGCTCAGGGGTCCCGTGGTGACCAAGTGGGAGGGCGTGCTGCCAGTGTCCCTGGGGGGATCAGGCCAGTGCAGAGGTTGGGTCCTCCAGGAAGCAGACGCCAGGGTGGGCTGTGGAGGGCAAAGGGTTCTGGCGGCTTGAGGGAGTAGCCGTGTGGAAGGGTCACAGAGGGGCTGTCGCCATGCGGTGTCGCCTGATGACAAGGTGGCTCGCGGCCCCCTGGAGAGCTCCAGAGCCAGCATGGTCTGTGCGAGCAGCCCCACGTGGGTAGAGATGGCCAGGCCTGCCCTGGCTTTGGCTGGGGCCACCTGGAGAGGCGCATGAGCCCGCTGAAGCAACAACCTCTCTCCTGGCGCCACAGAAGGTGCAGGCTGGGGCAGGGGGGAGCCATGTGGTCATCTAGGGACATCCAGAATGTTCTGCTTCCCTCTTCCCTGAATTTACAGCCTGGGTTTGGGGCCCACCCTGCAGGGGGTGTGGGTTGTCAGTAAGCGCAGACGATGTTCTCAGGATGGACTTAGCGCCCACTGGGAATGCAAACCCTGGAATTGGAGCAGGTTCTGCCGAGGTGACAGCACAGTCGTCAGGGGAGCTAGGAAGGGAAGGACGGGTGGGCTCATGGAATTGCTTCTGCTGTCAGAAAAGCCAGTGGCCAGCCAGGGGACTGAGGGTGAGACTGTGCTCCTCAAGTGTGCTCCCCAAGAATGATCCCCAGATTTTCTCCCAAGATGCTCCTTGAAAGTATTCCCCAGCAGTACTCAAAAGCCCTTCCCAAGAGTGCTCCCAAGGGTGCTCCCTGAGGGTGCTCCCGGAGCAGGACAGGCCAGCCGGCGAGCTAGCCCACGAGGCTAACTTCACAGCCTTCAGACCGCCTGTGTGGCTCTGGCCACTCTCAGCACCACCCTCCAAGCCTCGGTTTCCTCCACGGCAGGGATCGGGGCCAGTAACAAGCAAACTACCCTTTAGGGTTCGGTTCACAGTGAGAGACAGAAAACCCCAGTCACAGTGGCTTAACTGAGCAACAGCGTCCTCTCTCGTTGGCAGCTGGGTGGCCATCTGGGCTGACAGGCAGTGGGGGAGCTTCTCCTGCTCCGGAGTGACTCTGCCCCTCCCCTCAGCCCCAGCTCTCTCCCTCCCTCGCTGTGTGGCCTCGGGCAACTTTCTGAACCTCTCTGAGCCTCACTCAGTTGCCCCATCTGTTAAGTGAGGTGCCTTCTATTCACTCACTCAGTGACTCATTCCTCTCCCCCCTCCTCCTCCTCCTTCCCAGTCTGGCTGGGAAGACAGACGTCACACTGACACTGACCAGTGGTCCTCAAAGCAGACACACAAGGTCATTTACTGAGATGAGGAAGGAAAATTGGAAAACGTCCATTTAAAGTTATTCTTTTCTGAAAAATAAGAAAAAAACAAAACTTTGCTAACATCGACCACCCAGATGGGCCTGGGTTGTGCTGGGGGGCTCGGGACATGAGCATGTTCCCAAAGCCCTGGCTGTGTGGTCCTGGAGCCTCAGTGTCCCCTCCGAGAGTGAGATAACAGCCCCTCACAGGGGGCTGCTGGGAGGAGACACGGACAGGCCAGGAGGGGCGAGAACAGCGGGCGGCGTGCAGCAGGTGCCCCGCAGGTGGTGGCTGTCTGGGTCCCACGGCAGGGGCAGACCCTCCGATGGCAGAGGCCAGGTGAGGTGCTCTGCTTAGTGCATTGTGACTTAGTGTTTGGGACACTCAGAGGTTGGTGTATCGCCAACTAAGTGGATCTGTAGATTAAGAAAACTAATCCTTATGAGACGGGCACGTGGCTTAAGAAGATTCTTGCAAACAAAACAACCCCCCCCCACACACACACAAACTCATAGCATCCATCACCAGCGAAACCTGAGGAGCCAGTGGTGGGGTGGAGGGGGTGGCGCCATCCCAGTGCCACCTGTCCCAATTAGGGACCCTGGTAGGGAGGGTGCCCCATCCGTGACAGCACCCAGAAGCCTTCTGGGAAAGCAGGTTTGCACCCACTGTTTCTTTTCCCTGTTTATCTTTTAAGCAGAAACCTGATCATATCTTATCCCTGTGCGGAATTTATAATCACGTACTTGTCTTGGGGTCTCTGCAGACTTTCACTGCTGGGCTGTACGGTCAGGTGCACGAGGGGAGGACCCCCGCCTGCACCCCCAGTCCCCGCCCATCTGGAGCCCTCTCTGCTCCTCACTCCCCGCATCTTCCTCAGCCCTATCACCTGTCATCACGCGGCAAGCGGAGTGGGTTCGAATTCCCCAAGCCACATGCTCAAGGCCACAATGCTGAGCCCATTTCCCTGCTGCTGCAACTCTGCCTGGACACACCCCACCATCCCCAGGACCCCCAGCTGGGCAGGGGCTCTGGGAGGCTTGGCCCACAGAACGAGGCACGAGTGCCACTGCACAGGCTCCAGCACCGTCTGGGGGTCTCCGGGTCCCTTTCCGGGGCCCCTCCCCTCGCAGGGTCTGACCTGTGTCTCTTCTTCCCGCCTCTCTCCCAGTCTCAGAGCTGAGGATTTTAATCTTTTAAAACAAATTCTGGTAAAATGTACATAACATGAAATGTACCATCTTAACCCTTTTTAAGCGCACAGTTCAGGGGCATTAAGCACATTGGCATTGTCATGTGGCCGCCACCACCGTCCGTCTCCAGAACTTTCTCATCTTCTCAAACTGAAACTCTGTCCCCATTCAACACTCACTTTCCCTGCCCAGCCCCTGGCACCCCACGTCCCGCTTTCTGTCCCTGTGGGTTGACTACTCCAGGGACCTCGTATAGGTAGCATCACACAGCATTTGTCCTTTTGTGTCTGGCTTATGGCACTGAGCATGATGTCCTCCAGGTTCAGCCTTGTGGCAGGTGTCAGTTTCCTTCCTTTTTAAGGCTGGATGATATTCCACTGTCTGTGTAGGCACGTGCTGCTTAATCGATCGTCTGTTGGCGGGAGGAGTTTAATCTTGTCTGAAGCAGAAAGCCACTCCTGACTCATCTCCCACGTTTCTCTCATGCCCGAGACCTTCGAGATTTTGTTTTTGATACTCAAAGCCTCCAGCTTTTCTCCTGAGTTGTGTCAAAGGCCGAGAGTGGATTCTTGTGCTCCTGCTGTGTGGGCAGGACCTGCCTGCTTGGCGGGTCCAGGGCCACTCCTGGCTGGGGGGTCCCCACACAGACTGGTGGGCAGGGCAGCCCGGGGCGGGAGGTGCTGGGGGGGGGTTGTGCAGCCAGTGAGTGGTGCAGAGACAGAGACAGAGAGAGACAGAGAGAGGCAGAGAGAGGTGGAAGTGGCAGATTAGCAGGGGAGTAACAAGGTGGGCAGAGGAGGGGAGATCTCGGGGGAGGTGGGGATGGCGCTGCGGACCAGCCCTCAGAGCCTTTCCCTGCCCCCCGACATGTGGCTGTTTCCTCGGCAGTGGCCAGACATGGCCACGCTCCCTGCCCTGCCTCCCTTCTGGTCAGGGAGCAGGCAGGGCGCCTGGCTCCGCCCCTGTGTGGTGACAAGGCCTGGGCAGGGCAGGCCCAGCCCTTTCTTTACCCCGTGGGTCAGCTGAGGTTTGGGACTTCCCGGGACATTCTAGCTCCAGTGCAAGAGCTGCCATCAGGCTTCTGGGAGGGGGCCCAGGACTCCTGAACCGTCCCCAGGGCGTGTGGGTGTCAGAGGAAGGGCTGGTTACCCCTTGCCCACCACGGTGTGGCCAGGCCTGTGCAGCGCAGATGGGGACACAGAGGCCCCTGAGAGGTGGGGACCAGCCCAGACCACAGGCCTCATGGGACAGAACTGGGCCCTGTTCACGGTCCCTCCACATGTCCCCTCTCAAGAGACCAGCAGAGGAGGTGACCTCACGTCTGCACCTAGCCCCCACCACTCTGAGGAGCCATCTGAGGGGTCTCCTGAAAGTCCCTTTGCTCCCTCTTTCTGTGCACAGAGACCCAAAGCAAGAGCCCAGGACAGAGGGCTGGTGGGGCTGGGCCCCGGGCTGGCTGGAATGTCCCTCACACACCAGACTTTGTGTCTTCCTGGAGGCCGGGGGAGCAGGGCAGGGGGTGTGGGAAGGACCCAGCTTGTGTGTTGGAGAGCCTGGGGCCTGGAGGAGGGGAAGGGCCCAGAGGGGACCAGGTCAGCACCTCCCATGTCACACTGGGCTCAGTCCTGATCACAGCAGGACACTATGAAGACCCCCAGGGGGGTGGGGACAGTCCCCAGGCAATGGAGGTATGGGAAGGTAGGGTGGAGCTTGGGAAAGTCACAGCCCATGGAATGTTCTGGAAGGCTCTGCTGAGTCATGCTAGCAAGATGGGGGAAGTTGGGAAAAGCCTTCCCGGGAGGGGACCAGCAGAGCCCATAGGTGGGAACAGCAGGGCCACTTGTGAGCTGGCAGTGCGGTGTGGCCTGGCCTGTGGGGGTCCTGGGCCTCTTCCCCAGGGCACGTGTGGGGCTCTGAGCCGGGCAGAGATGGGGTGCGTGTGCGTTTGGGAAAGCCCACTGTGTTGGTGGGGTTGCAGGGCAGCTGGGGCCTGGGCTGGGCTGTGACCGCGCCCAGGTGACAGGTGACAGCTGTCCCAGTGAGGGGAATGGGCTTTGGTCAGGGCACAGCCGGGGACACAGGCATAGTGGATGCTGGCCCGAGGTACTAAGGAGGGAGACCCAGGGCAGCTGGGTGGATGGGAGGTGCCTCCATGTGGTCTGGGGCCCAGCCTAGTGGGGGTGGCGTTACTGTGCCTGGGACGGGGGCCCTGGGGGCCTGGGGGTGATGATGCCTTGGTTGGCATTGCTAACTATGGGGTGGGTGAGGACCCCTAGCCCTGGGAGCTGTCAGATGGGAGGGGCAGGCAGGGAGGGCCCCAAGAGGGGGTGCATGTATGGGTTGGGGTTAGAGTGTCACATGAGGAAAGAAGGGGACAGATGTACCCCCACTCCGTGCCTCAACACTCCCACCATCCAGCCTTGCTGGGGGGCTGGGAGGCCAGGCCTGGGTTGCTATGGTGATGGGACGCTTGGCCAGCAGGTGTCACTAGAGCCTGCAGAATCAGGGAGGAGCAGGTGAGGGTGGGTGCAGGGCTCCTGTGGCTGCTCCCAAGGCCTCCTGTGGCTGTGCCAAGCCCAGGGGACCCTCACAGCTACTTCTGCCAGGAGCCAGAGACAGCAGCCCTGCCACGGGGACACAGCCCAGGTAGCGAGGACCCCTAGGTGGAACGGGGTGGGGCGCTGGATTGGGAGAGAGCCCCGGAGGAGTGGGAGCCTGGCTTCACCACTGTGGGGTCCTCTGCAGAACATGGCACTGAGCCTCAGTTTCCTCATCTGTGAAACTGTGCCCAGGGCTTGCCTGGAGCTGGGGCCTAATAAGAGGGTAGACTCGACAGTGCCTCGGGGCGTGGAAGCGTCTTTGAGTGAGAAGTCACCGTGGCGCAGGAAGAGAGGTTGGCCTGGGCACACACACACGCACGGAGGCACAAGTCTGCGTTGCACTCGCAGATGTCGTGACCCTCTGCACACAGCCCCTGAGGTCACAGCCCCGGGTCTAGAACACTACTCCCACTGCACAGACCGCACCACTGAGGCCAAGGGCAGTGGCTGAGGGGCCAGGCTGGTCCTGGCCCTGTTGTTTCTGTCGTGTGCCCCCTCTGAGCCTAGGGGTCCCTGGCCTGGGGCTCAGCCTGGAGCACCTGCAGCTCCCAGGAGCCTTTGGACATTCCCCACCCTACCGCTGGGCTGCAGGACCAAGGCCTCTGGCCGGTGCGGGAGCTGCCAGGGAGAGGTTCCACCTTGGAACCAGGTGGATCCCCAAGGCTCCCTCTACCCCGCCCCTCCCCTCTTCCCTCTCCCCCTCCCATTCCCCTCCTGCTCCCCAGTGCTGCCAACACCAGGGAAATGCTGAGGCTGGCTCTTTTCCTGAATGAAGTCTCTGCTGCCTCCATTAACTTATTTTCTCCAGAAGCAAGCTGGGAGCTGGTATCTGGATGGGTCCTGGCACCTGCCCAGGCTGGGTCTGTCTCCTGCTAGGGAGAAGGTTCTAGGGCAGATTTCCTGGAGCCCTGGCCCCCTGTCTGTAGAGGCCCTCCCTCTACCCCGCCCCTCCCCAGCAGGTGAGGTGGCTTGCAGACCAGGTCGGGGCAGAAACTACTGATTCAGCCACCCACCACCCACCCAACACTGCCCGACACCTGCCGTCTCAGGTCAGAGCCCGAGACAGGGACGCTGGGGATTCACCAGGGGGCTCTCGGGGAAGCCTGCATGGCAGTGAGGGGGGAGGGTCGGGGCTGGGGAGGAGCTCAGCAAAAATGTGACCTCAGCTGGTGTCATCTTCAGCCTGGGTCATCCCCACCTTGAGGCTGGGGGTCGGGCGGTGGGGACAGCCCTTTTGGAGCCTCACAGTAGACCATGTTAGACCATTGCATGAGTGTCCTGGGGCTGCTGTGAGTGGCTTAAAATAATGGAAACACCCTCTCTCAGGGTGCTGGAGGCATAAGTCCGAAGTCAGGCTCTGAGCAGGGCCGTGCTCCCCTGGGCCTGCAGGAGGACCCTTCCTGCCTCTGTCTGCTATGGCGGAGGCCACTGTCCCAGCATGGCTTGACTTTTGGCTGCATTACTCCAATCTCTGCCTCATTGTCCCCTGGCCATCTCCCTCTTCTCACGAGGACACTGGTCATATTGGATTAGGGCCACCCCAATGCCCTTATCTGGTCACCTGTGAAGACCCTGTCTGCAAATATGGTCACATTCACAGGTCCTGGGGGCTGGAACGTCACCCCATCACGTTGGTGGACACAACTTGACCTAGAGCACTGGCTCTGGGCCACCTCGCAGGGGTCAGGTGGGGGCATGTGCTACCTCTTGGAAAGGCAGCGCCCGCAGCAGAGGGCAGATTTGGAGAGGGGCTCAGGGTGGTGGAATGAGTGAGCCGTTCTCACAGGGTCGGCTGCTAAGAGGAGGCATGTGCAGTGACCTGCCAGGAAGGGAAGAGAGTGGATGGTCTCGGAGAGCAGATGCAGCTGGACCAGCCCCAGTCGGGCCTCCCCCAGGTGGTGGCCAGGCAGTCCACAGTGATTCCAGGCCAGCAGAAGCTGCTGAGCTCTGGGCCACCCACCCTCTCTGAGCTGCCCCCTGCTTAGTGAGATGAGGGTGCCATCCCTGGTCCCCCTGGGATGTGCAGAGGGCGACTGAGCCGGGAGCCCCTCACTGGGCGTGTGTGCGTGCGGGGTAGGTGCTCTGGAAAGCTGGTTTGTTTGTTGAAACTGCCAGGGAAATGGGGCCCTAGTGACCCATCCCCCCGAGCACAGGCCCAGGTGGGCAAAAGAGGGGCAGGGCAGGGAAGCTGGGAGGGTCCCTAGGAGGACCCAGCCTTGGGGTACCACGTCTCATCCACTCAGCCACACCCCCGTCTGATCTCAGAGCCCCCGCGGGGCAGGAACCCTTTTCAGAAGCCATTTCCTCGCTGGTGAGAGGGAAAGCAGAAAGGACAGATGATGCCAGAGAAGAGCCCTCAGCAAACCATGAGAACTTCCCTCCCCCTGCTCCACCGGGGTCTGGGCTTTCTCTTCCAGACTCTTTTCTTGGGTGAGAAGAATGGAATTCAGTTCAAACAAATGTTTATGGAAAACAGACCCTGTGTCCAGCGCCGGCTGAGCAGTGGGGGCGTTTCCCGGGAGGAGCCTCCTCCCCGCATTGGGGCGGCTCTGAAAGCCCCCGCCTGTCCACCCCCGGTCCTGCGGGACCTGCGGGAGCCCTGCAGGTCGAGGGAACAGAGGTGCGAGGTCAGCGCCCAGCCCTGCCCTCTGGGAGCAGCCAGCTACCCCTGGAGACAGTGTTCAGCATCCTGGGGCTGCCTAACGACTGGCCACAGAGTGGTGGCTTCAGACAATAGGAATGTACTTTCTCACAGTCCTGGAGGCCAGAGTCTGAAATCGGGGTGCTGGCAGGGTTGGTTCCTTCTGGAGGCCCTGAGGGAGAATCTTCCAGGCTTCTATCCCAGCTCCTGGTGGCTGCCAGCAACCCGTGGCTTGTGGCCATATTACCCCGACCTCTGCCTGTGTTGTCACATGGCTGTCTTCTCTGGGTAGCTCTGTGTCCTCTCCTCCTCCTATAAGGACACCAGGTATTGGATTTAGGGCCACCCTAAGCCCAGCATGATGTCACCTTGAGATCCTTCCCCAATTACATCTGCAAATACCCCATTTCCAAATAAGGTCACATCCTGAGGTTCCAGGTGGATAGGAAGTTTTGCATGGACACCACCCAATCCATTGCAAGCAACTTTCCAAGGGTTTGTGTCAGTGCCAGTTGGGTGCAGCTGTGTGCCCACCTGCCCAGCAGCCATGCCCCCTTCTGTCCTTGGTATCATGGCCTGATATTTTCTCTCCCCCTTCCTGGACCCAGGCAGGTGCAGGGCTGGAGCAGCGCGCACCAACTTGCCAGTCCTAGGAGGCTAGAATCAACCTGAATAAGGGACGAGAAGAGGATGGAGAGAAGCTAGGTTCAGATGACACTGTTGGAGGAGCCTAGATCACACTGTGCCTGAAGTCCTCCTTGGTCTTCCAGACAGATGACTTGATAAATTCCTGCCCTCAAGCTGTTTTGAAATGTGTTGCTGTCACTTGTATCTGAGAGGATCCCTACTGATACTATTGCGATTCCTGTTTTGCAGGTGGGAAAACTGAGGCTCAGGTGGTTAAGTTAAAGACTTGCTCCATTTCCACCCTGTTGTGTGCCCCAGGGAACTGATGCCTGAGACCACATCACCTGTCCACCCTTGTCTCTGCCTTCCAGTTAGGCTCAACCAATGGAAGTTTCCAGCAGGAGGTCAGAGGGTGGGAGGTTAGAGGTCAGTATATTTCCTTCCAGGCTCTTGCCTGCCTAGCATTGCCACTGTCCCCTGGCCTGTGGGCTTTGCTGAAGCCACACCACAGTGACAGAATCTTAATTCTGAGGTGGGGGTGATTTTAATTTTAATTTTGAACGTTAAGTGTGTTACCTGCTTAAAAATAAATGAGCAAAATTACACATTTTTTCAAGATGTTTATTCTACTCAACAAACCATTAAAAAAATCTTTCTGGGTAACAAACGCTGCTCAGCTTAACCTGGAGAACACGATCCCCACTGTCCTGAATGCCTTAGAAGTTAAGCCAGTGTGTATCTTCCAGAACCTTCTACGTGTCAGACACAGCACAGATGTGATCTTTTCTCCCCACTGATTTTTGGAAATTGAGCTGGAACATATATAGAGTGGAATCCGGATCTGAAGGGTATTGCTTGATGAATTTTTATATGCATATGAAATGTTTTTTACTCCCTACTGACACTGGGAGGTGAGTACTGTTACGTCACCAATTTGTAAACGGGGGTGGGGGTGGGGCGGAGGCACGGGTGAGGCAGGGAAGACTGTGCAGGATTTTCTAGTTTCTTTCTCCTCCTTTCTGTGCCTGGCACATAGTAAGAGCTTCGCAGGGTGTTAGCAATCGCTGCTAATTCATGAATCATCTTCCACCTATTCACTCGTTCATTCATCATCATTCATTCATTTTACAAACACTCTAGAAGTGCCGGCCCCTGCCAGGGCGTGGACAAGGGCTGGCCCCCACCCCTCTACCAGGGGACAGGACCACTGAGTCAAGCCCACCTCTCTCAGGAAGTCTTCCCAGCAGGGCCCAGACCTCAGGCAGCAGGGACAACCCTCACTGTTGAATTCCCAACCCCCAGAACCTGCGAGGGTGACAAGACGGTGGCTGTTTGACGCCACCATTTGGGGTGGCTTCTTGGGCAATGGTAGTGCCTGGAGCACTGAGCTTACAAAGAGGCCCGAAGCCACTGGGACTTGCGGGTGGGCCTCCGAGAGGAAGGCTCCCTGAGGAAGTGGGGGTCTGGCCCCTCAGCCCCTCTTGAACCCCATCCCAGCTCCCATGTCCCTGATTGGTGTCACCCACTGTGTCAGTTTGCTGGGGCTGCTGTAACAAGTGACCACAGAGCGGGAGGCTCAAACAACAGCAATGACTCACCTCACAGTTCTGGATGCCACAAGTCTGTGATCCAGGTGTCGCAGGGCTGCTCTGTCCCGAGGCGCTGACAGCGCACCTGGCCTCTGGCCTTTCTCCGCCCCGGCCGGCCGCCAGCCATGCAGGGCGCTCCTGGGCTCCTAGTTGCATGGCTGCACTCTCTGCCTCTGTTGTCACACGTCCCCGTGTGGGTGTGTGTTTTCTGTTTCTTAAAGGACACAAGTCATTGGATTTAGGGCTCACCCTGTCCAGGTGCTCCCGTCTTGAGAGTTGCACCCCAATTCCACCCGCAAAGTCTGTTATTCCAAGTGAGGCCCCGTTCTGAGGGTCCAGGTAGACACATCTTTTGGGGGGACACCATCCCACCCAGTACCCGGGGCTGAACAGGTGCTCAGTGAGGAAACTGGGACAGTCCCCGGTAAACCAGGCAGGGGGTCCCACTGGCATCAAGTGGGGGTTGGGCTGTGGGTCCTCATATAATCGGGGTGGACAGTGCTTCAGGTGGGGGGCCGGGCTCCAGTGCCCCTCCGGGAGGGATGCACCACGGCTGCTCACCCCACGGCCGCCCTGAGGGCCCAGGCTCTGAGCCCAGGTCTGGTGGGTACCTTGGGCAACACCTTCCCCATTCCTGAGCCTCAACGCCCGGCCTGCAGGATAGGCAGCTGGCAGGGACATCGGGGCTCAGAGATGGGGGCAGGGAGACCCTGGCGTGGAGCGGGCACACGTCCTTCCCATGGGCGCTACGGAGACACCCAGGGTTCTTCAGGAGCCTCCCTCTGAGGGCTAAAAATGGTCCCAATTAAAATGGGAAGCTGGCATAGCCTCGGGCCTGGAGCTTGCCTCTTCCTTGGCAAGTTTGATTCTTTTAAATCCCCAGAAGGGATTAGGTCTCCAGGGACAACCTGGTTCCAGGAGGAAAAGAAGGGAAGTAAACTCCCCATGGTGCCCTTTCAAGACAGACTGATTCCTGCCACAGTGAAACCTGCCCCCACCCTACCTCCACTCCTGTGCCCAGGAGTGAGGGTCAAAGCTGCTCTCTTGGGGCGTCCTGGGGACAAAGATGGTGGCACAGCAGGTTGGAGGCCGTTTCTATAAAGTGTCCCACTGATAGATGTTGGTGACAATTTGCATGTGACACTGTGGGGGACATCCTTGAGGCCATGGGACATAGCACCTACCCAGGCCCCCTAGGTACCCCTTCCTTTTTTTTTTTTTAAGAGCAAAACAAAAGCTATGATTGCACCCAGGCTGGAGTGCAGTGGCATAATCACAGCTCACTGTAACCTCGAACTTCTGGGCTCTAGTGATCCTCCCGCCTCAGCCTCCCAAGTAGCTGGGACAAGAGGTATGCCACCATACCTGGCTAATGTTTTAATTATTTGTAGAGATGGGGTCTCACTATGTTGCCCAGGCTGGTCTTGAACTCCTGGCCTCAAGTGATCCTTGAGCCTTGGCCTCCCAAACTGATGGGATTACAGGCAGAGCCACTGTGCTTGGATTTTTTTTTTTTACCTTTTTAAGTGTACAGGTGGTGGCATTAAGCACATTCATGTTGTTGCGCAACCATCACCACCATCTTCTGGAAGTTTTCCATCTTCCCCAATTGAAACTCCGTGCCTGTTAAACACCCACTCCTGGCCCCTCCCTGGGGCCTGGCCCCCACCCCAATCTCTGTCTCTGAGTCTGACTTCAGCCTCTCACCGTGCCACCCTCCAGGGCCTGCCCTGCGATTGCTGCAGATGCTTCGCCGTGTGTGGCAAGGCCAGTGAAAGGTCCAGGAGTTTGAGAGCCTGGCTCCTCCACTCGGGGTCCCTGGTTCCTTGGAGCCTTCGCCTGAAGTGTCACTCTGGCTCGGCTTCCTCTGCTCCTTCCCTGTCCTGTCCCCTCTCCAGTGTCACCTAAAGAGCCATCCTAGGTCCCAAAATGGTGTAGGCCAAGCACTCTTCTGCTCCCAGCCCCACCCTGTCTCCCACTGCCCGGTCAGCCCAGCCCAAACTCTTTTTTTTTTATTATTATTTCGGCATATTATGGGGCTACAGATTTTAAGGTTTCAATAAATGCCCTTCCCCACCCCCAGCCCAAACTCTTGAGCACCCCCCAACCCCCAGGCCAGCCCTGTGCACCGGCCACAGCAGGCCCCAGGGATGCTGCCCTCTCCACCTCCTGGAAGCTTCTTTGCCACCTCCCTGTTCTTCCCCTCCTTGTCCTCAGGACCAGCTCCAGACCCGCCCTCCAGAAGCATGCCCAGGTGCCAGCCCTGGCCTTGGCACCACGTGGCTCCTTGCACGGCCAGAGCTTTAGGTACCGGGTGGAGCCAGTGGTGGAATTTCAGGTGTGAGGCAGTAGCTGGAGGGGGCATTTTTAGAGGGAGGAGGAGCAGGGGGAGATGCGGAGGCCACCAGGGCAGCTCCAGCTCCTGCCCCCTACCCTGTCCCTGCCGCCTGGCCCTCTAGCCCCAGCCCAGCGAAGGTCTCCAGGCCCAGAAGGCCTCTGAATCCCCCTTTAGGAGCAGTTTGGTTCCAGGTCTGGGAGGCTTTTTGGAAGCCACAGGATTCCAGATGTTCAATGAACACATTCTGGCTCAGTCCTCTGCTCCTCCGGGTGTAGGGGTGGAGCATGGGGCACCACTCGGGCCTAGTCCGGCCTGGCTGAGCAAGAGCCTCCTGAAAGCCTCTGTCCTCATCTCAGGACAAACTGGCGTGGGGACTGGGGGGCCGGGGGTGATTTGATCAGCCTCAAGTCCTGAAGCAGGTGGTGCTCAGTGTGGGGCTGTATGCAGGAGGTGCTCAATGTGTGTCTGTTTCCTTCTGGCTCATGCCTCCCTCCTAAATCCTTACTGCCCTCCAGTTCCAAATCAGCTCTCAGAGAAGGAGGGAGGGGGACAGAGCCAGCCCGCAGAGTCATCAGGAGCGAGAGTCTGAAGAAATTGGGGTCAGTTGTTGTGGCCTCAGCTGACATGGGCCCACCTGGGGGACAGGGAGAGCAGGGAGGAAAGGCAGATGGGCGACTGAGAGCCTGGTGCGAGGCCACCATCTCCCACCACCCCGAGTCACCTACTTTCAGCAGCGTTGCCCATGAACCCACATGGGATGTCGCCTCTGTCAGCCCCATTTTACAGATGAGGAAATCCAGTCCCAGGAGCCTGACCGAGCCCTCAGGGGGAGCTCAGGACACCCGGCTCAGCGCCTAGTGCGCCTTCTGTAGCCTGAGCTGCCTTTTGCAGGGACACAGTGTGGACCCATGTGCAGAGGTGGCTGAGACAATGTCCTCAGGGCAGGGGTTGGGCTGACCCAGACTGGACGGAGACAGTTGTGGAATCCCCTTGGGCCAGTGTTACGTGCAGCTACAAACCAGCTTCTGGCCCACGGGACATCGGCCAGAGGGGTCTCCTCCCTGGTGAAAAGAGGGAGACCCGGCAGGAGTTTTGCCTTCTCTGTCCTGTCTTTGGCCACAGCTGTCTTTGCTGAGGTTCACAGAAGCAGGCTCTATGATGAGGATTTGAGGGCAAGTAGTTTGTTCGGGAACTGAGCTGGGGAAAACCCGTAGGGATGAAGCAGGAACGACAAGCACCAATCAAAGGTGCTACTGGGCAGGTGACACTGCGGGAAACCCACTGGGCCCCCGGGAAGCAGCAAACGGCACACAGGAGTTCTGCCACCCACAGTGGGCGTGTGGGGTACACGATCCACCAGCCCCCACTGGTTACTGCTGCTGGCTGTTCCTGGGGGGAGTTAATTCCCACCCTCCTTGAGGGTGACAGGCTCTGTGTGTTGGAAAACTCCGCAGGTGCAGAAGTACTCATGCTGGCAGCTGGGTGTTCAACTGGGCCCATGTACATTGAGATGGTGAGGACAGGGGATATGGGATAGAATGTCTGCAGCTTCAGCAGCCACTTTGTGACCACAAGGCGGTAGCCAAGCAAATGGCATCAAAGTCTGAAGTGGATAAGCTGTTGAGTGAACATCCCTTAGTTCCCTCAACCTAGGCTTCTTTTTATGTGAGACTTTTAATGTCTTATTTGCTTAAGTCTTCATTAGTTTTCTGTTACTTGTAGCTGAAACCATCCCAAAGGGTGACTATAGAGCCAGAGGGGGTGGGGGGCCTGGCGCAGGCCACACTGAGAGCTAGCGAGCAGCCCAGGCAGGACTGGGATTGCCTCTTCCGCCCAGATCTCATGGACCCACTCTCAGGAGCCTTTGGACCACTCGCTCTGTTGCTCTGACTCCAAATGCCCTGCCATGGCCACCCCTTGGGTATGTGGGCGTGTCTTCCAGGTGAGCACGTGCTCCTTCAGTCTCGTTTCCTTCTTTTCCTTAGCCAGCTGCCTATGTTTGCTCAGAATGGACATCACTGCCATGAGGTCACGCTGGGTGCCCAGGGGTCTCCTGCTGTGCCAAGGTGTCTTTTAGCTACTAGGAGTCTTGTGGGGGGGGGGGTCCCAGGGCAAGTCCAGAGGGCTCAGGTTAGCATCTCTCTGCAAACTGCTGTGGTAGAATTTTTTAAAACCGATTGATTGGTAGATTGATTGAGACAGGGCATTCTGTGCTGTCCAGGCTGGAGTGCAGTGCTATCAACAGCTCCCTTCAGCCTCAAACTCCTGGGCTCAAGTGATCCTCCTGCCTCAGCCTCCCGAGTAGCTGGGACTACAGGCCTGCACCACCACACTTGGCTAAATTTTAAATTTCTTGAAGAGATGGAGTCTCACTGTGTTGCCCAGGCTGGTCTTGAACTCCTGGCCTGAAGCAATCCTCTTGCCTCAGCCTTCCAATGCTAGGATTATAAGCGTGAGCCACTGTGCCCAGCCTGTTGTGGGAGAATTTTAATATTTTATCTTTTGGTTGGCTTGGACCTCAGGTGCTGCCTGTCGTAGGTGGAGTCTGGGGGTCATCTTGTGAAGGAGCATCCTTGGTCCTTCCTGCATGTGGCAGCTGCACTCACCTGTGTGCCTGAGACCTCTACCCTCCCACCCCAAGGTGCACTTCCAGGTACCACCTGGCACCGGATGCAGAGACAGACTGGGCCATATGTATGGGAGGGGCGTGAGAGACCACAGGAGGCATTCATGGAGGATCCTGAACCCCGACCTGAAGGGTGCTGTTGTGGGTTGAACTGTGTTCCCCCAAAACATATGCTGCAATCCTAACTCCCAGTTCCTGTGATTGTGACCTTATTTGGAAATAGGGTCTTTGCAGATGTGATCAAGTTAATAAGACCGCATTAGGGTAAGCCCTAATCCAATATAACTGGGGGTCTTAGAAGAAGAGGAAAAGACAGACGTGTAGGGAAGGTGGCCACATGGCCAAAATGGCATAAGAGGTGATGCAGGTACAAGCCAGGGAACGCCAAGGCTGGGCGACCACCACAAGACACTGGGAAGAGGCAAGGAAGGAGTCTACCCAGAGCCTCAGAGGGACTCAGCCCTGCCAACACCTTGATCTCGGGTTTCTGGCCTCCAGAGCTGTGAGACAGTAAATTTCTGTTGTTTTAAGCCGCCCAGGGTGTAATGCTTTGGTAGGGCAGCCCCAGGACACTGACACAGATGCGGGGGGTGGGGGTGTAGGCAGAGGTGAGGATGATGTTGTAGCCTGGGCAACCTTCCCTGGCTTCTCAGGGAAGCAGGTGGGCATGAGTTTGTGTGTGTGCATGTGTGTGTGTGAGTGTGCATGTGTCTGTGGGTCTCTGATGTGCTTAGGAAGGCTTAGATTCCCAGTAGGAGGTTAAATACCAACATCAAAGCAGCCAGAGAGGAGCCAGGCAGGCAGGGCTGCACTGCAGACAAAACAAAGGTTTGGTGGCTGCTATTTTAAACCAGGGCCCTGGCCAACCCTGTCTTGGCCCCTCTACCCTGTGTCTGAGATGTCGTGGGGACTGGTAGGAATTGGTGCAGTAGGAGTCCATGTAGTGCTGAGAGAGCCCAGAGGTGTGTGACTTTCCCACATGTCGCCCAAGCTCCAAAGCCTGTAGGGACCCATGAGAGACCCTTCCAGGGGCTGTCAGCCTTATCACTGGCTTTCTTTCCAGGAAGCTGGCAGGGTGGGAGTGCATCAGACTGGCATGGATTCTCCAGCTGGGGTAGGTGAAAGGTGCTCTGGCCCAGCCTGGTGGCCCTCCACTTGTTTGAAAAGCATTATCCCCCACTGGTCTCATTGGCTGCTCTAGTTACTAGTGCTGTGCAACAAATTGCTATAAAACATAGCAGTTTAGAACCATCCTCTTATTTTGCTTACAATTTTGCTGGTAGGAAATCAGGATGAGCTCAGCTGGGCGGTTTTCGCCTGGGGTCACTCATGCAGTCACAACTGACTTTGCTGGGTGCTGCAGCCATCTATGGTGCAAATGCCAGATAAGGGTGAGCTACTATACATCTCAACTCTGCATTCTGTGTCGTCAGGTTGGTAACTTGAAGCTGGATGTACACCATGGATATTGGCAGATGCTATAAATCAGCACTCCCCCCACCAAGTCCCATTCACCCTGAGAACTTATTAACCATTGATCAGTGTCCTGTTGCTGTGGTCCCCACATGGGCAGCTTGGGAATGTGTGAGGCTGGGCTTCAGGCTGCCTGTTGGATGCATACCCTCAGATACCCTTTTCAGTCAAAACCCACATTTTAGTTTTCTGTTTCTGTATAACAAACCACCCCAATACTAGTGGCTTAAAACAACAACAGTCATTTATTTTGCTTGTGAATCTGGATTTGGGCAAATTTCAGCAGGGATAGCTCACCTCTGCTTCCCACGGTGGCAGCTGGGGTGTGATGACAAGGGCTAGGGGATCCACTTCCAAGATGGCTCACTAACAGCTGGCATGTGGGTGCAGGTTGTCAGCTGGGCCCATCCAGGGCTACTGGCCTCCTCAGACTGCTTGGACTTCCTTGCAGCATGGTGGCCAGGTTCCACAACTGTGAGTCCCAAGGCACAAAAAGCAGAAGCTGCCATTTTTTTGAAGGCCTGGCCCAGACCTGATTCATCGTCACTTCTGTCACATTTGTTTAAGCAATCGTGGAGGCCAGCAGCAGCAAGGGGAAGAAATGGAGACCCTAAATTTTGATAGGAGGAATGTCAAAGAATTTTAGGGCCATGTTATCATACCACCACATCCCAAGAGGCCAGCTATACAAAGGACATGCCTCTCTGTGCGCAGCCTGGCTCTTCTGTTTTCAGTGTCTCATCTCCCTCAGTGTCCCCTGGTCCCCTTTCCTTGGAAGCTCCTAGAGGGCACCCACGTGCCCAGGCTCACCCAGGCAGTAGGTGACACTGTGGATGATTCTCCATGCCAACCACTCCTACCAACGCCCATTTTACAGATGAGAAGACTGAGCACAGAGTGGCTACATCACCTGAGCAGGCTCACAGAGGCGAAAGGAATGGGGTGGGATTTGTTCCCAAGGTCGCTTCCCTTGTTCCCTGTCCCTAGCAACTTCCGGGACCATGACCCATTCAGGCCTCCCCACCTCCAGCCAGACCTGGCTTCCAGGGCAGCTCAAGCCTTGGTGGGTTTATGCCGGGTGGCAGCCACTGACAGACAGTGAATTGAGTTGACACATGATTTATACTTTGCATAAGAAGATGTGGTCGTTGCTGGAAGAGAACCGAAACCAACCATGAATAATTCCTATGCTTTCAACAAAACACCAATAAAATGAAAGTCCGACTAAATACCACTCAACCCACCCAGGCGTGAAGGGGAGATACCTAACTCACTGGAGCTGGGGTCCCATGGGCAGAGGTGCCGGGGCCCTGCTCCTTGTGGAGGCTGAACGAGGCCCAGCTCACCACGAGCAGGTCGGCTGGGCTGCGATGGGCAGCCCAGGACCACTGTTGCCTGCACTGACCACCAAAGGTGCAGCTCCCTCCCCTGCTAGGCAGGCCCCACTGGGGCCCAGGCTTTTCTGTAAGCCTGGAATGCCCTTCTGTGGCTTCTCTGCCTAGCAAACTTCTATTCATCCTCAAAAGCCCTACCAAGATGATGCCACTTCATTCATTGAATGGACATTCTCTGAGAATGTCTGCTGGCCTAGGCATGGGGCAGAGAGTTCTAATGGAGCAAAGTGCCTCTGCTATGGGCTGAACTGTCCCCTGCAACTCCATGTGCTAAAGTCCTAACCCCTAATACCTCAGAATGAAACTGTATTTGGAAATAGGGTCTTTAAAGAGGTAATCAAGTAAAAATGAGGTTATTTCAGTGGGCCCTAATCCAATATGCCTGATGTCCTCACAAGAAGAGGGATTAGGACACAGACACACACAGAAGAAAGACCACATGAGGACACAGGGAGTGATTGGTCCCACAAGCCAAGGAGAGAGGCCTCAGAAGGAACCAGCCCTGCTGACACCTTGATCCTGGGCTTGGAGCCTCCAGAGCTGTGAGACAATAAGCTTCTGTTGCTTAAGCCACCCAGCCTCTATTCTGGTGGCCTTGGAAAACTCACACAGCCGCACAGGCTTATAGGAGTGACAAAAACATAGTTGAGGATGATGGTGGGTGATGAAGGGCCGGGGAATCTGAGTTCAAGTCCCTTGTCCATCACTACTCAGCCATGTGCCTTTGGACAGGTCATTTCCCCTGTCTAGGCCTCTGTTTCTGCAACATAACAAGACCCCTCTCCGGGAGCCCCCACACCAAAGCCACCCCCCTTGAAAGGAAGGCTGTGGCCCCCACACCACACCCAGACAGGAGCTCTGGGCCAGGCAGTCTCGGGTCTGAGTCCAGGGCATGTTTGCCATGGCCTGGGTGACCTGGACACTCGAGGTAGCCTTTTCTGAACGCCTGTGGGGCTTTCCGGGGTGAAGAGTCTGTTCCCATCTGCTGACTTAGGTAGGGGGCTGTTATAGACAGAATGTGTGTGTCCTTCCAAAGTTCACATACTAAAGTCGTAACCCCAAGGTGATGGTGTTAGGAGGTGGGGCCTCTGGGGGTGATGAGATCACGAGGGTGGAGCCCTCCCACCCAGGGTTAGTGCCCTTCAAGGAAGGGACTCAGAGGGCTTCCTCTTTCTTCCTCTTTGCAGTGTGTGCCGGCAGTCAGAAGGCACTGTCTGTGAACCAAGCGAACTTGATCTATCTTTTTTTTTTTTTTTTTGAGGCAGTCTCACTTTGTTGCCCAGGCTAGAGTGAGTGCCATGGCATCAGCCTAGCTCATAGTAGCCTCAATCTCCTGGGCTCAAGCAATCCTACTGCCTTAGCCTCCCGAGTACCTGGGACTACAGGCATGCGCCACCATGCCTGGCTAATTTTTTTTCTATATATATCAGTTGGCCAATTAATTTCTTTCTATTTATAGTAGAGACGGGGTCTCGCTCTTGCTCAGGCTGGTTTTGAACTCCTGACCTCAAGCGACTTGCCCGCCTCGGCCTCCTAGAGTGCTAGGATTACAGGCATGAGCCACCATGCCTGGCTGCAATCTTGATCTTGGACTTCCCAGCCTCCAGAGCTGGGAGAAAGACTTTGTTGTTTAAGCCTCCCAGTCTATGGTTATTTGGTCGTTTGCTATGGCAGCCCGAGCTGACCAAGACAGCAATCGTGTGGCTGGGGGTGGGGGTACATAGGAGTGGAGGTAGGTTGGGGACCCCCCCGGAAGCAGATCCCGGACTCGAATGCCAGTAGTTTATTTGGGGGGGGGGTGATCCCAGGAAGGTAAGAAGAGTGGGTGTACTGAGGCCACTATGGGCAACTGGGGTGCAGTCCCATGGGTGGCCCTCGGAGGCAGTGGGGAGGATTGTGAGGGACGGGGACCGCTTCTCCCTTCCAGCCAGTGTGTGGACGAGGACTGCTTGGGTGGGGCGGCTCCAACTTCCCCAAACTCCTGGCTGCCCTGCTTGTGACCAGGGTTAGGCCCTGGAGTCACAGTGGCTTCTAACTGGAGGCCCCCAGTGCAACATATGCAAGGTGCAAGGGAATGATGCGTGCTGAGAGGGTTTGGGTTGGCCACCAACACTGTTCCTGTGCCCATTCTGCACCCTGGGGGGGATGGAGGACCCCACTCCTGCTGAGGAAGGGGCTCGGTGTTATGTCCTGGGGCTGGGACAGGGCAGAGGCAAGGGCCTGAGGCTGGTGTTGTGGGGTTGACTGTGCGACCTAAAAAGATACATTAAGGTCCTAACCCCTGAAACCTCAGAATGTGACCTTATTTGGAACTAGAGTCCTTGCAGATGTACTAGTCAAGATGAGGTCACACTGAGGTATAGAGTAGCCTTTGATCCAGTATGACTCCTGTCCTTATGAGAGAGGGCCCGTGGAGAAAGACATGGGGGAAGGTGGGTCTGAGATGGAGGGGGCCAGAAGAGTCACTGACACAGCTGAGAGCCAAGGGACACCCAGGAATAGCAGCTGTCGCCAGCACCTGGGGACAGGCCTTCAACAGCATCTCCCTCAGAGACCCCAAGAAGGA
The DNA here is from genome assembly GCF_040939455.1 of Microcebus murinus. Classification (NCBI taxonomy): domain Eukaryota; kingdom Metazoa; phylum Chordata; class Mammalia; order Primates; family Cheirogaleidae; genus Microcebus; species Microcebus murinus. The sequence goes on along the minus strand of NC_134122.1, from coordinate 25,027,614 downwards.
ACCAACTCTGCTGACATGGCGACTGTGGACTTCTGACCTCCTAAACTGCGAGAGAAAAACATTTCTGTTGCTTAAAGCCACCTAGTTTGTGGTCATCGGTTACCCGGTCAGCAGCCACCCGAAAGCAACACAGTCAGTCGCTGTCCTGTCCTGGCGGATACATGTGGGGCAACAGCTGGGGCACAGGGCTGACCACGAGGGGCTGGTTAGGGACCCACCCTCCCCCAGCATCTGCTCCCTGCCCAGCCCTGCGCGCCCAGCACCTCAGCTACACCTGCTGGTCTTAGAGACAAGCACCTCGGCTGTCATCTGCATGCTCAGTACTGACACACACGCCCTCGCTTGATCTCAGGAAAGGTGGTATGTTCAGCCCCACTCTACAGACAGACAAACTGAGGCTCAGAGGGGAAGTGACTTTGCAAAAGTCCCCCAGCAAATGGGTGGCAGAACCAGAACCTGAACCCAGGTCGTCTGGCCCCACAGTCCTTGCCCGCCCATTCCCTCTCTTGGTCATTCAGTCATCCCTGACCAGCCCGGCTGGGGACACACAGAACTGAGTTCCACCCTGCTCAGCCCCCCATGGGACCTCGGGCAGTCACAGGCCCCCTGAGCCTTGCTTTGCCCGGCTCTGAAATGAGCCTTTTCTTCCCCTGTGGTCACACGGCTGGTGGCTGATGCTGCCGTTGGCTGGGGCTCAGCTTACAGGTAGTCTCTCCATGTGGCCTGAGAGTCCCTAGAGCACAGTGAACCTCTTACCTGGTGGCACAGGGTTCTACCCGTAAGTATCCTAGTAAACAAGGCTGAAGCCACACCCCCTTTTCTGACCTTGCCCTGGAAGTCACACAGTGTCACTTTCACGGTGTCTGGTTATAAGACACGATTCCACTTCCAATGGGGGGAGTGTCACAGTCACATTGTGAAAAGGGACATTGTGTGGCCACTGTCGGAAGATACAATGTGTTGCAACATTGTGACCTGGTGTGGATGGGGTGGGAGGAGAAGGCGGGGGCTTGAGGAGGTGCTATAGACGGCAGCCCATATGAGTCCTGTGGTGATGCCTTGCCCCGGGGCGAGGCCACGTGATGCATCTCATCCATCAGTTATTCTCAGGTCTGCAGACTCCATCCTGCCCTTGGCGCAGGGCTAGGTGGGCAGAGAGGCTACGTACAGTCTGATTTCTACCCAGCACTACTCTTTGGGGGATCGCCCCATCCTGGCTACAGATCCGAGTCTGGTCACGTTCCACCACACAGAGGAAACCCACGTTCCCAGGAGAGACTGGGGCCAATGGAAAAGGAAGTAAAATTAGAAAAAGACACACTGGTGTATCCTTGATCCACGCATACCTAAAGGTGTGACACTATTTCTGGGCTTCCTGGTTAGGGGACCCAGCCATTCTTTCATTGAAGACAGCTGGGTACCAACTACTTGCAATACTGCTTTGCTCCTGGAGGCTCCGTCACTGCAGGGTCTGGCCCCATCTCTGTCCCTGGGACTCCCCCTCCTCCCTGGTGGTGCTCCACACTCACAGGCCTTTGTTCACCAACCATCCCATCCCCTGGACAGCTCTCTGAAGCCAGGGCCCTGGTCTGCTCCTTTACCACTGTATCCTCAGGGCCTTGCACAGGGCCTGACCCAGTAACTGTTAAACACCAGTGGATCAACTCAAGGAGTGAGTGTGTGGCCTTCGGAAGACGTTAACCAGCATGGTGGGCCAAGGACTGGTGGACCAGCAGGGGCCTGCCCATGGTTTTTATTTTGGTAAGCAAAGTGTTAAAAATAGTGCCAAGGACTAAAACAAACAAACCAAACAACCCGGTGAAAAATTGGGCAGTAGCACATGTCTGTAATCCCAGGGCTTTGGCAGGCCAAGGCAGGAGGATCATGTGAGGCCAGGAGTTCGAGACCAGCCTGGGAAACATAATAAGACACGGTGGTGAGTGCCTGTAGTCCCAGCTACTTGGGAGGCTGAGGTGGGAGGATCCCTTGAGCCCAAGAGTTTGAGGCTATAGTGAGCTATGATCATGCCACTGTACTCTAGCCTGGGTGACAGAGTCAGACCTGTCTCAAAAAAAAAAAAACAAAAAAAACCCCAGAGGACTTGAATAGACCTTTCTCCAAAGAAGATACACAAATGGCCAATAAGCACATGTGCACATCACTACTCATTAGGGAAATACAAATCAAGGCCACAATGAGATATCAGCTCCCACCCATTAGAAGGGGCACTATCAAAAAGCCAGAAAGGGTTGGTGGGCTGGTGAAGATATGGAGAAATTGGAACCCTTGTGCATTGCTGGTGGGAATGTGAAATGGTGCAGCCACTGTGGAAAACAGTATAGCAGTTTCTCAAAAAAATGACACATAGAATTACCATATGATCTAGCAATTCCACTTTTGGGTACATACCCAAAAGAATGAATCAGGGTCTCGAACAGATATTTGCACACCCATGTTCCTAGTTGCATTATTCATAATAGCCAAAAGGTGGAAGCAACCCAAGTGTCCACCGACAGATAAGTAGATAAACAAAATGTGGTCTATACATACGATGGAATATTAATTATCCTTAGAAAAGAAGGAAATTCTCACAATTGCTATAATATAGATCAACCTTGAGGATACTATAAGTGAAATAAGCCAGACAAAAGGAAATATTGTATAATTCCACTTATATGAGATTCCTAGAGTCATTAAATTCACAGACAGAAAGTAGAATGGTGGGTGCCTGGGGCAGAGTGATGGGGAGTGAATGGGGCCAGAATTTCAGTTTTCTGAGATGAAAAAGTTCTCAAGATGGATGGTGGTGGCACAACAATCTGAGTGTGCTGAATGCCATTCAACTGTACGCTTAAAAATGGTTAAGACAGTTAATTTTATATTATGTGTATTTTAGCACAATTAAAAAAAAAGAAGTGCCAAGGCTGACAACTCAGCAGATATGGCATTGCAAGTATGGCTGACCCTGCCCGGCTTGACCTCTCCCTGGCTTCCTCCCCTCCCTGGGCACAGAGAGACTCCACTGCCTAGCACCCCTTAGCTAACTGTCGTCACATGGACTGTGAGCTCCAGCAGCACATGACTCTGTGCACTCCATGGTGGCCTCACATTGAGGTGATGACTTGTGGCCTGGGCTGCCCAGACACCACATGAAGGTCATCTGCCCTGGGGTGTGGGACAGGTTGAGTGGACATGTTGGGGAAAAGACATTTTTCTGTGTTGGGTTAAGCCATTGAGATACTGGGGATGTTTGTCACTGTAGCATAACACAGGCCATTCTGACCGATACACCAGTGTCCCATGAAAAAGAGAACAAGAGCAGATCTGGCACCCTGGGGGTCACTGGCTGGAGCTGCAAGGAGTCACCCTGTCTGTGTTCTCTTATTTCTCTGTGTTTCCTGCCTGACTTCTGCAGGGACTTAGATTTGGGATGGTGCCTGAGTCTGCTCGGGCTAACATAACAAAGTACCCTAAAGTGAGTGGCTCAAACAACATTATTGTCTCCACATTGTAAAGGCTCGAAGTCCAAGATCAAGGTGTCGGTGTTAGCAGGACCGGCTCCTCCAGAAGGCTGTGAGGTCTGTCCCAGGCCTCCCTGGCTTGTAGACACCCTTCTTCTCTCTCTGTCTTTGCACATTGTCTTCCCTTCCTATCTGTCTGTGTCCAAATCCCCCCTTTTTGTAAGGACATCAGGCATGCTAGATTAGGACCTGCCCTCTCCAGCACAACCTCATCTTAACCAATTACATCTGCAGTGACCCTATTTCCAAATAAGGTCACATTTCAAGATACTGGGGGTTAGGACTTGAACATACAGATTTTGGGGGACACTATTCATCCTGTAACAGATGGCTTCCCAGAGGAAGGCTCATGGGAGCTGCACCCAGGTGAGCCAGCTGGGCAGGGGCAGGTAGGGGAGAACCCAGACATTTGCAGAAGGAACCAAGTAAGCAGGGCTTTCTGGGAGGAGCATCTCTAGAAGGTTCTTAAGAGAGTCCCTGTGGCCACAAAAGCTGGGTACATGTGTTGGGGGGGTGTTCCTGCCTCTTGCTTGTTTCTGGGGTGACGACCAAGACATGAACAAGTGGAAGGAAGCTGGAAGGGGGGCCTGTCAGGTTTCATCTTTGCAGGTTTGTTTTTGACTTTGTGCTGACTCTGGAAATGGATTGACGTTGGGGTGGGCGAGGGATGGAGGCAGAGAGGAGAGGGAAGCTTTCAAAGCTGTAGCCATGGGAAATGTTTTTATTTTATTTTCTGCTTGAAAGAAAATGCCAAAGAAGGATAAAAAGGAAAAAAAAAAAAAAAGGGAGGGAGGTGGGGAGAGAGGGAGAGAGAGAAGGAACCTGGGAGCCTTTCGGTGTGGGAGGCTTTCAGGAGTTCTGGAAAGAAGGGCCAGGCCCTGCCATCTTCTCCCTTGAGATGTTACCATGGGCCACAGAGCATCAGGGAGAACATATGAAGGTTGGGAGCTAGGAAGAGCCCTTTCTGGCTGCCTTGCTACCACCCTGGCTGGGTGGCCTTAGTTAGGTCTCAGGGATCCTTTAGACGAGTGTCTACAACAATCACAGATCCCTGACACACAATGGGTGTGCACCCACAGGAACACCCAGAGATTGGGGGCATAGGCATGGGTGTCAGCAATTGGAAGACCCTTGGGGAGAGGGGAAATGGAGTTCTCCACGTTCAGCCTGAGCCCTAATCTGCACCAGGTTCTGTGGAATCAGATGGGAGCTCCTGCCCTCCGGCCACAGCCCTCCCGAACTCCAGCAGAGGGGACCTTGCCCTGGGCCAGCCTGATCTCACCCCCCAGCCTGCCCCAGGCCAAACCAGGGACTTCCACTGCCCTCTGACTTCCATTGCCTCCCCCCTTCCTCATGAAAGGCTAGGGAGGGCAGGAGAAAGCTCCCACAAATGGCAGGGAGGAGTGATGGGGGCACCCAATAAATGGGTGACAAGGTGTGTTAGTGTCCTTGGGCCATTTGCTAAACTAGTCTCCACCAGGCTGGGGGCTCTGCACTTGCACCTCCAGCACCCTGCCTGGTTTAGCTGAGGGTGCCTGCCGCTACTTCCTGGCTGCCTGGGTTTGTCACTCCTTTTTGCATCTCAAATTTCTCATCTGTTAAATGGGCATGACACTACCAAAAGCACAGGGCTGTCAAAGCCTGCCCAAGCAGGAGCCCACGTGCCCCAGAAGGAATTTTCAGGCTGAAAAAGAGGAAACTAGAAGGGCTCTGCCACTGAAGCAGGTGGGATGTCCCGGTTTGGAGGCACCACCTAGGTTAAAGAGGTGGGACAGGAGGAGGAGGTGCCTCTGGGGGCCAGGCTGGCAGTGGAATTTGCTCAGAACTCTCAACGTGCATGGGCCTGCCAGGGGTAGGTTCAGAGGCACAAACAAAGCTCCAGCTGGCGGGGGGAGGGGAGGGGACTTTAAGAGGCCAGGCAGCCCCTCCTGGGCACCTACTCCCCACCTAGGCAGCGCCTCCCCAGGCTCCCCAATCACACGTGCCGCCCAGCCCTCCATTAGTCACCCTGGCACTGACACATAAACCCCATTAGTCACACCCAGTACAAACCCACTTACAGAGAACATCCAGTCATACCCAGACAAAGACCGAGGCCCCCAAAGACACCTTGTTTGCCCCTTGTGGCTCTTTCCCCAGCGCCAAGAACAGTGCCAGGCATGCAGGCCCCAATACAGTGTCGGAATATTCCGGACCTCAGCCTTCACCGGCCGCCAAGCACCCACAATCACAAACGCCCCACAACCGGGCACTGCTGGCCCCCAAAGAACCACAGTCACCCCCTTCCCCCATCCAAACCTCCCCCATCCCTTCTGGGCACACAGGTACCACAATAAACACCCACGAATGTCCTTGGCCATCCCCTCCTCGCCCTGGAGGGGGTAGGGCTGACGTTGTGCCCTCTTCCCCCAAGCTTGTCCTCCGCGAGTCTGGCAGAAAAACCATCCCCCAAGGTCACCAGAGCTCCTCAGCAGGCAGCCCCTGGGAAGTGATTTATTGGCGGTTTATTTGGAGAAACGCTATCGCTCTTAGATTCCGGGGGAAAAACGCTCGCGGTGGACTTTAACCTTGGGCTGAAACCGCAGCGCTTTGTTTTCCGAGGCGCGTCCTGGGGCGCCGCGGCGGGGCTGGGCCTGGCTGGGGAGGCTCGGCCGGAATGTGGCTCGGCAGCCTCTGCTCTCCAAGGCGGCGCTCCCGCCGCCAAGGCAAGCGCCCAAATTCTTCTGGGCCCGGCCGGAAGCCCTCTGTCCCTACAAAGTGCTTCTAGAAAGTGCAGGAAGGAGCCCAAGCTCCTGGGGCGAGAACGTCCTCAGAGCGAGTTTCCCAACTCCCCCGCCTCCGGCATTTGCCACCGGCCTTTCACAGTGGTGTCACTGGCGCAGCGAGGCTTTGGGGAGGAACCCAGAAGGGCGTGAATGCGCCCACTTCCGTGGCTGTCCCTACCCGAAGTCCCATGCATAGCCCAGTCCAAGGTGACTGACCCCCATGGCGGGCAAGGTTTGCTTGGCTGATGCAGGGCATCAGCGCGAAGATTTGTGCCCACTCCTCTGGCAAAGAAACTAAGTGGAATTATTGCAAATGCACCTTCTCTGGATCTGCCCCCCGGGCGCCCCACGACTACTCGGGTAGAAAAACCTCCCCCACTAGGCTGCCACCAGCGAACTACCGATTCCTGCTTTCGGGATGGTTCAGCTATGTGCGCCTAAGGGGGCAGCCGAGGAGGGATCCAAGCCGGTGCCCAGCGGCGAAAAGCCTGGGCTATCCCGTGGTGTGGAGAGAGAGGTGGGCTCGCGCGGGCTGAGGAGCCGGCGAGCCCCCGCCTCCGGGCGCCACGCCCGCAGGCACGGCGCTCGGTCTTCGCGCAGAAAAAAAAGCCTATCGAGCGCCCGCAGAGGGCTCTGCAGGCGCTGGATTAAGGCCGGGGTCGCCGAGAGGCGACAAACTGAGTTCTGAGAAGCCGCTCCGAGCCTGATCCTGCTGTCGCCCCTGCATGGTGCGTGCTCAAGCGGATGGCCGCGCGCCCATCCCAGCCCCACCAAGCCTTCCTAGGAGGAAGTGCCCGGCCCGGGCGCCCCTACCCCAAGGCGGTGGTCCTGTGAGGCCCGGCCACTTCGGGGTCCGGCGCCAGCGGGGATGGATGGTGGTGGCACCGAGTGGGCCACGGTGTTCCCTCTCTTTGGCAAACGGAGAAGCTCCTGCTTGATCCCCTGCGCAGTCTCGGGCCTTCCAGGCCGTGACGGGGAGAGCAGGGCGCCTGGCGCGGCCCGGGACGCGAGGCGGGCCCGGAGCACCCGTGCGTGAGCAGCTGGAAGGAGGGCCCGCCCGGAGATTTATGGCCGCAACCGGCCCCCTGCGCGCTGAGCGCGTCTCCGTCCTCTCGCAGCCAAACAGTGGAGTGGAACCCCGACCCCGGCCGGAGGAAGAGGCCAGGGCCGGAGGCGGGGCCGAGAGGAGCGGGAATCCGCTCGGCCGGCTGGGCGCTAGAGCCCCGGCGCGCTCCGCTCTCCGCGGCGTGCGGGGCGCTGACGCCGCGTCCCTGGTCTTCCAGACGGGTTGGGGCGGCTCTCGGCTGGGCTGGCCCAACCTCGGCTCAGTGCCGAATTGCGGCTGGGCCAGTCGCATCGAAGGGACGGCTAACGTGGCTTTCTCGGCCATGGCCTCTCCGGGTTTTAGCAGCAGCCCTCCAGGAGCTCCCCGGTCGCCGGACTTAGGGCCTTCGGAAACCCGCGCTTAAGAGACCCGGCTACACGGCCTCCCGAGCCGGCGGCAGAAGCCGGAGATCCTTTGGGGTCTCCTTCACGGAGATGCCAGCGGAGAGCGGGGTCTTCGGTCCCCAGCTGGAAAGGCGGTTCGGGGAGACCTGTGGAGTGGCTCGGGTAGCCGCGCCTAGGAAAGGATACTGGCTCCTTTCTGGGGGAGGGGGAAGGGAAGAACGTGTCCACGCGACCAGGGTTCGGGAAGAGCAGGGTTGTAAGTTGAACAGGGCAGAGTTGAGGAAGGTGCAGGATCGAGGGAGTCGGACGTGCCCGCGGCTCGCCAGGCCAGCCGGGCGCGGGGGCCGAAGCTGCAGCGGCAAAGGCGCAGCAGGGGAGACAGCCGGACTCGAGGTTGGCCTGTCCTTTGGTTTTAAAACAAAAAGGGAGAATTTTGTCAGTCAGGACGCGTCCAGAGAGCCGAGGCCGGAGCCAGCAGCCTAGGAACACACAAAAGGCCTGGGCTCTGGCGGCTCAGGCTGCCGCGGACAACCGCGCTGGGTCTGGCTGAGGCCGGCCTGGGCGGGTTCTCCGGGAACTGCTGTTTGGGGCTGCTAGGAGGTCCCCCCACCCCCAGCCGATCCGATTTTCCGCCCAGTCAGTACAAAATACACACACACACACACACACACACACACACTGCGTCAACACACTGTTTTTGGCCACCGATCCCGCTGGGTAAACAGAAGTATGAAGAGGTGGGGGTGGGGCACGGAAGATGGCGGCTGGGACCGGGCGGTCTGTGGCCTGTGGCCTGTGCGGTTGCTCCCCGCACAGGGAGCCCAGGCCTGGCTTTTACACTTAAATGTGGCCCAACCAGGGCGAGAAGGGCGTTTTCCCAGACTCTGAAGTCCGGCTAGAGGTGTCCCAAGCGGCCCCCTACGAATGGTGGGGGTCTCCCAGGGAGCCCGGGCTGCATCCGTGACCTCACTTGGGACCGGGCCCCCGCCCCAACATGGCTCCCGGTCGCTGTTTACTCAGCCACGGCGGGGGCACCGGGGCGCGGGGCCGGAGCGGGCAAAGATCAGCGATCGTACAGGTCAGCTAGGGCGGGTGGCCTCTCGGCGTGGCTCACCCGCGCCCCTACGCGCGCGGCAGCCCTGGAGAATGGCGCGGGCAGAACCTGCCCCGTGCGCCCCGCCCGGCAGCCAGGAGCCAGGAGCCGCCGCTGCCGCGTCCTCAGTCCCTGCGCCGAGGCCGGGCTCCAGTGGCTGGAGGACAGCGCGGCAGGTCGCGCGAGTGCGGTGGTGTGCAGGGAGGGCGGCGCGAGGGGCCAGGGCCACAAAGCCCAGGGGGCGGGGGCCTTGCCTGCCCCAAATCGCGGCCCTAATGAAATGCCTGCTCGGTTCGCCACGCAGACCAAGCGCACACTTGAAAAATGCAAACGCCATTGGCAAATCCAGGGCAAACAGGCAGAATTTTTATTAGCAACTAAATGATTTATGGCACACGTACCCCGCCGTCACAATTATGGCGTCTTGGAGCATCCAGGGGTGAAAACATTAAACATTTATAAAAATAGGCCTTTGTTTTTTTCCACCCCGTAAGCCTTTTGTATTCCCCACCCCAACTCTCTCAAGATACATTTTTTTTCTTGAGCTATATTAAAATAAAAACATTCCAGATCCCAGGCAGGATAACGGGGTGGGGGATCAGGGTCTGGGCTCCGAATACTGGAGGCAGCGGGGGTGGGGAGGAAGCGGTGGGGACTGGGGCGTGGGAGGGTTTACTGGGAACGCGCGAGGCCTCTGGACAAGACGAAGGCGCTCGGCTCCCCCACACTCGGCCCCTTCGTCTGCCTTGGCTTCCAGCAGCCCAGCGTAGCGCAGCTCCACTGCATTTATTTTACTCCTGCAGTCACCCCCCTCCCCTAAGGCACACAGACACAATACCTCCTTTCTCTAACCCCCCTCCTTTCGGTCTTTGCTCCTGGCCGTCCCGGGGCTGCACCGGGCGCCTCCCGCCGCCTCGACTGCCGAGGCCGCCAGAGACCAGCGCGCCCAGCTCCAAGCCCGGACACCGCGGCTCGTTCCCCTCAGCTCCGGCTATTTTCATTCCTTTCTTTCCTTCACACTCCTCCCTCCTCCCCCCTCGGAGCTCCAGCTTCCAAAAGAGGGCAGCCTAGAAACCAGCGCAGGAGGCTCCAGGAAGGGCAACTTGAAACTGCCCTCAAGAGGCTGAACTTTTTTCCTCAAATTTATCCTGGAATTAAATTAGACACCCCCAGTTCGCTCTCGAAGCCTACCCCCCTTCTTTTCTAAAAGTGGAGAAAAGAAAATAGAACGAATGAGCACTGACTAGCTCATTCCTTCCCCCCTCCAGAAAAGTTGCTTAAAAAATGGATTGAAAAAAAGAACGAGCAATGCAAAAACGCTGAGTCCGCAGCGCGGGGCGTAAAAGCGGGCTTCTCTTGTTTTAATTAAAATCCTATAACCGCGGTTGCTTTCCGAGGCAGGATCGGCCAGGATTCCTGCCCCTCCAAGCTTCCTTTTGAGGGTATGTAATGCCTAGCCCGGCTCGAGAGCCTGCGAGGCTGCAGAGAGAGGGTGAGGGGCCCCCAGGACACTCCTTCCTGCGTGGTCCGCACTCCCTGCGCCCCTAGTCAGGTAGGTCTGCCGCGGGCAGCTCCCGGCTACTCAACCCAGAAAGGATTTCGCTGAAAGCGCAAAATAAAAGTACAAAGTCTGGGGGATTGGGGCTCCCCTCCCCCCTCGGCCGCCGTGGCCAGCCAAGCACTTTTTGGGCTTGGCTGCTGCTTCCTCTGAGCTCAACAGATTTTTTTTTTCCCGGTCTCGCCCTCCCTGGAGGGGGCGCGGCGGATGGAAGGCGAGAGAGGCCCCCAGCCAAGAGGTTTTTAATATTACACTTTAATAGGTTTCAGAAGGCCCCGTGGAGAAATGCTAATAGGCTGAAATGTCAGAATCGAGAGGGATTCAGTTTGCGCTCAGCCGATCTAATCCTTTTTTCTGCTCTGATTTTTTTTGGAGGGGGGGGGAAAGAAAGGGAAGGGAGGGCCCACGCAGAGGAGCCTTTGGGGAGGGGCGCGCTGTTCCAAGCGCCGCAGCCCCGGCTTGGGCCGAGCGGGGGGCGCGCCCCGGTCCGCGTTTCTATAGGAACCCCTTTTAGAAGATTAGAGACTCACCCGCTGCCCGCCGCCGCGGCCTCTCCAAAATATTAATCAGTAACCATCTGACACAGCGTTACAGGGAGGGACCCGCAGGCCAGGGCTAGGAAAACGGCCTTCTCGCCAGCCCATCCCACCCAACCACGCTGCTGGGGGAGAGGGAATGAATTGCTGCTTTGTTTTAAAAGGAAAAAAAAAAAAAGGAAAAAGCAGCCCTTGTCTGTTTTGGCGTCTCCACCGGGCGTACCAGAGGCGCACCCCAGGGAAGTTGGGGGGCCAGGGCCTGGGCGCGGGGTGCAGCTCGCCAGACCCCAGGCCCTCCCCGGTTTGATCGGCTTGTCACCTCCTTCTGCAAGCAGGAAGCTGACAGGCGGCCCATTAAACCGCGCCTTGCAAAGCCCAGGATTGCGGCGACAACCATCTTCCTCTATTTTGATCACTCAGCCCAGACGCTGGGGGAGGGGGGAGGAAAAGGGAGGAGAAGGAGAAAGGGGGGAGTCTGAGCTGGTGGAGGGGGAGGGATGCCTAGAAACGGCCCGGAAAAATTCTCACCACCAGTTTTGATCATTCAGCCCCGCCGAGGGGAGCCTGGAAACTGCTGGAGCCCCTAGGTCCGTAATTGGTTTTATAGGAATGGCTGAGGGCCAAGGTGTTTACATGCGCGTGATTGGCGGTGCGCGCCGCCAATGGGAGGCTGCCGGGGGCCGGCCCGGAGGGGGGGCGGGCGCCGGGAACAATGCGTGTTTCTTTGCAAGAGTGCTCCCCTCCCCCACTCCCCCCCCCCCGCTGGTTTTTTTTTTTTTTTTTTTTAGATCCAGCGAGAGGAACTTGAAAGGGGGGTTGTGTAATGTACCTTTTCCAATCCCGGGCTGTATATGGAGATTTGGGATTCTTTAAACCGGCGCTACCTGGATTTTATTAAAAAGCGGGGAGCTCGGCGGGAGGAAAGCTGGCTTTTCCGGGGGCTGCGGGAGCCGGGCCGCGGGAGGGCGGAGGAGTTGGCGCGCCGAGCTCTCGGCCCGGGGAGCGGTTTTCTACCAAAAAAAGGAAAGGCGGGCAAAAAGTGTGAGGCGGCTGCGGGTGGCGGAGGGGAGCGGCAGCCACGGGATGGCGGGCAGCATGGGCGCCTAGCCGCGCCGGGAGCCGGGGCTGCCACCGGAGTCGCTGTCGCCGGAGCCCGGAGCCGGGAGCCCAGCCGCGCCAGGTACGCCGCCGGTCCGCCTGCCGGCCCCCGGCTGGGCGCGATGGTCTCCAAACTTCTCCAGCTCGCCCCCCACCATCCCCAACCTCGCCTGGCCCTCAGGGTGCGCTGGGGGATCCCCGCAGCTGTCCGACTCCCGAGAACTGAATCTGGGACCAGGGCCGGCAGGGAGGGGGGTCTCAAGGAGGGGTGGGGGCAGGCTGCTGCGCCCCGGGCGCCCACCCGAACCCCCAGCCCAGCTCCAGCCTGCCCGGCCGAGGGGCGTCGGTTCCTCTCTCGGTTCCCAGCAGGCGGTGGGGGAGCCGAGGACGCCGAGACGTTTTCGATTATAGGCTGTTTTTAATTAAAAGCCGGAATTCAGCCATTTTAACTGCATTTAAGAGGGGGAGAAAAGTAGGGAGAACGCAGTGGAACCCTCAGATGGCCGAGCCAGCTTCTCTGCCAGAGCGAGGGTGTTTCAGGGGGCTTCACCCCGACTTCTCCAAACTGGGGCGCCTGGGCATGCTACGAGGCGCTGGCTTTTAAAAGAAAGCTACTCAAAGAACATATTTTTTAAAAATCACGGGAAGCTCATCGCCTCCTTAGGACATGTATCCTCGGATGTGGCTATCTTAGATTTTTCCAAAGTAAACGCGGATCTGGTAACCAGAGCCTGATGGGGAAGACCAAGGGAGGGAAGGAGAGGGTGTTTGTAACCAAAACCGGGTTAAAATAGGCTCCCTTAGCGAAGTTGGGGAGGAAGGCTGGAGAAGGAGGCTGGCGGGTTTGGCCGGGGGCTTTGTAGCTGAGAGGGTCTGCTGCTCTGGGGGCTGGGCGCGAAGTGCAGGGCTCAGGGCGGGCACCCGGAGCCGGTGGCTTTGGCGTGATCGGCGGCTCTAAGAGCGTCCAGGCCTGCTGGAATCAGGAATCTGAGCTTTTGCGGACTGACAGAGTGCGAGGGAAGGATGGGCTCCATGACCCCCTCCCTCCCCCACGGGAATCGGCAAACGACAAATCTTTTAAATAAACAGCTTTAAACTGGAACTACTGGGGGATTTACCCAACGGTGGGGGAGGCGCCCCTCGGTGGGCCCGCTCTGCGAAGATTTTCTTTGTAGATTATTTTGGGGGGTGGTGGGGGGAAGCTAGAGTAGAAGCGAGATTCTTGATCCCTTTCCTTCCCCTTTGCCGTCCTCCAAATCCCCCGTGCCAGGCCGCGTCCTGGAGCCGCAGGACTCCCAGGTTAGGGCGTTGGAAAATGAAACCAAAGCTTGTTTTGAAGGATTCTTTCCAGTTCTCAGGCGAGAATGCCACGTCTCGGGTCCTTGGACTCAGACTCTGGGACTCACAGTGGCGGCGGGGTTGGGGGCTGGCGGGCCTCTTTAAAAATAATAAACCCGCTTTGCACTCTGCCTCCCGGGAAAAAAAAATAACCCATTCTTTCGGCGGCTCAGGGAAACCAAACTCAGAAAAGGGAGGCGAGGTCCCAGAAAGGTTAAATATTAAACTTTCCGGATCAGATAGTGACATAGTGTTTAGGGAGACATTTCAAACTGCTCGTGGAAGGGTTTCACAGTTTTAAATTCCGGAGCATGTGACGCCCAGGAATAAACACACTTAGGAGGTTTGTATTTACGCTGTCCCAGCACAGCCGAGGGGCCTTCCCCCGTTTGGGGAGGACCCGGCAGCCGGCGAGGCAGAGTCCGGGCTGGGGCGCAGCGCGCCACGGGTCACTTTTCCTAGTCGGGTCCCCGGGAGCTTGAAGCCGCTGGCGGAAGGAGCCTGGATCTTTACTGTTCATAGAAACGGGGCTACTCCGATTTCATTTCTGGCCACCAGATCGACAGCCCCTGACCCCAAAGGGCGAGGCGACTTTCTGAAACTTGTTTATTTTTTTTCCTCTTTCTTTCTCCCCTTCTATTTCTTCCGCGGCCCGTCTCCTCTCCCCGCCAAGAAGCCGTGTGCGCTGCCTCGCGCACCTCCAACCGGCCGCCAGGAGGGGCCCCACCGCCGGCCGCCTGTGCGCCCCGGGCCGCGGGGCCCACTGCCGAGCGCAAGCCCCGCTGGCCGCCGCCATGCACGCCGCGGAGCCCCCGCCACCCGAGGACTCTGGGACTACGCCGAGGCCGAACTTTTAGGTCCCACTGAGCGAGGCCCGCGGGCCGGGTGGGGGGCTGGCCGCGGCACTCCCGCGGAGGATGGATGGCCGAGACTTCGGGCCCCAGCGGTCCGTGCACGGCCCCCCGCCGCCGCTACTGTCCGGCTTGGCCATGGACAGCCACCGCGTGGGCGCGGCCACTGCCGGACGCTTGCCCGCCTCGGGCTTGCCCGGCCCGCTGCCGCCTGGGAAGTACATGGCCGGCCTCAACCTCCACCCGCACCCGGGTAAGTGCCTCGCACCGTGCCTGTTTCCTCTGGTCTCCCGGGATTCTGGGGAGGGAGGCCCCGGAGGATCTACTTGGCCGGTTCCCTGGCACTCGCGGCCGGGGCTCGGCGTCCCTCTTTCCCTCGGCCGGCCGCTGGGGTGCGGGCAGGCTCCGGTCCCAAGGAGGGGAGTCCCTGGCCCTGGCCACTGAGGCCTGTCCGGAGGCCCTGGCCGAGAGGGGCGTGAGGCTCAGCTGCTTTCCCCGGTGCGCCCGTCCCTCCTGAAACAAAAGTGTTAGCTGAAGTCAGAGCCACCGAGGGCGATTCCAATCCCTGGGCCCCTGTGGCACGAGCCTGGTGTGGAGTTTTCAAAATCTGGTCGAGAAAAGAACAAATCAGCCCCCACACCCTGTGAGACACCCGTTTTTCGAGTTCGAATCTTTTTCTTGGCAAACACCCTTTCTGGTGCCCGTCGGCCCTGGGTTCTGTTCCCAGCTCCACCACGCCACCGATCCGAGTCGGGTCCCTAGCTGTTCTGAGCGCCAGGGGATGCTGGAGGACGGCGACCCCAACCTTGGGATCTTGGCCTCTGGCTGAAGGCAGCGGCCCTCGGGAGCCCCCTTTAACCCTGGGCAAACGGTGGCCCAGGGAACCCGCACCCGGGGGAACCCGCACCCGGGTAGGAGGGTGGCGACCCCGCCCTGGGATCCTCTTGTTCTCTGACTGGAAAGCGGGTGTGAGGCGAGGCGGGGATGCCGAAACCCGGCACTGCCATCGTGAACTTACAGGGAAAGAAGCGGCGCAGGGAGCGGATCGGGCCGGACACGGGCGGCAGAGGGGACACCCTGGGTCTGACATCGAACCGCAGGAGGTGGCCGAGAAGGCTCCGCGGCCACCACCATTTCCCGAGAGGGGCTGCCCAGGTGCGGCGGGGCGGCCTCCGGGTGGGCGCCGCGCGCGCGGGGAGGGAGATGCTTGCCCCGGCCGAGCCCCGGCCGCCGCCGCAGTCAGGCGGGGAGCGAAGGGAGACACGGAAGCTCCAGACGTGCCGGCGGCCGCCCCGGGAGGCTGGGTCCCCCCTCTCTGGGGTGCGCTTAGCTCCTGCGCCTGACCTCCCAAGCTCTGACTTAAAAAATAAAAATCCACATCCACCTCTTCTAAGTGTAGTTTAGGACTTTTGCAATTTCTCGGGGGGCCGCAGCGCTGTCCTCTTCCTTGGGGTCTTGGCGGAGACACCCCTGGCCTGGAGCGGCTGCCTCAGCCTCACCCTGCCTGCTGGGTCGAACTCGCTGATTTTGCCTCTTTCTTTGATTTTTCTCCTGGAACTTTTCAGGAACTGGCGTCCCGGGGGCTCTGCGGGACAAAGGGCCTTTGTGAGGCGCTGGGCGGGGGAGGGGCATGAGAACCCTCAGCCCTGGGGCACGCGTGTGCCCCTCAAGAGCCGGAGGGGGGCCTTCTGCCGGGGACCACGAAGAGGGCATGGGTTTTCTCCTAAGTGGCGCGCTGTGGCGGAGGTAGTGGTGCCAGAGACCCCAGAGGAAGAACTTAGAGGGCGGCGGTGGGGTACAAAGGCTGTCTGGGCCAATCCCTTTTGCATGTCCCGAGAGTCCACGGCGATGTTTTATGTGTGTGTGTCTTGAGCTCTTCGGGTTATTCAGTTCGGTCTGGCCCGGGGAAGGGGCGGGGGTGGGGGGGGTTGGAGGCACAGCCTGGGGATCGGGCCTCTGGTCTGCCTGGCTGGCAGGGCCTTCGCTTGCTTTCTGTGAGTCTGGGAGGGGGCGTCATGTACTCCCCACCTTCGATCTTGCTCGGTCTGGCAGAGGCAAAGTGTCCTAATGAGAAGCGGTAGAAACAGCCACTTTCTTGGAGCGCCTCTGCGGCTGCACCGCGCCATAGCCGCGCCTAACTTGTCCAGTAGTCGGCCGGCTGATGCGCATTTGGTGGATGGGGAGGCCGAGGGATGAGCCATGAGCCGGCCAAGCGACAGACCAGCGGAGGAAGCCTACCTAGCAGGTGGTGGCCCGGCCCCCAGTCTCCTGCCCTCCCGCGCTCTGCTCTGCTAGCTGCCTGACTTCTGTATGCTGAGGCTGCGGTGGCTCAGGAAACAGCAGGAAGGCCGCTGCTGCCCCCTGAGTCCATGCCTCTTGCTGCCCCCCACCCCTACCTCCTCCAGTGGCCCTGCGCAGACCTCAGACCCCAGGCCAACGCCCAGAGCTGAGCCCTTGCTAATCCCATTACCCAGGAGGGGGGGAGCGGCTCCCATTCACTGCTTGGGGCTGGGCCGGATTAGAAATTCCTCAACCTGGCACCCCTCCCCGTTGTCTTTGTGGGGTGCAGGTGCTAAATTTTCTCTTTGGACACCACCCTCTCTTCCTTGGCTGTTAGCTCCTTCGGTCTTGCCAGCCTTATCAGCCCCATCTTGTTTGTTTTTATGTGGGGAAGTCCTAGGACTTGAGGGATTTGCCTGGGGTCACACAGTGAGGGAATGAGAGGTACATTGCCTTTGGGCTCCTTCTCACCCCGAGCTTGGTGATCGTGAGACTCTCTCTGTGTAGCCCTCCTGGCGTGCCTCCTGCTCTGAGAGAGCTCAGAGCTGGAGGGGCTGTGGAGGAGAGGCCCCTTCCCAGCAGGTATTGACAGGGTCTGCTGTGAGGAAGGAGAGGCTTTCTGCATTGGGGGTCGCAGCAGTGGGCTTTGGCCTCTTCCTCTGCAGAAGAGGAGGTAAAATTAATAATAAATGGGGTTTGGGATCAAAGAAAGGGTGGCTTTTACCTTTCCTGTAACCTTGAGTATTGATATAGCATGAACAGCAAATAGTCACAGTCTGCTGGGTGAAATGGACTAGTAAGTGACAAGCACCTGAGGCTTGGCGCTCAGCTCTGGGGCTGGGAGGCCTGGACTGAGTCCTCCTCATATGGTGCAATTAAAGAGCTATTAGCAGGATTTTGTACTTGGGTATTTACTCTCCCTGCCCCCACCCTCTGGGCTGGCCTGGGGAGGATTCATGAATGGGGGGGTGGGACTCAAGGATAGGGCTGGGAAGCCCTGTACTTTGGCCTGGCCAGTAGACAATAGGGGGCCATGGGCCTTCTCCAGGGTCCCATCAGCTCCATCTCTGGAATCCAGCCTGTCAGCCCGCCGGGATTGATTTAGAGAGATGAATCAGTGAGGGCTGGCGGAGTGATAGAAAGATAAGGGAGATTTGCAGGGTGCTCCTTCTCTGGCAGGGGAAGAGGGAGGCCTGGCGAGGGTTCTGGAATCTAGGAGGGCCTCTTTGGCCCCCTGGCTCTCTGGGTTCTTCAGCTCCCAACCCCAGTGCATTCTCCTTTCCTCACTTGTTCATTTACTCAGCAAATCATTTCCAAGTCTTCCCTCGTGCCAGGCACTGCTCTGGTCCTAGGAATTCGGCAGTGAACCCAACAGACAGAAATCTTTGCCCTCGTTGGAGCTCACATTCTATGCAAGAGCCAGACAGCGAACACACAAGTCGTGCAGGAAATGGATTTTGAATAGGGGTAGAGGTTGTGGTCTGGTCTGATCCTGTCTGGGCCCGTCCGGGTGGTGAGGGGCTATGTCTGTGCAGCCAACTCGAGTGATCTGTGATCCGAAGGAGTGACCTGTGTGTGTGTGTGTGCGCGCGCATGTGTGTGTGTATGTGTGAAGGGCAGAAAAGTGCGATGAAAGGAAAGGAGATGGAACACAGAAGCCTGATATGTCTGAGCAGTTGGAATGGCTGGAGCCAGTTCGGGGTGGGGTGGGGAGGGGGGATCCTGCAGGTCCCGGAAGGCCAGTCATGAGGTCTTGGAATTTTAAACTATGAGGAATGAGGATGCAGCAGAGGGTTTTAAATGGAGGGAGTGACTCAAATTGAGGGACATTTTACAGAACTGGTCTGGACTCTTAAAAAATGTCAATGGCATGCAAAACAAAGGAAGGCTGAGAACTGTTCCTGATTAAAAGAGACTAAAAAAAAAACAAAAACCCACAAGTGACAGCTAAAGGCAATGTGTGGCTCTCGATTGGATCTTGAATCAGGGAAGAAATTTCTCCAAAGAACATCATCTGGGCAATTGACAAAACTGGAATATGGACTGTAGATTAGCTGATAGTATCAAATCAATATTAGGTTTCATGAAGTTGATAACTGTACTGTGGTTATGTAAGACAATGTCCTTGTCCTTAGGAAATAAGAATACTGAAACATTTGATGGCATGGGGCTCGGTGTGTATACTTACTCTCCAAATGGTTCAGGAAGAGAAAAAATACCTATAATTTTTACATACATATGGGAGACAGTGATACATCAGATAACATCAATAATACACAGAGGGAGAGGGCAGTTCACAGTCCTGGTGAAGGTCTTTCATATGGCAGTTCATTGTGCTATTTTAAACTTTTCTTTGAATTTGAAATGATTTCAAAATATGCATTTAAAAAATTAGGCTGGGTTGCTGGCCAGAGACCATTCAGTAGACTAGGAGAGAAGCAGCTGACCAGTCAGTCCCAGGAGGTATCTGGGAGGTGATAGGGAACAGGGAGGGGGCTGAGGTGGCATAGGCAGAGAGGCTTGTGGAGGTGGGGCTGCCAGGATGGAGGGGAATAGGGAGGAGATCTCTGGGATTGTCAGTAAGAGCTGCTTGTGGAGGAGGAAGGGGTTGGGCATCTTGTTTGGGATGTGGCCAGTGTGGGTGCTCTTGGCTTCCCACTGTGGACCAGTCTTTGGTCTGAGCTGACTTTACTGTAGCCCTGTCTTCCACCCAGACTCCAGCCCAGCTTCTGAGGGGACCAGCTGGAGCTGTTCTCAGGATAGATCTTGGGCCTCCCCAGGGGCTGCTGGGAGCCCTGGCAGGTGGTCATTCAGGGCCAGGGTCTTCATCACACCTGCTGGGGGCAGAGGCCTGGCATGTGACTTTGAAGGCAGTCAAGGATATTAGGTGGGAGCCACTGCTGAAGCTCCTTGCTCCCCGCTCCTGGACCATGAATGCACCCACCATTGCATGTGGGGTTCCTTCATGAGGCAATGAAAGTGATGGACCCCCAGCCTGTGGGTGTGAGATACCCTCACTGACAATTATACTCATTTTCCAATCTTGAGCTCGCTGAGGCTCCTAACCCCAGAGCTGAGGCTCTTATCCCCAGATAAGAAACTGCTCCACCTAGAGGCAGGATGGCTTCGGGGCTGAGGCTTAGATCTGGTTCCTCCACTTACTGGGTGTGTGTGTGTATGATGACTCTCTCAGCCTCGATTTTCTCATCTATCAAGTGGGGTCATTAGAGTTCTGAATTCATTCAGTGGTTGTGAGGTTGGAATGAGTAAGTGCAGGCCAGGTGCCCAGCATAGGGACTGCCCTCTGTAACAGTTACCACAAAAGTGAGGGCTGTAATTACAGTGACCATTCACTGATGACTCACACATCCCTTGCGCTAGTCCAGACCTCTCTGAGCGCCGCTGGAATTGTGTGTAAATTGGAGTAAACCCCTCTGGATGGATCATAGACTCCTCAAACTTAAGACTCCCAACCTGAACTCATTTTATTTCTCTCCTTTCTAAAGATATTTAACAGGTGGTGAAACACTTTGATCTTGAGTGTTCATTGTTGAGTTATTACAAAGTGAACATGGCTCTGTAACTACCAGCCAGCTCAAGATCAGGGTATTCACAGCACAACAAGGGCTCCTCAGCCTCCTTTCTAGATCACCACCTCCCCTCAAACAGCATTCTTATTTCTGTTACCATAGATCAGTTTTTCCTATTTTTGAAATTTTTGTAAATAGAATTATACAGCTCTCCTGTTTTTATTTCTAGATGTTTTCACTCAACATTATATTTGTGAGATTAATCTGTATTGTGGTGTATAGCAGTAATTTGGAATTTCTCATTGCTGTGTAATATTCCACTATATGAATATAGCATAATTTCCCCACTGTCTTGCTGATGGACATTGAGGTTATATTTGCTATGAATAGTGCTCCTGTGAACATGCTTTTTGGTGCATATGTGTACACAATATTTTGGATCTATACCTACCAGTGGAATTGCTGGGACAAAAGGTAGGCATAGGTTCAGGTTTAGTGGCTATGTGTTTTCCAATGTTTGTACCATTTTACATTCTGAGTGGCCATGTATGAGAGTTCCAGTGACTCCATGTCTTTGCCAACACTTGATTTTGTCAGTTTCTTTAAACTCTACCCATTCTCATGGGCATGTAGTAGTATCTAATTGTGTGTGCATTTTAAAACTTTTTTCCTGATTTTTCAAAACTTGATTGAAGAACACTTTGCATATAGTAATTAACTTGTTGAAAGTGTACAGTTCTACTTTATACAGAATATAAAATTTAAAAACAAAAGTAGGTTGAACAAGGTGGCCCAACCAAAGCAATCCTCATGCCTCAGCCTCCTGAGTAGCTGGGGCTGCAGGCACACTCTGCCACACCCAGCTAATTAAAAAGTTGTTTTTTTTTTTCAGAGACAGGGTCTTGCTATGTTGCCCAGGCTGGTCTCCAACTCTTGGGCTCAAGTGATCCTCCCTCCTTGGTCTCCCAAAGTGCTAGAATTACAGGTGTGAATCACTGCTCCCAGCCTCATTTTGATTCTTCTTGATCTTTATACGTGAAGCATTTTTTTTTCTTTTTCCAAATACTTAAAATCTTTTAGAACCATATAATATAAAAAGCATGGGCTCTGAAATTCATACACATGCTATGCCACTTACTAGCTATGTGGCCTAAGACTTGTCATCTAGCCTCTATGTTTTAGTTTTCTCTTGTGTAAAACGGGTAATAGTACTTACTGTTTACGGCTGTGGGGGACTAAGAGTTTATGTACAGTAATGCCCAGAACACTGCCTGGCACGAAGTGAGCCTCACAGTTATTATTACTGATACTTTTCATCACTGCTCTGAAATTTCCTGTTGATGTGTCTCACTAGGGGGTCTTTTTGCATTTGCTGTTCTTGGTGTTCCTTGATAGACCATCTCAGTCTGAAAGTCTGAAATTTTTTGAATTACTATTATTTTATTAGTATTTCATAATTTCCTTCCTACCATTTTTCCTATTCTCACTAGTGCTGCTGTGAGTTAGGTATTGTGGATCTTCTGGGCTGATCATTGAATTTTCTTTTACTTTCTTTTCTATTTTCCATCTCTGTTTCTTCTGCCTTTTAGGAGATGTTTTCAATGGTATCTTCTAACCATTTGATGTAATTTTTTCTGTAAAATATATTTATTATGAAATGAGCAATGTAGTAAATAAGTGTGGGCATATTCAGGGATGTAAAGGAAGACAAGGGGTTTCAAAGGAAGAATGAGGAGTATTACATAAGTTGTTTTGAAAGAATCATCCTTGGCTACAAGGATCAATGGCAAGGGTGCATCAGTCCAATGTTAGACAGATTCTCAATTTAATTTTTTAATGTGGCTTTCATATTTTTAAGTTCCAACAGCTCCTATAATCTGAGTGCTCTTTTTTTTTTATAGCATCCTGTTCTTGTTTCATGGATAAATTCTCACCACTTGTAAGATATGATTAATAATGGTACCCCACCCCCACCCCGGGGTTTTCTTCTCTCATGCATTGTCATTCATTTATCTCTCACCTTGGACTTCCATGGTCATCTGTCAAATCTGTCAATGGATTCTTTGGTGTCTTTGAGTGTTTAAGAAAGAAGCACTAAAAAGCAGATAGGTCTCAGATATAAGGGTGGGGGCTTGTTTGGCCATTGAAGAACTTCTTGAATGTCATTCTCTATAAAAAGGTCTTTCCTTTTTGACCTTGTAAATCTCACAGGCAAGAATTCTCCAGTTTTCTGCCTGTTTAGTTTAAGCCTGACTCTCCCTGTCCCAAGAGCTGAAGATGTACGTTAAGAGGGAAGGTTTGCACTGAGATTCCTGTTTTCCTTTTGGTCCCCACCCCAGCCCTTAGAATCAGACCCTGATGGTTCCACCTTTCCCTAACAGAGGGCTTGTGGTGTGGCCTCTAAATTCTTCTGTGGGCGAAACCAGCTCTCTTACCCTGAGCTCCTCCTGGCACCTTGGCCCTTACAAGTTCCAGGGTCTCCGGGGAGTCTCTCAGGAATGGATTGTTTCTTGGTCCCCCTCCAAGCCTAAATGTCCCTTTTCCCCACTCCCCGCCCTGCCAAACTGTACACCTCCAAACTATTGTAGATACTGTCTCCTTTCCATTTCTCTCTTGTTTTGTGTTTTTTGTCCTTTTAAAACTGTATCTCTGTCATTTTCCTGAGTTTCTGGCATTTGGGAAAGGATTTGTAAAGATAAAACACCAAGGTACCCGCTGTAGGATCCAGTTCACACTCTTCCTGCTGCTGGTGCACTTGGGGGCGCTGGTTCCCCTCTCTCAAACTTCCCCATTCGGGGGCCTCCTGGGTTCTGCGGGAGCAGTTCCTAGAAGGCCCTACGTCTCTACCTGGGCTTCCACCTCAGGAGGCGGAGTCCTCCTCTGGGGGGAAATCAGTCAATGGGGAAATCCTTTGTAATTGCTTTAGAATAGAGAAAGTCTGGAGCCCTGGGGCAAGGCTCGGGTGGGCACATTTGCATATCACTAGCTGGGCTGAGGCTTTGACCTGGTCTGGAAGTCTCTGGGATTCCCTTTATTTAAATTTGAGCACTTCTTTTGTGGGCTGAGCACCTGGTAGGAGCCAGACAAAGTCCCTGCCCTAGGGGACCAGCACATTTAGGGATGCAGGAGAGCTTGGGGTTAAGGAAGCTACACCGTTGGGAGTCTGCTCACCTGGGGTGGGGGAATGCTTCCAGTGGGAGGGGTGGGAGGCTGGAGGTGACATTTGGTAGCTGGAGGCGGCTGGGAGGCTGGGGCAGGCCTCCTGCCTCCCTCAGGCTGGCCCCCAGGCCCTCCTGGTGGGGTTGGGCGGAAGCTGATCTGGCCAGGTGGCTCCCGTGTTCCTGGTCCTGGTGCTAGTCCCGGTCCTGGTGCAGGTCACAGCGTAGCTGGAGCAGCCTCTGCAGCCCCAGATCCTCAGCTGCCTGTTTTCTAGCCCATGGGAGCTCAGGGAAGGTGGCAGCAGCCACAGGTCTCATGGCCTGGCCACAGTGTCAAGGATGTTCAGGGTAAGCCAACCTCCACCTGCCACCCCAGCCTCATACTCTATCACCGGGAGAGGGTAGTGCCGCCACGCAGAGGACCCCGAGAGGCCCCCTGACACAGTGTCTTGCCTTTTTGCTGCCTTCATTTTACTTTCATGGAAAATGAGGCACAGAGAGTTTGAGATGGCTGTCCAAGGTCACACAGACGGGAAGGGGGTGACCCAGAAGCAAGGCCGGGGCGCTCTGTAGGAAAGCCAGGGCTGGAGGGGAGGTGGGGTATTGACAGGAATCTTCCTTTCTCTTTCCTTGTTTCTTGGCTCATTTTTCTTTATTTATTTGCTTTGGTTTTAGTAAATTATGTCAATGTCATAGTTCCATGAAAATTACTAAATGTAGTATTTGTCATGCTGGGGTTCAAATAGCCATTGCCCTCCCCTTCTTCCCACTGGAAATTTTTTTGGAAACTATTTTATTGGGGTTCAAGATAAACACTGAAATGAGCACAGATTTATTTTTTTTTACCAACCGAACCCACCCATGTAACCATCACCTAGGTTAAAAGGAAACCCTAAAACCACATTCAGTCACTCCCCACTCCCGGTCCCAAGAGTGACCCCATCCCTACTACAGAGGTTGGCATTACCTGTCTGTAGAGTCTCTTTTGTGTCTGGCTCCACATCGTGGTTGTGAGATCTCGCCAGCTGTTCTGTGCAGTTGCAGTTCTCATCGGGGATGGCGTTTCATCATGCACTATGTTCCAGTCTCTTTATCTGTCCTGCTATTGCTGAACACTTGGGGCGTTTTACATTTTTTGACTATTGCTGGTAGGAAGATACCTGCCCAGGGCATTGCTGGGTCAGGGTGTGCCTAGGTTTTGCCAGATGGTTCTTACGAGTAGTTGTGCTAAGTTATACTCCCTCCACCCGCGTCTTAATGTTTTCCATGTTTTCTTTTTGATGTTTTAAACGTGCTGGTAGATGTATAGTAGTTTATTTTATTTGTTTGAGACAGGGTCTCACTCTGTCTCCTGGGCTAGATAGAGTGCAGTGGTGTCATCATGGCTCACTGCAACCTCAAACTCCTGGGCTCAAGCGATCCTCCTACCTCAGCCTCCCGAGTAGCTAGGACTACAGGCATGCGCCACCATGCCCGGCTAATCTTTTTTTTTTCTCTCTCTCTATATATATTTTAGTTCTCCAGCTAATTTCTGTTTTTAGTAGAGATGGGGTCTCGCTCTTGCTCAGGCTCGTTTCAAACTCCTGACCTCAAGCGATCCTCCCACATGGGCCTTCCTGAATGGTAGTATTACAGGCGTGAGCCACCACGCCTGGCCTGAATGTCTTTCTTTTTATTTATTTATTTATTTATTTTTTTTTTTTGAGACAGAGTTTCGCTTTGTTGTCCAGGCTAGAGTGAGTGCCGTGGCGTCAGCCTAGCTCACAGCAACCTCAAACTCCTGGGCTCAAGCGATCCTCCTGCCTCAGCCTCCCGAGTAGCTGGGACTACAGGCATGTGCCACCATGCCCGGCTAATTTTTTATATATATATCAGTTGGCCAATTAATTTCTTTCTATTTATAGTAGAGACGGGGTCTCACTCTTGCTCAGGCTGGTTTTGAACTCCTGACCTTGAGCAATCCGCCCGCCTCGGCCTCCCAAGAGCTAGGATTACAGGCGTGAGCCACAGCGCCCGGCCGAATGTCTTTCTTTTTAAAGGCTGAATGATATTCTATTGTCTGGATAGACCACGTCTTGTCTATCTGTTCATCTGTCTGTGGACTCTTGGGTTGCTTCCAATATCTGTTTGAGTCCTAGCTTTCAACTGCTAAATAATTTTTAGAGAGAGCTTTTCAGTTTACATGCACGCATACATGCATGTGCGTGCCACTGGGGCTTGGTGGGGATTGCCTTGAACCTGTGGCTCATTTTGGCCGTGGTCAGCGTCCAAGTAAGTAGATCTGAGATTCTTCGGGAGGGATCCCCAGAAGTGGGTGTGACATCCTGAGTCCTCGGAAGCCCTGCTCATTTGCTTCCCTAACGCTGGGGACAAATTGGCTCCATTCTCATCCTCCCAGGGCTGCTCTGTGCGCCACCCCCTCCACAACTAGAAAGAAATTTGCTGATTTGTTAGATGGAAATGGCATCACCGTGTTTTAATACTTCTTTGTGATACTAGTGATGTTGAACTTTTTATTGAGTTGAGCCATTCCTGTTCCCCTGCTTGGGGTTCTTATGGAATTGTAAGAACATTTATGCAGCCAAATGAACGATGGGTTCATTCATCCATCTTCCGGCTCAGATGTTACAGAGCTCCCCAAACCATGGGATCAATGCAGATTGGAAGTTCATCCTATCCAGAGAGTTCTTGCGTTATTTTCAGCTGTTAGAACACCTGTGCCACATGTTGGTACTCTGGGCAGGAAGAAACTTTCTTCTGGGTGACAGTCTTGGTTTGATCATGCTGATGAGATGCTTTCATAGTTTTTGGGAACATCTTAAGGGATGCATTTTTTTATTTTTTTGAGACAGAGTCTCGCTTTGTTGCCCAGGCTAGAGTGAGTGCCATGGCGTCAGCCTAGCTCTCAGCAACCTCAAACTCCTGGGCTCAAGCGATCCTCCTGCCTCAGCCTCCCAAGTAGCTGGGACTACAGGCATGTGCCACCATGCCCGGCTAATTTTTTCTATATATATTAGTTGGCCAATTAATTTGTTTCTATTTATAGTAGAGACGGTTTCTCGCTCTTGTTCAGGCTGGTTTCGAACTCCTGACCTTGAGCAATCCGCCCACCTCGGCCTCCCAGAGTACTAGGATTGCAGGCGTGAGCCACCGCACCCAGCCTGGGATGCAGTTTTTTTGAGGGGCCAAGATGTTTTAAAATTTGAAGAGAAAATATATTTGTTCTGTATTTGGTTATGAAGGGGTGTGTGGGATTGAAAATATGTGGCCTAAGGAAGATTGCTTTGAGTTGAGGAGTTGGAGGCTGCAGTGAGCTATGATCACGCCACTGCACACCAGCCTGGGCAACGAAGAGAGAAAAACTTTGTCTCCAGAAAAAAAAAAAAAAAAAGGCAGCTTAACCAGGTCTCATGAGTGTTTCTGTTGTATCTAGGTGGTACAGCTGAGTGGAAAAGTGTAGGTTTTGAAATCAGAGCCTGAACTTCCTTATCTGTAAATGGATAACAATCCCAATCTCAGAGTGACTAGGGTGGAGAGACAGAAGTCAACCTCAAGGTGGGGCCCTAGGGAAGCCCTCAGGTCATTGTGACTTTGCCCTATCCCCCGTCATAAATATTAATTAAGCACCTACTATGTTGCAGCATGGGGGCATGGGTAGGCAGACTATAGCCAAATTTTGCCTATTTCTTGTTTTTCTTAATGAGACAAGGTCTGCTATGTTTCCCAGGCTGGTCTTGAACTCTTTGTCTCAGCGATCCTCTTGCCTGATTTCCCTTGTAGCCAGGATTATAGGCGTGTGCTACTCCGTCTGGCAGCCACTACCTATTTTTGTAAATAAAGTTTTATTGGAACAAAACAATGCCCAATTGTTCGTTTCTGTGGCTGCTTTCCCTGAGACAGGCAGAAGAGGCCCTTTCAAGAAAAAGCTTGCAGTTCCAGTGGGTGGGACACTAAGGAATTGTGGCCCATGTGTAGATTGGGAAGTGGTGGTAAGCACAGTGGAGAAGAACCTTTCAGGAAAGGGGGTGGGGTGGGTGGGTTGTAATTTAAAACAAACAGGGTGGTTAGAGAAGGAGGAGGGAGTTAGGGCAGTACTAGCAGATACTTTCCCGGATGCAAAGGCCCTGAGGTGCAGGGTGTGGGCTGTTCCGAGTTCCAGACCATGACCTCATCCAGCCCCTCCAGACCTTCCCCTGCAGGACTTCAGGTGCCCATTATATGACAACTTCTAGAAGGGTCCCCAGAAACTCCATTTATCACAGAGATTTTCCTGGCGTATTGAGGTGGCATCACTGTTTCCCTCTCTCTGTTAGGGACCTGCCCTAGCACAGGCCCTGGAGGAGCCTCCTTTCCTAGCCCCCAGCACACAGGAGCCCTTAGCAAGTGGGGCAGGAAGGAGGGAGGGAACACCTCTCCTGGATCCCAGCTCTACCCTCTGGTGACCTCGAGCCCCATGTTTCTCCTTTGTAATCGGATGGTGTGACCAAGTCCTTCAGACCTGCCTCAGGATTATGTGAGCCAATGGTTTACATGTTGGACACAGCCTGGCATGGGGTAAAAGGACTCCAGAAAGTTCACTATTGTTTTTTCTGTTTTTTTTGAGACAGGGTTTCAAACTGCAGCCTGGGCCAGAGTGCAATGGTGTCATCATAGCTCACTGCAACGTCACACTACTGGGCTCAGGCAATCCTCCTGCCCCAGCCTCCTGAGTAGCTGGAACTAAAGGTGCATAGCACCATGCCCAGCTAATTTTTTCTATTTTTGGTAGAGATGGGATCTCACTATGTTTCCCAGGTTGGTCTCAAACTCCTGGCTTCAAGTGATCCTCTGCCTCAGCCTGCCAAAGTGTTTGGATTACAGGCGCGAGCCACGGCTCCCTGGCACATTGTTGGTTTTATTGTTAATGTTATTAAATATTTGCGCAAGGAGCAGAGACCCAAGAAAGCGTGTCTGGAGGGGTGGCATCTTGCTCACCCCCAACCCAGACCTCACAAAGACCTTGCTTAACCCTTTGCACTCTCTTGCTTTTTTCTTGATTCCTGTATTCTACTCGGGGATTTAATTTTTTAAATACTCCAGATTTTACAAAGCACAGCAGTAGAATAAACTGGAGTTTCTTTTCATACAAACTTATTTATTTGGATTTTTTATATTCAAATTATTGATACATTCAAAGAGTAATTTTCATCTCTATAATTTTTCCTAACCGTGTCGAGTCACACTTGACATCCAAGTGCAAAGGGTTAACTCTTGGATCATGTAGTGTGTGACTGGGCATGTTGTGCCACCTTTCTGAGCCTCAGTTTCCCTCTGTCAGGTGGGGTTGGCCTGCTTAGGGTTAGAAATTGTCAACACAGGCACCCAACAGAGCATCTGCCTGGGGCTAGGACTTTCCGAGCATGGGGCCGAGGTGGTTCTGGAAGGAGACTGATGAAGTGTCTGCTCTGGGGGACTCATCTGTTGGAGGAGTTTGCTCAGCTGTCATCCAAAATACAAGCTGTCACCCTTAACTACTGCTAACTGAAGGAGCGGCTGTGTGGCCCCTCTGTAGGGTGGGTGTGGTCGGACCCCTTCAGGGGAACTCATGGGGGTACCATCTTTTCCAGGGGCCACAGTTGGGGCCTGGGGTAGTGAAGAAAGCAAAATAAGAACCCAGGAAGGGACTGGGGTGTCACTGGTATGGTGGGCTCCCGAGCCAAAGCCCACCATGCAGTGTGCTGTGCACAGGAGTGCCAGGCTCAGTGCTGACTTGGTGCCTGGCGGCCTCTCTGAGCCTCAGTTTTCTAATCTATCAATAGGAGTGGCAAGGTTCTCTCGTTCCTGGGGCTGTGGGAGGGTGAGCCAGGGTCTGGGAAGGGGGCCCTGGGGTGGCCTGGGTGGTGACAGGAATCCAAGGCCAGCCTGGCCCTGCTGGTGGAGACACAGCACCAGATTCAGAGGCAGGGAGCAGAACTGTGATTTTTATTAAAAAATCAAGGTGAAATTCACATAATACAAGTAACCATTTGAAAAGTGTACAATTCAGTTTTATTTAGCGCATTCATAACATGCAACTGTCAGCTCTCTATGGTTTCAAATTAGATTTTTTTTTTTTTTGAGACAGAATCTTGGTCTGTCACCCTGGGCTAGAGGCAGTGGCATCGTCATAGCTCACAGCAAAAAAACTGCTGGGCTCAAGTGATCTTCCTGCCTCAGCCTCCCTAGTAGCTAGGACTATGGGCATGTGCCACCATGCCTGGCTAATTTTTCTATTTTTAGTAGAGACAGGGTCTTGCTCTTGCTCAGGCTGGTCTTGAACCCCTGAGCGCAAGCAATCCTCCTGCCTCAGCCTCTCAGAGTGCTGGGATTATAGGCCTGAGCCACCGTGTCCGGCCAAAATGAGATTTTTATTGTAAGGAAGGACATTTGTGTTCCGCGTGGACCCTGACCTTGGAGGAGTTGCTTAGCATCTCTGAACCCCAGGTTTTGTAACTATAAATAATAAGAATAAAATAATAATAATAGCCAGCATCACATGGAACCTACTTCATGCCAGAGGGTGTTCAAAGCATTTTACAAATGGGAACTCATTTCATCTTTACGTCAGCCCCAGGGGTAGATGTCACTACATTGTCCATCTCACACAGCCTGGGGACATCAAGAAAACTGCCCAAAGTCACATAACATGTGGGCATCTCTTTGCTCTGGTGACCCCTCTGTGGAGCCCCTCCCCATGGGGACACTGGCCCTGGCCATCCCTGCCCACCACACCCTGAAGCGGGAAGGAAACTTCAGCCCAGACTGTTGCTAAATTAAATATAAATTAATTACAGTTTAATAAAATAAAGAATGCAGCTCCTCAGTCTCACTAGCCACATTTCTAGTGTTCAATAGCCACTTGTGGCCAGTGGCTAGCGTGTTGCACAGAATGGACGCAGGACGTCTGTGGGGTACTGTTTGGATGGCATTGCTGCGTGTCATTTACCCATTCCCCGTGGGATGGACACACAGGTTGTTTCCTGTTGGTTGAGGATGACAGCAGAGCCTTGGGGACTGGGGACTGTTCTCCTGGGTACACTCTGGTGGCCCTCATGGGACTATTCCACAGGAGGTATTTAGAGGCAGTTCTTGGGCTCTGGACTCGGCCTTGTCCTGTCCTGGCTCTGCCCTTGGCTGCGTGCCTGTGTGACCTTGGGTTGTCAGTTGTCCTTTGCTGTGAGAAGGGCTGGCTTGCAGATTGGGTGGGTTACTGCGCCCAAGGTGGTGAAGTCCGCACGCGCCCAGTGCCCCAGGCAGCGTTTGCGGGTATTGTTAGGAATGATGAGTTACTGTGGTTACACGTGCGTGTTTTAGGTTTTGACAGTCATTGATCTTAGCTTCTATGGTGTCAAGTGAGATAACTGTGGGAGTGAACAGGTGGCACGGAGGTTTCCAGTCACCAGGGGGAGGCCTGATTTAGGGGGCCAGGCCTTGAGCCCAGCCCAGGGTGGGAGGGATGGAAGAAACCCCCACCTCAGGTTAGCCTGAGGGATTCCAGCAAAGTCTTTGGAGAGGCGGGTGAGCCGGGGCCTGACTGTCACTGTCCCAGAGCCCTGAGGGGATAGGTGATGGGCATGAGCAGTAGGCAGGGGGGACACTCTGGAGACGTCACTGCTGGTGATGTGGGGTGGGGGCCAGGCAGCCGGGTGGCGTGCGCTTCCTGGGGGCTTATTTGAGAGCCCCTCTCGTGGGTCAGGGGCTGCCCTGATCTTCCTTCCTAATCTCAGTGCGTATCTGTCCATCTTGACCTTGTGAGCATTGCAAGTGACACTCATGCAGTCAGGTAATGCAAAAACGGAGTGGCTCTGGCATGCCAGGTCCCAGGCACTGGGCTGTAGCAGGCAGCAAGGCAGAGTCCCTGCCCTCAGGGAGGGAGGGATCCGTTTTGTGGGGGCTAGACAGGCATTAAATATAAGGCCAGGCTGACAGATCTGTTTCTAAGTTGTCATAGGTAGACTTAGAGTCACGTGGGGCCTGCTTAGGTTGTGTGGGTATTGGGGGACTAATCCGGGGCTGAGGGGGGCCTGGAGGTGGGGCTGAGCGAGGCGGAGTCCAGATGGCAGGGCTGGTGCCTGAAGGGCCCAGAGGGAGGGGAGGCAGCAGGACAGCAGCAGGGCGCGCTTGTCTGATTCACGCTCGCTTCTGAGCAAGATTTCGGGAGGGGGCGTCCTCATAGCTGGAGGGACCGTGTGCCCATTTGACAGAGTTGCAAATTGGGGCCCTGAGAGCAGCACTGAGCGCCTGGGTCTGGAGTTCCGGGACCCATGCTGGGCCCGTGACGGGCAGGAGCCGTTGGCCAGCATCCGGCCCCAACGCTCGCTGGCCCTGGTGCCGCTGGGCGGGTTTCACAAGCCCGGGCAGGGTAGGCCCGGGCCACGGGGCTTCCGTGCGGCCTGGGCAGGAAGAGCTGGTAGCTGATGTAAGCCCTTGCGCAAACCTCAGGCTGCCGGCTTCCGGAGCCTTCCACCCGTCTGCCACGCCAAGGAGGAAGCCTGGCTCGGCAGGGCCCAGAGGCCCTGCTGCTCTGTCCTGGGTCGCATGGATGGACTGACCCGCCACCATGGCCCTGGGTCCCGAGGGCTTGGCCCTGGAGTCTGGTGAGGGGGCTGGGCTGGGTGGGGCTGGAGTGTGTGGGGAGGGGGCAGACACAGGTGGCGGTGGGGGTGGGGCATGTGGCCAGAGGGCATTTATCCACCACTGCTCTGCCTATTGCTGTCCCTACTCTAGGGAACTGAGGTGGAGGCCCTGCCCTCTTGGCCTGGATTTCCCCATTTGAAGCCCAAGGGAGCCAGGCTGGACATTTTGGGAGCCTGTGCTCCGAGGAGGTGGTCAGTGAGCACCTGTTGTATGCAGCCCTGCAGGAGGGGACTGCCGGGGACCAGAGGTTGGCCTGGGGTCTGTGAGCTCCCTGTAAGGCCACCTGGGTGGCTGAGCACACATACTGTGTCCCCCACACAGTCTCCACCTTCTCTGTGTCACCTGTAAACAGGGCCCCCCACCACAGGGACTCAGAGAAGGTTGCACAGGGACGCCATGGGCTGGGGCTGGCCAGAGTTGGCACCTGGGGGGTGCTATGCTTGGTGACCATCTGCTCAGCTCTGTGTTCAGGGCTGTGCCGCTGCCTCCTAGGGCGTGGTTGGGAGGATTTGAAGTCACCTGCTGAGTGTCCAGTGCCTGGTAGCTTTTTGTGAATGGGCGCTGCTGCTGTTTATTTTCATTCTTACTGTCGTGTTTCCCTCTTCACTGCACTTCTCAAAGGAGGGCATCGCTACCCCATTTTCCCAATGAGCTAACTGAGGCCATCAGGGTAGCCTCTGGCCCTAGGGCTTGCAGCCTCTCTGGCCTGTACCCCAGAGGCCTGGGTGCTGGGGCTTGTGAGTTGGAGCTCTGGGATGCAGCCAGGAGGCCTCCTGTGGGCCTGGCTGAATGGGGTGGGGCAGGGCATGTGTGGTTGCTGCCCGGGTCCTAGTTCCCTGGGTGTGGGGTCCTGCTGTCTAGAGGGGTGGCCCTGGGCAGGGCTCTCTTGAACCCTTAGCAGCTCCCATGCTTGCTCCTCCATTCATTCCCTGACTGGTTCCCTAACTCACTGTAGCTTGTGTGCCAGGGGGCTCTGGGACACCCTGCCCCGGGTGTATTCTGAGTCACTGGTCGTGTGACCAGGCGCTTCCCACCTCTGAGCCTTGGCTTCCCCATCTGTGAAATGGGCACAGGGCTGCCATGGGAGTCATTCTCTTACTCGAGGATGGTGTTCCCTGGTCCACGAGCTCTGCAGAGCTAGGAACCTGAGCCCCTCCCCTCAATGAGCCCCCACCTTCCTCTGTGGCCTTGGGAGGTCCCTGCCCCCTACCAGCCTCAGGTGTCCATCTGCAAATGGGGAGGGTGGTGCCCCCTTGGATCTGGGCTGGTTGCGCAGCAGGGATGGTAAAGCCCTCCTCCGAGGGTGCTGGGTGTGCCGGGGTGGGGGCCTGCTGCTTCTGGCCATCTCCTGGGGTCGTGTAGCTTTCTCAAGCCGAGGGTCTGTTGAGTTGACCCACGCCTGTCCTGGGGGGGCAGGGGGGATCTCCTTGGCCTTCTTGCCAGTGTTATGTCAGCCTTCCACAGTCAGGGGAGAGACAGGGGTCTCGGGGCGGTGGGGCGGTGGCGGCCTGGCTGGCTGCCTGACGGCCCCCTTCTCTCTGCAGGCGAGGCCTTCCTGGGCAGCTTTGTGGCCAGCGGGATGGGGCCCTCGGCCTCGTCCCATGGGAGCCCGGTGTCCCTGCCCTCTGACCTCTCCTTCCGCTCCCCCACCCCCAGCAACCTGCCCATGGTGCAGCTGTGGGCTGCCCATGCGCATGAAGGTAAGGAGCGTGCCAGGTGGGTGGGGCTGAGGGCTGCTGGGCCACTGCCCCTGCCACTCTGGCAACTGATGTCCCCGGCACTTCTCAAGTCTGCCCACTCTCCTCCACCTCCGTGGCCAGCCCCTCACTGGGGCTGGTGGGGCCCAGCCCTGGTCACCCAGCCTTCCTGCTCTTCCTCAAATGCTCTGTGCTTCCTCTTGTCGCTGTCACAGGGCCTTTGCACGAGCCATTCCCTCTGCCTGCCGCCCCTCACCCCACGCCACTGGCCGCCTCCGGTTCCTCCTGAGGACCCAGCTCAAACACCCCTCCTCCCCAGCCCAGTCCACCACTCACTTGTGACAACAGATTCTCTGCATGATTATTCTCGAGCTCTGAGGGCAGGGCCTGGTTTGCTCTGCTCACTGTCAGGTCCTGGGTATGCAGGAGGCTCCATCACCGCACGTGCGTGGGCTGCAGGGCTACGTGCCCTCTTTGTCACAGCTCGTCAGTGATGACCCTCGATGTGGGGGCTGCAGGCCTGGCTTCCCACAGGAACAGGCACATTCTGGACTTCCCTGGAAGTTAACTTCCCACTCTGTTCCTGAAGGGTGGGCCTGGGGACCCTGAGCTCCTCCCAAAGCTCTGGCTCCGATAGTTCCGGATGCCAGGTGCTGGGTCCCTCCTCCCTCCTGCTGGGTGCCCCTTGGATCCTGGAAGATGGCAGCCTGGAAGCACCCCCTGCTGCTCATGGCTCCCCATTTCCCTCTGTGGGCCTGAGTCTGAGTGCTCGCTGTCACTCCAAACCCTTTGGGGTGGGGCCGTGACAGTTGCATTTAGGCTGGGAGGAAATAGGTGTAGTCAGAAGTGCCCCCAGCCACAGGACCCCTCCCAGTCCTTAGAGCCCTGTGCCACTTGTACAGATGGGGCCACCAAGGCTGCTCCTCCCGAGTCCCCTGGGGAAGGCGTCTGAATCTAGGACCCAGGGTGTGCGCCCTGCACAGAGGGGACATCTTGCCTGGGCCTGACTGGTGTCAGCCCTGTTCGGGTGGGGTCCCGCCTGGCTCCCACCTTAGCCAGCATGGGCGGGCACTGCAGGGCTGGAAGAACAGAGGCCGCGTCTTGTGCCACCAGCTTGTTCCTCTGTCCTCCCTGATACTCCCCTTTCTCTTCTGCCAGCAAGTACAGGTGGATGATAATGACAGCAAACACATGGTGCTTTCTGTCCCAAGTGCTGCAAGGCAGCCCTGAGGTGGGGACTGTTAGGCCCATTTTACAGGTGACAGATGAGAGCAGAGGGACCCCATTGGAGCACTGTTTCCGTGAATAAGTGAGATAATGACAGCAGGTGTCAGTCAGTCCTTTGGTCTTATAATTGTTGTTAATGGCATCAGGTGGTATGGGGGTGGGGAATAAAGACGTTGGCCCAGTGAGCCAAGGACAGGTCCTGTGTCCCTGGCCCCAGAGGGAGCCACTGGTGACACAGGGTACCCAGGTCCCACAGGAGACTCAGATGGACTGGGGGCCCTGTGGGATTTGGGGCTCAGGCAGAGCATCAGGGCCCTCAGCCAGAGCCCCAGCGCCCTCCTGGCCGCCAATGTGCCCGCCAACCCACCCGGCCTTCTGGGCCCTGTCAAATGGCCTCTTGGGCCCCTGCTCGCCCTGTGTGACTTGGTTCTCTTCCTTTCCTATCTTTGTCCTGCAAGGTCCTGATTCTGGGCATTGCTGGTGGGGGGCGTTCAGGAGGCTGGGAGGACCCTTGGCAGGAGGAATTCCTTCTTGTCAGCTGGAGATGCTGAGTCTACTGAGGTTCAGAGAAGGCAGGTGACCAGCCCAGGCTCACTCAGCAGAGGAAGGGCCCATGTTGGGTTGAGGTGAACTGTCCTGGCTACAGGGTCTGATTACCTCTGCTGTATGACCTTGGGCAAGTGGTCTTCTCTGAGCATTGGTTTCCTTATCTGTAAAATTAGGATATTAAGAGTATCTGCCTCATGAGTTGTTTTTGAGGTTTAAATGAGTGTAACGGTGGCAAAGCAGTTGACAATGCTTGGCAAGCCATCACCATCCCCTCCTAGTTGGATCCATCTGATCCTTTTCCTGGGGAATTTGAGATCCCAAGCACGGGAGGGCTGCCTGGGCCTGGAGAGAGGCCCAAAGTCACAGGATTGGGAGGAGCAAGCATCGCCCTGGGGAGCTGGTGTGAAACCTCGGGGCTTCCTGCACCAGGGGCTGACAGCCAAGATAGTTTATTTCTAGGAAAAGGAAAATGCTGGAAGGAAGCTCCTTTGGGGAGGCAGGCAGTGGTCCAGCCCCGCTTTTCTCTTCCAGGCTTCTCCCACCTGCCCAGCGGGCTGTACCCATCCTACCTCCACCTGAACCACCTGGAGCCCCCCAGCAGCGGGAGCCCCCTCCTCAGCCAGTTGGGCCAGCCCAGCATTTTCGATACCCAGAAAGGTCAGAGGACAGGAGTGGTGAGACTGTGGGGCCGGGAGGGGGGCTTTGCTAGGACCCTCAGCACTGTCCCAGGCAGCTTCCAGCTCTGTCCCAGACTCCTTTTTGAGACCACAGCCCCAAGGCACCCAAGGGCTCCCTGAGCTGGCCATAGCTTCCAGAGCCTTCTTGTCCTCACAGAGCCCGTGAGACCCTCTGGGCAGATCTTAAAACATTGCCTCACCCCCTTTACAGAGGAGGAAACAGAGGCACAGGAAGGTCAGTAGGTGGCCATGGCAGATTTAAACTTGATTCCAACTATTTCCTGAGCCTGCCCTCTTAGCGGCTGTGCTGTTCATGTCCCTTCTTGCCCTGGGGACTCTGGGGCCCCTTCTGCCCTGGCAAGCGTGGGAGGTGGCCCTCGCTCACTGTCGCACTCTTTTCACAGATGGCTTCTACCTGCCCACCCCGGGGGCCGCGAGCGCCCTGCACTCTCATGCGCCCTCTGCCAGGACCCCTGGCGGCCACTCCGCAGGCGCCCCAGCCAAAGGCTCTTCGTCATCCCGGGAAGGTCTGCCCAAGGAGCGGGCGGGCCGTGGCGGAGAGCCACCTCCGCTGTTCGGCAAGAAGGACCCGCGCGCCCGCGAGGAGGCAGCAGGGCCGCGTGGCGTGGTGGACCTGACCCAGGAGGCGCGGTCTGAGGGCCGCCAGGACCGCGGGCTCCCGCGCCTGGCTGAGCGCTTATCCCCCTTCCTAGCGGAACCTAAGGGCAAGAGCGCGCTGCAGCCGTCGGTGCTGAGCATGTGCAACGGTGCAGGGGACGTGGGGCTGTCCGCGCTGGTGGCCGAGGTGGGCCGCAGTGGCGCCAAGGAGGCAGCCCGGCAGGACGAGAGCACGCGGCTGCTGCGGCGCACAGAGGCCCTGCTGCCTGGGCCACGGCCCTGCGCCTCGCCGCTGCCCCCGCCGCCACCCAAGGGGCCGCCCGTGCCGCCCGCCTCCGCGCCCGCGCCTACTGGCGTCTACACCGTTTTCCGCGAGCCGGGCCGCGAGCACCGCGTGGTGGCGCCCACCTTCGTGCCTTCCGTGGAGGCCTTCGACGAGCGCCCAGGGCCCATTCAGATCGCATCGCAGGCGCGCGACGCCCGGGCCCGCGAGCGCGAAGCCGGCAGGCCAGGGGTCCTGCAGGCGCCACCGGGCTCCCCGCGGCCGCCCGACCGGCCCGAGAACCTGCGGGAGAAGAACTCTGTCATCCGTTCGCTCAAGCGGCCACCACCCGCCGACGCCCCGCCATCGCGGGCTGCGCGCGCCTCCCCTGACGCCCGGGCCTACCTGCCCGCCAAGGAGCTGCTCAAGCCTGAGGCCGAGCCGCGGCCATGCGAGCGCGCGCCGCCCCGTGGCCCCGCGGCCCAGCAGGCTGCCAAGCTCTTCGGCCTGGAGCCTGGACGGCCGACCCCGCCCGCCGGTCCCGAGCACAAGTGGAAGCCTTTCGAGCTGGGCAACTTCGCCACCACGCAGATGGCTGTGCTGGCCGCGCAGCACCACCATGCCAGCCGCGCCGAGGAGGAGGCCGCGGCTGCCTCCAAGAAGGCCTACCTGGACCCTGGGGGCACGCTGCCCCGCAATGCGGCCTCCTGCGGCAGGCCTGGCGCCGACTTGCACCCTGTGACTCACGGACCTGGAGAGGCCTCGGCCATGCAGAGCCTCATCAAGTACAGCGGCAGCTTTGCCCGGGAGGCAGTGGCTGTGCGCCCTGGCGGCTGTGGCAAGAAGAGTCCATTTGGAGGCCTGGGCACCATGAAACCTGAGCCCACGCCCACCACTGTGGGTGCCCCGCGTGCCCAGGCCCGCCTCCCGCACCCTGGAGGCCCTGCAGCAGGTGGGGGCCGGCAGCTGAAGCGGGACCCTGAGAGGCCCGAGAGCGCCAAGGCTTTTGGGCGCGAGGGCTCCGGTGCCCAGGGTGAGGCAGAAGTTCGACACCCACCAGTGGGCATTGCGGTGGCTGTGGCTCGGCAGAAGGACAGTGGCGGCAGTGGCCGGCTGGGGCCTGGGCTGGCGGATCAGGAGCGCTCTCTGTCACTGAGCAATGTCAAAGGTAGGTCCTGGGTCTCACCCTGGCCTCATCTTCCCAGCCCCTCACCTCCGCTTTCCTTTTTTCCCTGTCTCCTGCCCTCCTTCCCTGGCACCCTCACCTCTCCCTTCCTTCCTGCTGCTGCTGCTCCTCTGTCCCACTTGTGGGCCGCAGCTGCTGTTGAAAGTTTACTGCTTTTTTCCATTATGCACATAGAAAAATGTGGACAATGCAGAAAAGGAAAGTGAAGAAAAAGAACCATTATATTTTCCCAATGCCCTGAACACTTTTGTATCTTCCCCTGAATTCATTTTCTTGTGCAGTTTGCTTCTACCTGCACTGATCCCAGCGCACGTACGATCTTGGGCTTTTGCACTGTTTACGTATTACAGTATGGGTCGTTTCCTCTGGCTGTATTGCAGACTCTTTATAAGTAGCATTTTTTTATGGCCTTTAATATTCTGTTGTGAGCATACACCATAGTTCAGTTCTCTGTTCCCTCGGTGGGCATTTCGTTTTTCCCCCTCTCTGATGTTTTGTGTTCAGAATGTTGCATCGAATATTTTTGTGCATTGCGCCTTCATGGTATTTTGAGTCATTTTCTAAGAATAGAGGTTCTTGGGAATAGACTAATGTGAAGCTTTCAATTCTAAGTCGTTGAGGGATGTAACTGTTGCCTTATCTACTTCCGTGTCCGCAGTACCCCGCCAGCGTGGGGCTGACACACAGTAGGTATTTGATAACTGAGTGAGTGAGTGTTTGAGGGATAGGTAGAAACTGGGGTCCAGATGTTCTTAGGGCGCCTTGACATTTAGCACCTAGGTGCTTTCTTAGGTAGAAATGTTAAGTGCTTGTTAGCGGTCAGTGCATCTGTTTTACTTTATTTTTATTTTTTTGTCTTTTAAAATTTTTTAATGCCTCTACCAGAAATGGCATATTTTACTTTAGATTTATCAGAATTTTGTTTTAATATTTTTTTAAAAAATGGTTGCTTATTTCAGTAGGGAAGCAGGGTGCATTTCTTTTAGTTACTAGTGAGGTTGAATGTTTTTCCAGAACTTGGTTGGTTGGTTGCATTTCCTGTGTCCCTTATATATTTCACTGTTGGATTCCTCCTGGGGTTTCGGAGAGTTGATATTTGTGGTGTGTTTGTTGGAACTCCTGACTTGGTCTGTCCACCTGTGGTCCGAGGACAGAGGTCATGTTTAGTGTACCGTGGTGAGAGCTGGGGAAGGCCATGTTCAGCTGCTCCTTGCCTCTGGGGACCTCTCAATAGTCAGCCCCCACCCCGGCTTGAGCCCCACACTCAGTTACCATAGCAAGCTCCCACTCGGCCCTCTGTCTGGGTCCCTGCCTTTGGCACCCACAAAACCCCCTTCCCTGCATCTCCCAGACTTCACCCCACAGGCTGCATAGGCACCTAGGGGCACATCTCCTGAGCATTCACCACTCTTGGCCTGGCCCCCCATGTCTCCCTGGGTTTTGTCCTTTGTCCATAGTGAGCAGCTGGGTCCCATTAGAGCTGCCTCTTGGTCCAGCTGTCCTTCTCCCAGACAAGCCCAGTGAGGCACAGGCCGCCGTGCTGATCTGCATGCACGCTGTGGCTGCACAGGACTGTCTGATCTCTGACCGCCCCTCTTGTTGTCCTGTGTTGCCCCTAGTAGTAGGAGCCTGGGCTTGGTTCGCTCTAGCTGCATCTCCCAGTAATGCCATTTTTACACCAACCTGCTGCCCCAGTCGGTATGGGGTACCTGGTGCCACACCTCCCACCTACAGTGCCCTCCCTGCTCTGCACGCCACGTCCTCTCATCCTCAGGGCCCAGCATCACCTCCTCTTAGAGCAGCCTTTGACGTGGACTGTCTCCAGCTGAGCTCCAGGTGTCATTTCATCCCAGGAGCAGACTCAGAGTCTTTGGATTTTGAATGAGGAGATGGGGCTCTGTCTGGTCTTAGAATTCTCCTCATCCAGTATAGCTGGCTCCAAGTGAGTAATGCTAAGTGCATGTTTGTTGACTGACTGAGCCCATTGCAGCCAGGGAAGCCCTGCCCTCTGCCCCTGGGTGTTGGAGGGGGCAGCTTGGATGAGAACCTGCCTTATTCTGGGATAAAAAAGTGGGCAATAGCCCTTGGACTGTAGGTGGCTGGCTTGGTGGTGGACAAGCCCCTCTGCTCAGAGGTTTGTCCTGTGGAACCCCCGGGAAGCAGATCTCTTAAAGCCCTTTCTCTGGGAGAATGCTCCTGTGACACGGTGGCACCTTTGTTGGGGGCTTGTGGTTCCCAGGGCCCACCCTAGAGCCCAGAGTGCCTGCCTGTGCCTAAGGGATCTGTGCCCATGGGGAGAGGCGTGTGCGTGCGTGTGTGCGCGTGTGAGAACAGGAGAGGGAGGGAGGATGTGGTGGCTTTGGGACGAGGTGTTCAGGGGTTTGTCTGAAGCTGCCTTTCTCTGTCAGTTGTAACGCTTGAAAAGGAGGCATCTGGATTCTTTTGCTCAACAAAAATCCCGTAAGAAGTGGTGGCTTGTCTCCAGGCAGCCCAGCCCCAGTGCTGAGCGACTTTGGAGGGCCGGAGGAAGTAGAGGCTCCAGGACAGGTCCCCCCAGCCGAGCGTGCGGTTGTCAACCCTGGTCTTCTGGGGTCTCGGCCCAGACTCCTACTATTTGGGGTGAACCCTCTGCCTCTGTCTATGGGCTCAAGTCCTGGCTCTATCCCTGGCCACTCTGTGACCTTGAACAAGAGCCTTGAGCCCTCTGGGCCCTGGGTTCAACTCATTTGCTCAATGTCAGCTGGGCTGGCCAGCACATAGTAGGTGCTTCACGAATAGGCATTTCTTTTGTCTGCTCATGTTCAGGCGTCAGGTGGTGCCTGCAAGCCTGAGGTCCTGCTTCGCGAGAGACACACACAGGACCTGGGTCTGGTCTCAGGGGATCTTGGACCCTGAGATGGACTAAGACAGGCGTCACCTGCATCTGTGAGCCCCACGTAATCGCTGCCCCCACGCCCAAGCGGCACAGCAAATAAGAGCAATCGTTGCCATTTAGCCAGTAGCTCCCGAGTGCCAGCTGCCCCGGAAGGACCAGCTATCATTGTGTAGATCCCTGCAGAGGGGGGCTGATACTCTCCCCATTCACAGATGGGGAGACTGAGGCCTGCAGAGGCGAGGCGGGGCTGAGCTGGAACCCTGAGCTGAGGCCTGTCTGTCCCACCTCCTGTGTGGCAGAGGCAGGCTGGGACCAGTGGTAGCAGGAGG
The DNA here is from genome assembly GCF_040939455.1 of Microcebus murinus. Classification (NCBI taxonomy): domain Eukaryota; kingdom Metazoa; phylum Chordata; class Mammalia; order Primates; family Cheirogaleidae; genus Microcebus; species Microcebus murinus. The sequence goes on along the minus strand of NC_134122.1, from coordinate 24,986,362 downwards.
GCTGAGAGGGTGTCCCCACCCCTGCCATGGCTCAGAGGCAGGAGTAAGCTGTGTAGCTGAGTAGATGATGAGCCGGCCTGAGACAGCGTGGCCGTATCTGGAGGGCTGCGCAGATGGAGTCCAGGAGGGGGTTGCCATGGGAACGGGGCCTCGGCCCGAGCCTCGGGCATATAGCGGCCATGATGTATGTGGTGATGTGTGAAGGGGCAGCTGCTGCCAGGGACCAAGGTGAGGGGTAGATTTTGCGTAGGGACATCCCTGCCCTGTGGGTCCTGGGGCGGGGCTGGGCTGCTGGGCAGGCCTGCAGAGAGGGACGGCAGGGATTCTGCTATGCGGGCCCATGCTAATGGTGCCACCTCTCGCTGGCTCTCTGCGTGGGGCCATGTGCCTCGGTCAGGAAGACCCACCCCAATTACAGCAGGGATGCCTCCTTGTTAGCCTTGTGACCTCTGCCTCAGTTTCCTCCTCTGGGGACCTGCCTCCGGGTTGATGTGAGTTCCTGTGTGCAGAGTACCTGGAGCCCTGTTGGCACAGGGGCAGCTTTTAAGTGCTGGCCTCTGCGTCCATCACTCACGCTCGGGCTGGGCTGGGGTCCTGTGTCGCCAGGACCCCAGAGTGGGCTGGCCCTCTGCCCCGCACACCTCAGAGGAGCTAGTCCCTTTCCAGGCTGGGTGCTCCCTGGGGTGGGCACTGCAGTGGAGCCCAACAGAGAAGGGTGGGTGAGCCCTTCTTGTTCGCTTGTCCATGGGTAGCCAGAGGGGGGTTTTCAGAGCTTCTACAGATCATGTTGTGACCCTGCCCAGAGTTCCCCTGGCTTCCTCCTCTCCGCTTGAACAAAATTGAAACCACCTTCTCTTTGGAGGCCTGCACTGCCCCCTGAACACCTACGGTGCCACCCCATCTCCAAGAGCCCTCTCTGGCCTGTACTCTGTAGCCACTGTGGTCTCCTTGGTACTCCTCAGGACATCCCTGCCTCAGGGCCTTTACACGTGCGGTTCCCTCTGTGCAGCGCACTCTTCCTCTACAGTCCACTGGAGTCCATTCATTCATCCATTCACCGTGGGTGTATTGAGTGCCTCCTCTCTGCCAGGCATCATGCAGGGGGCAGGTGGACAGTCAAGGTGGGGCTGTTCGAGCCAGGGCAGTGCACCTTGTGATGGAGGAGACAGACAGTGAAGGGCCAGTAGGCAGAGTAGTAGATGCACACTGTGGTCGGTGCTGTGAGGGAGATAAACAGGAGTGTGATGGAGGAGAGGCAGTCAGGGAGGGCTTCCTGGAGCAGGTGGCATTTGAAGCTGACTTCTCACAGGGGGGAGGTTGAGTAGCCCAGGGCAAGGACACTCTGGGTGGCCCCATGGCGGGTGGTGAGGGGATGAGTGTGACTGGCATGCACAGAGGCTGGGGACACACTCAAGAGGCCAGCCAGGCCCCAGCTTGGCTCTGTGGAGCAGCAGGTGGGAGCAGGGGTTAGAGGGGGCAGGGCGCCACAGCAAGAGGAGAGTTGAGCCAGTGCTCAGCTGAGCGCAGGGGTAAGGTATGGAGGGCGTGTCACATTTCTTCAGGAGACCAACTGGACTTACAGGGAGCAGCCTGGGGCTCTGGCCCTGGTGGCCCTGGGGACGGCAGTGCCCCAAGATGGGGCCAGCCAGCAGCCAAGTTTCTGGTGTAGGTGGTGCCTGGCATGGGAAGCCCCTGGGACTGTGGGGGGTGACAGCCAGGGCAGTGGACAGGTGTCCGGGGCTGGGGAGGACAGAGTGCTGGGGCTGAGTCCAGGCTACGCTCCGAGTGCCTGTCCCTTCTAGGGGCATCAGGAGCATCATACTGTGCCCAAAGCCCATCCCAGCCTCCAGGAGGGCTCAGTGGGCATGAGGGTGGCACCCCAGGTAGCCAAACCTTTGGGATTCAGCCAGGCCACCATCTCCCTTGGGAGAAAGACACTGGAGCCCATGCCCTGCTGTCTCCCACAGTGGTGGGACTCTAGGCCCTCTGGGCCCCAGCCTTGCTTGAAACCTGTCGCTGCCCTTCTGGGCCTCAGTTTCCTCCTGGGGCCCACAAACAGGCCCCCTTCCAGTCCTGCCAAGGGGTGCGGGGTGTGCTCAGCCTCCTCTTTGATACGAGAACGATGTAGACATGGGTGGGCAGGGGCGCCCAGGCTGAGCCTCCCCCAAACGCAGGTCACTGCCCTTCCTCCACCTGCCTCCCGTGTGAAGCTGAGCTGTCTGCGTGGCATCTCTGCCTACTGTGGCCCACAGGACCTGACTCAGGGGGCCAGGGATGCACCTCGCCCCGGATTTAGCTGCTGGGGCTTCTGATGGTAAAGACGGAGTCGGGGAGACAGATGGTCTCCCTTGCTGCGGGGCCCCCTCCCTCCACTTCAGAGGACACCAAGGCGCCCAGTTGTCCCGGGCCCACCTCTGAGGCTCTTGCCAGGTGCCCGAGGCCCATCTCCAGCTGCCTCAGTCGTGCAGGCCACCCATGCTGGGCTGCCCGGCCATCCCCTGGTGTGTGTGGCCCCTCAGGCTCCTGGGCTGGGTGGCTGTGCCCTCTCCCAGGGTCCCCTCCTCTGCTTCTGGGACTGGTGGGTCCCCACGTTCCTGGAGGGAAAGGGAGGAGCCCCACATCCCGGAGCCTCTCCTGGGCGCTGCTTGTAGGAACTCCTGGTTTTGGGGGTGCAGGAAGGGAGAGAAGATGGGGAGACGCTCAGTCGCAGCATAACGTGTGGGGGCTTTGCCTGCGAGGCTGTGAGCTTGGGACTGCTGGAGACCCTCAGGGGCCCGGGCAGGGCCTGGGTCTCCAGCAGAGCAGTAATGTCTCTGTGCTGTGGCTGAGCCCAGGGCGACAGCCTGTGGTGCTGGGCTGGGCCCCTGGGGGCCAAGGCTGGCCATGGGTGTCTGCCCACAGCACCCCAGGTGGCCACGGAGGGTGTCAGCCCCAGCCAGGCAGACCCTAAGAGCAGTAATTCGTCAGACCCAAGCCTCTGCGAGCGGCCCCTAGAGCCGATGAGTAGGTTTCCCAGCCGCACGCCCTGTGGCTTCTGCTGCCAGGGGCCAGCTGGCTCCTGTGTCCCTGCCTGCCTGCCCAGTGCCAACTTCTGCCTGGTAGTGTGAACACCCAGGAAGAGGGGCCAGGGTGGATACAGGGATGAGGAGGGTTGGGGACAGACAGTGCCTTCCACAGGCCCCCGATCCTCCTCTGCTCTGGGCCTAGAGTTCAGGACCTGCCTACTTGGGTTGTGGGGTTGGGGTGGGCCAGCCGAGTGGCATCTCCCATTCTAGACCATGGCCCCTTCCCACCAAGTAGTGCTCTTTGGTTTTATTTTCCTGTCTTGATTTAAAAATATACTGTGTTGGGACAGATGGAACTGTACGGTGGGGGTAGCAGCGACCCAGGCCCAGGCTTCCTAAAGGTGGTGCCCCTTTTTTGGGCTGTGGTCTCCCCTCCACCTGGACCTCAGCTCATCCTCTGCCAACCCCACCCCAGGACCTGCCTTCTCGTGCACCCAGCCTCACGCTTTATTGCTATGTGATAACGTTTTACAATGTTTTCTGATAATACCCAAGGCTGATGTTCTAATTGTGGGCACAGTTGTCCGTGCAGGTGATGAAGACAGGCTCTTTACGGGGTGGGGGTGATGGAGGGGACATTTCCTGGTAGGTTGGGGCAGAGGAACCGCACTGGTGGCCGTGGGGACTCTGTGGGGCCCAGGGAGGGTGGAGGCAGTGGGCAGGTGGGGTGGGTGCCGGCTGGGGACTCATGCCCACCTGGCCCCACAGGGCACGGCCGAGCAGACGAAGACTGTGCGGACGACCGGGCCAGGCACCGGGAGGAACGGCTGCTGGGGGCGAGGCTGGACCGGGACCAGGAGAAGCTGCTCCGGTGAGGGCAGGGAGTGGCTTGGGGGCCCGGGAGTGGCCTGGGGGCAGTGGGGGGAGTGGCGCCATGGTCCTGAGAGCTGGAGCCGCTGGTCCAGGACTTCAGTCCTCAGCGTTGGGCTGAGTGTGGGAGTCCTGAGGGCCCCTCTGTCCTGAGCTGAGCATGCATCTCTTTGGAGTATCCTGACCCCATGGCCTGGCATCTGTTTGTTACTTGGGGCAACCTCTACTCTCCCCCTCTCATCCCATCCCTCTGGGCTGTCAGAGCTGTCACGAGGCCTCTGTCCCTCCTTCCAGGGAAAGTAAGGAGCTGGCCGACTTGGCCCGCCTGCACCCCACCAGCTGTGCTCCTAACGGCCTGAACCCCAACCTCATGGTGACTGGGGGCCCGGCACTGGCAAGCTCAGGTCGCTGGTCTGCTGACCCTGCAGCCCACCTGGCCACGCACCCCTGGCTGCCCCGCTCGGGCAGCACGTCCATGTGGCTTGCTGGACACCCCTACGGTGAGTTCAGGGCAGGGGGACTTCTTTCCTCTGGAGGAAGGGGTGAGGTGGGGAGGTAGCTGGGGAGGGGGGGAGCCCTCAGAGCTGGCTCCTGCCCACCCTTGTCTGGGGACCTGGGGCTTCCACTCTTTATTTGTCCAAAGAGGGAATTATAACAGCACCTATTTCTGGGGGGCCCTCTGCCATGCCCGTGTGGGGCAGGTGCCCAGTGGGGGTGGCTCTGTGGGCCTGTTTGCAGGGCCCCTCTGCCCTTGGTTTGGTTCCCCCTGGAGGCCCCAGAGATTCAGGGACTGGGCAGGGGGGTGATGGTGCTGGGCCTGGGGCTTCCCTGGGCCCTCCCGGCACTGACGTGGGCCTGGGCTTCTCCTCCTAGGCTTGGGCCCCCCCTCTCTGCACCAGGGCATGGCCCCTGCGTTCCCACCCGGCTTGGGGGGCTCCCTGCCATCAGCCTACCAGTTTGTCAGGGACCCCCAGTCGGGCCAGCTAGTGGTCATTCCCAGTGATCACCTGCCTCACTTTGGTAAGTGGCTGGCAGGGCCTCCTGCGGGGGTGGGCAACTTAGCAGAATGGGGGGTGGGAGGCAGAGGTGTTCAGAGAGAACACGCTGAAGTCGGCAATTTCCATGTGTTTTAAAGCCTTGAGGTCGTTGTTTTGATGAACTCTTGCTTGGAAACCCCATAAGGAGAACCAGAGCAGGGCAGCCTGGGTGGGGACTTGGAGTCCCCTATGTGGCCCCTGTCCCTTTGGGAATCCACTTTGCAGACCACTGGGGGGTGGGAGAAGGTGTTTGAGTCCCACGGTGGCTCTAGTTCAAGCTCGCATGCTGGCCCGCTCCAGCTGTGAGGCCGTGGGGATCTCCCCCACCTGGCGTGTGGAGGGGGCCGTGTCCCTGGGCTGTGTGCACACCTGGCACGTAGAGGAGGACAGTCCCCTGCCCCCAGGAAGCAACTGGGGGCCCAGCAGCGCTGTGTGGGTGCCCCTCCCTGGGCCTCAGCTTCCCATCTCTGCTGGGTGGCAGGGTGTCGGGACGCAGGTATAGCCCTCTCCCTGTTCTCCGCAGCAGAGCTGATGGAGCGAGCTGCGGTGCCACCCCTATGGCCTGCCCTGTACCCACCAGGCCGCAGCCCCCTGCACCACGCCCAGCAGCTACAGCTGTTCTCCCAGCAACACTTCCTGCGGCAGCAGGAGTTGCTGTACCTGCAGCAGCAGGCGGCCCAGGCCCTGGAACTGCAGAGGAACGCACAGCTAGTGGTGAGTCCGGGAGGATGGGGCAGAAACGCCAAAAGGTTACAGACGAGGGAGGGAGGCAGAGGTGGGTGGTGAGGGAGGGCTTCCTGGAGAAGGCTGTGTTTGAGCAGAGACCTGAAGGAATTGGCCATGGAAGGGCTCTCCAGGCAGAGAACAGTGTGAGCAAAGGCCCAGGGGTGGATGGAGCCTGGGTGGGCAGGGAGCGGTGGGGCAGTCAGGCAGAGAGGCGGCCTTGTGGACCAGGGAAGTTTGGATTGGTTGCCGACAGGGTCCCATGGGCTCCCACTGCTGCCAGAACCCAGCCTGGCCCCTCCCCTGCAGGTGGCTCCTCAGCAGGCACAAGCAGGCCTGGCCAGCTGCCTCTGATGCCTGAGTGGCTTGGTCCCATGAGATAGGGGACAGGGCTGCCCTGCGTGTGGGTAGACTCTGAAAATCTAGAGTCCTCCTGCCTCCTTGAAGGCGTTCCGGGACGTCTGTCCTTTGCTTAGCCCCGTCCCATCCTCTCCCATGTAGCGGCCGCTCTGGAGAGTCAGCCTTGTGGCAGCAGCAGCAGCAGCTCTCGGGGCTTGAGCCCTGGGTCTGAATCTTAGCTCTGTGCGCCCTCGGGACAGTGACTTTGCCTCTCTGGGTTTTAAGTGTCCTCCAGAAGCTGCGATGCTGGTAATCGCTGCCACTGGGTGGTTAATGACTGTGCCAGCGGCCAGTCCTTGGAGCATTTTCTGGCGTGTTTTGTGCACTGGCTGTGTTGGAGCCGGCTCCATCCCATGTCCTCACCAAAGACAGGAACAGGTTCCTCCTGCCCCCTTGAGGTGTTCTGAGGCCCGGAAGGGATAATGCAGTACAGTGTCCAGCAGGTGGTGAGCGCTCCGTGAAGGTAGCAGGTGCTGGGTATGGGGCAGCTCCTTCATCTTCAGGAGCCATCATGCCCGCACGCAGCCTCCGTGCCCTGACCGTGAAGGTCCCTGCTGGGCCAGGGTCCAGCTGAAGGCCACCCCACCCCCAGCCCTGGTCCTAAGGGGCCCACTGAGGCTCCCCACCCCCAGCCTTGCCTTTTGGGGTTCCGCACAGAAGGCTGTGGTTGTTACACGTGTGCTGGGACGGAATGTCCATCTCAGGCCTGGGAGGGGGTTGGCGGCCTGGCCCCTGGATCCTGCCTGAGGTTCTCCCCGGGCGGAGGGACCCTGGGGACAGGGCAGGTGCCAGGTGGTGGCTCGTGCCACACTGACCCTGCCTGCGGCCCCCTCCCCAGCAGGAGCGGCTGAAGGCCCAGGAGCACCGGGCAGAGATGGAGGAGAAGGCAGGCAAGAGGAGCCTGGAGGCCACGGGCAAGGCCGGCCTGGCTGCCACGGGCCCAGGGCTGCTGCCTCGAAAGCCCCCCGGCTTGTCTGCCGGCCCCACAGGCACCTACGGCAAGGCCGTGAGCCCACCACCATCTCCCCGAGCGTCCCCTGTGGCTGCCCTGAAGGCCAAAGTCATCCAGAAGCTGGAGGACGTGTCCAAGCCGCCCGCCTACGCCTACCCTGCCACTCCCAGCGCCCACCCGACCAGCCCACCGCCTGCCTCCCCACCGCCCACCCCTGGCATCACCCGCAAGGAAGAGGCCCCCGAGAACGTTGTGGAGAAGAAGGACCTGGAGCTGGAGAAGGAAGCCCCCAGCCCCTTCCAGACCCTGTTCTCAGGTGGGGGCAGCTACAGCCCCTGGGTCTGCCCACACTCCAGTTAGCTCTGGCACCGTGGACATGGCCCTGTCCATCCGTCCGTTCAGGCTGCATTCGTTCATCTGTCTCTGCCTGGCTCCTGCCGTGTGTCAGGCCCGAGCACATGGTCAGACATGCTCTTCCAGGCCCTCCTTAGTGGAAGTGCCACATTAGAACTCACTCCAGAAGGTGTCGTTCTGAGCATTCAGCCTGGCCAGACCTGAGAAATACTTAGCACATAGTCAGTACTAACTGTCAACCTGGGAGGTAACAGTTTTCCCCACCCCACACCCTGCATGCACACACGTGCTCTTCCTGTGTTCCATGTCAGTGGGGACCTGCAGCAGGTGGCTTTAGGGGCTAGGACTTGTGTTTCTCTTCCCTGGGGGCTGTTAGGAGTGTAAGCCTGCACTTAGGATTTGGGTTCAAATTCAGATTCTGGCACCAGTGCTTCGTGAGCTCGGATGAGCGGCCGCCCCTCTCTGGGGAGATTTGGTGCAATGCTTGGGGCCAGGTGCCTGCCACAGGTGTGCTCCATGCCTTTCTCCCCTGCACATACAGCCCCTGCTCTCAGGGAGGTTACATAGGATTGTTACTGTCATATTGTCAACGGTCCCCAGCCTTACTGGGGGGCACCAAGTTCTTGTGGGTAGAGGCCTGAGGACACACCAGCTGGGCCAGGACCATTATGGTCTTCACAGACCTTGTTATGCATTTGCTTCTAGGCCAGCCTTGTGCCGGGCACAGAGTGGGAGGGGTGAGAGAGACAGCTGCAGTTTTTGCCTTTGAGACCACAAGACCCTGGGGACAAGATGGTGACCTCTGTCTCTCTGTGGCCCCGACGTGCAGAGGGGCCCTGAGATCTCCCAGATCTCATCTGGAAGAGCTCAGCCCTGCTGCTGCTCAGGCAGAGGCTGGCTGTGTCCTGGGTCTCTGTTCTGGGTGTTGGGCAGGGGTTTGGTGGGGATGGGACATCAGCCCTCTGGGACCTCCATGCTGACTTCAGTGTCCTTTGCAGATATCCCACCCAGGTACCCGTTCCAAGCCCTGCCGCCGCACTACGGGAGGCCCTACCCATTCTTGCTGCAGCCCACGGCGGCTGCCGATGCCGACGGCCTGGCCCCTGATGTGCCGCTCCCAGCTGATGGTCCTGAGCGCCTGGCACTTTCGCCGGAAGACAAGCCCATCCGTTTGTCACCCTCCAAGATCCCAGAGCCGCTGCGGGAGGGCCCGGAGGAAGAGCCACTGGCCGAGCGGGAGGTGAAGGCGGAGGTGGAGGACATGGATGAGGGCCCTGCAGAGCTGCCGCCCCTGGAGTCACCTCTGGCCCTGCCCGCTGAGGAAGCCATGGTGGCCTCAAGCCCCGCAGGTGGCTGCGGAGGAGGTCTGCTGGAGGCCCAGGCGCTGAGTGCCGCCGGGCAGGGGTGCACTGAACCTTCCGAGTGCCCAGAATTTGTGGAGGGGGCTGAAGCTCGGTTGGACTCCCCGAGCCTGACAGAATCCTGTGCAGCTGCCTTAGACTTGGGGGAGCGGCTGACGCCCCAGACTCTGGTGGAGGCCAAGGAGGAGCCCGTGGAGGTGCCGGTGGAGGTGCCCGTGGCCGAGGCAGTGCCTGAGGAAGGCCTGGTGCAGGTGGCCCCGAGCGAGCCCCAGGCCAGCCTGGACTTGTCAGACTGTGACATGCCCACCAGGGAGGGACAGTGCCCGAGCTTGGAGCCCCAGGAGGCCACACCAGTGTCCAGCAGTGCCTGCCACCTGGAAGAGGCAAGCTCTGACCCGTTCCTGCCCTGCCTGGAGGACCCGCTGGCCGGCATGAACGCCCTGGCGGCGGCGGCGGAGCTGCCCCAGGCCAGGCCTCTGCCCTCCCTGGACGCTGGGACCCAGGCCTCGGAGAAGCTGGAAGCGGCTCAGGGCCTTGTGCTGGAGAAGAGCTTCCTGCATGGCATCACCCTGCTGAGTGAGATCGCGGAGCTGGAGCTGGAGCGGCGGGGCCAGGATGCGGGAGGTGAGCGCTCCTGGGGTCTAGTTCTGTGGGTTTTTAAAAAAAATTTATAAGATTTTTAAGAAAACCCCCAGAATATGGTTTATTCATATTCATTCTTTAAAAAAATTATGGTAAGGTAAACGTAACAGTGTACCATCGTGACTGTTTTTAAGGGTCTAGTTGAGTAGTGTTAAGTACACGCACGTTGTTGTGCAGGCAGCCTGGGTTTCCTGGTGGTGAAATTTCTCCTCATTCTGTCAGTGGTGTGTTTTATATTAGCAGGATTCTTTGGGTTGCAAGGGACAGAAACTCCAATTTAAACTGGTTTAGAACAAGGTGGGAGGAAATTTATTGCTCTTGGAACTAAAGTCTAGCAGTAATCAGGTAACTTCAGGTATGGCTGGATCTAGGTGTGCAAATGAAGCCATCAGGAGCTTCTCTTTTCCTACACACCCACCCCCTACTTTTCTCTCTGTTGGCCTCATTCGAGGCACGCTCACTGTTCTCATGGCGCAGGGGGTTGGGGGGCCCCAACAGGTCCTCCAAGGCCCATGGGCCTTCTCAGCTCAGTAGCCTCATGAAAGAGCCACCTCTCTCCTGGTGGCTTTGGCACAAATGCCTAGATTCACTGTCTTTGGCTGACTGAGGTTCATGCTTTTTGCAGCAGCAAACCCTGTAGCTAGGGAGATGGACCAGGCTGGTCATGGCTGGCCTTTTGATCAGGGGTGTGTCATCTCTGAGGTGTAATTGGGGGGGGCCCAAAGAGAACATGGTGTCTTCAGCAGAAGGGGCATTGAATTCTGGGCTGGGCACAAAGCGACTGATGTTCAGTGTAGAAAACCAAGGCAGGCAGCCATGGTCCCACCGCCCCACACCTGGCCTGGAACCAGAGGAGGGGCCCAGGGAACAGCTATTGAAAAGGTATTAATATCCTCACCATGTTTTGGTGTATTTCCTCTAGAGTGTTCTCTACACACACACATACACACACACACTCGCACACACACCCACACACACTCGCGCACACACACGCACTCGCACATGCACATATGCGCACATTTACTTCTAGAATTAAAGTCATCTCATAAATAGTGTTCTATAACATAGCCTTTTCACTTAATATGTTCTTTATTAGTCATTTTTCAAAGCTGTGGCTTTTAAAAAACATTTTTGTGGGAACTACCCAGTTTTCTGCCCAGGGGTGGCCTCGCCCTTCGAGGACCTAGATTGTCAGGCATTTTTATTTGCCTTAAAAAAAATTTTGTTTTCTTTTTGCTGTTGCAAACAACATGATGGTTGTCCTTGATGAAAAATCTTTTTCCATACCTCTGATTTCCCTCGGATTATAGTCCCAGAGGTAGAATTGTTGGGTCAAAACAAGGCCATGTTTTCAAGGCTTTTTGATTGTCATGGTCAAATGGCCCCCCAAGGAAGCTTGGGCAAGCTGTGCTCCTATTGGCCCATGTGAGAGACGCCCCCTTCCCCATTGGGCCTCTGTTTTGTTGTTGTCCTACAGTACATCGCTGTTTTTCTCTCATTAAAATAGTTCAATAGAAAAAAAATTTTTCCAGAAGAAAATGAAAATCCCCTAGATCACAGCTCCCACCTGGCAGTGGGTTTTCGGCGGGGACTGGAGAGGGCAGAGGGCAGCTGGGAGGGGCTGTGGTCAAGCCGGCCCCTGCTGGGCCACAGCCCTGGATCACCTGGCATGGGGGCCACCACCCACTTCTCCCTCCCTCTGCGCTGGGGCCTGGCCCGGCAGGGGTTCCAGTGCTTCTGACTCAGTGTCACTGGGGGTCTCCGGGTCACCTCTGCTGGCAAAGCCTGGTGAAGGCTGGTGTGCTGGTGTGCTGAGGCTGTGGAACTACTTACCAGAGGCCGGGTGGTTTCACAGCTCTGCAGGCCAGAAGTTCCGAGATGAGGGTGTCGGCAGGGCTGGTGTCTGCCGAGGATGTTAGGGAATCTGTGCCAGGCCTGTCCTGGGCATGTGGATGGCCGTTGTCTGTGTCCTTTTGCAAGTGTCTTTGTCTCCACATTTCCCTTCCTATGAGGACACTGGTCATAGTGGATTAGGGCCCAGCATACTGAATTGGTGGGGACACAACTGGACCTATAACCGCTGGCTTAGAGGTCACTCAGACATCTTCTGTCAGTTGAGGCCTCAGGAAGACTGATTTGTCAGAGGGTGGAGGTGACAGTGTTGTACCTTGGTTCCGTGCCTTACGCAACCCCTAAGACTCTCATGTCTTGGAGGGTATTGGAAGGGTAGGGTGGCGTAGAGGCGGCACCTTGAGGTGGGCCAGACGGCTTCAGTCTAATACCAGCCCCTGGGAGCTGGTGGCTTTGCTGCCTTGTGGCCTCAGTTTCCCTAAGGATATAGAAGAGCAAAACCAGTGATTCTCAACGAGGGGCCATTTTGCCCCCAGCAGGGATTGGCAATAACATTTTTGGTTGTCAGAGCTTGAGGAGAGCGCTGCTGACATCTAGTGGGCAAGGCAGGAACACCGCCGACGTCCCGAGTACTGCAGAGGACGCCGGCACAGCACAGGCTGACCGCAGTGTGGACGCGGCCAAGGCAGAGGAGCCCTTGACAGCACAATTACAGATGTTGATCTTCTGGAAATTTGTTCACTGATGAGAGAATGTGCTTTTTTTCCTCAAGCACGCATGGAATATTCCATAAAATTTTATTTTAGATCACAAAGAAAAAATGTCAATTAAAAAATTAAAACTTATTTTAATTTGGTAGAGACAAAAGCAAGGTCTCTTTTAGTGTGGTTGGAGCAGACTTTCTGGAGGGCAGCTGGAATCTCTGTCAGAGAGAACAGCACACACCTTGGTCACATTAATCACGCTGGTCAGAATGTTCCTAACACACGTGTCTCAGCCGTGTGCTTGCCAGGCTATTACCAAAGACATCAGAAACAACCTATATGCCACCAATGGGGGGTTATTTAGATTAATTAAAACTTATCAATGCAAGAGAATTCCAGCCTTCTTGTTAGGTTTATATATAAAAATATAAAATTACTGATACTGTAGTGTTTTTGACCTTCAGACATGACGATTTTTATCAGGTTCGGGCTAATAATGAGGTAGATCTGTTTGTTATGTGCTCACATGAAAAGATGTTAAGCGGAAAAGAGCAAAGGGTGATATGATATATGCTGATACCATTTTCATAGTTATAAAGGCTGTCCAGGTATGTTGTATTTTACGAGGCATAAACGTTTCTGGAACCATCTACCAGAAACTGCATGACAGTGGCCTCCCCAGGGAGGGACCCGTGTGTTGGGGAGCAGGAAGGCTCTTATTTCTTCACACCTGTCTGCTTGGTTTGTGGTTTTTATCCTGGGCTCTTTGTTTTTCGGATCACGAGAGCCATGCATATTCACCATAGAAATTCTAAGTACAGACAAACAGAAAGAGCCTGTCCTAGAAAGAAACTGTGGCCTTTGGCGACTCCCCTGGTCTGCACCAGCTAGCTTTGGGAATGGGACCATGCTGCTTGTTCTGTGTTCTCACCTGCTCTTTTCTCGTCCCATAGTCTCCTGTGTCTTGCAAAGGCCTCAGCCCAGTCGGCACTTGGGGGGCGGGGGCTGTGCTTGCTTTGGGCCTCTGTACCCCCTTGCCCCAGGAGCACTGGTGGGGCACACACAGCCCCGCCCGCGGGGCAGGCCCATCACCCGCCTCTTGTCTGCAGGTGTGGAGCGGGGCCTGGCCGTGCGGCCCTCGCTGGAGAGCCTGCTGGTGGCCGGCAGCCACATGCTGAAGGAGGTGCTGGATGGCCCCTTCGTGGACCCGCTCAAGAATCTGCGGCTTCCCCGGGAGCTGAACCCCAACAAGAAGTATAGCTGGATGCAGAAGAAGGAGGAGCGGGTGAGCTGGTCTGGGGTTCTCTTCCTTCCAGTGGCCTTTGTGGGGGAGGCGGAGGCGGAGTCTCTCCCACTGATGCCATGTGCTGGTGTATGGCTGGCTTTGGCATCAGGCCAAGTTGCATCCCGCTTCCTCCGCCCACTGGCTGTGTGGTCCTGGGCAAGTCGTTTGCCTTCTCGGGGCTTCAGTTTGACCATGTGATAACTGTCAGGTGCACCCCACGGCGGCAACGTGATGGGTGGGCAAGAGAGTGGTCTAGGGGCTGGCCTGGCTCTGCCCTTGGCTGCCTGGGGGCCCCAGCAAGCAGCTCCCCTCCACAAGCCCCCAGTTTTCAATGACAACACAAATACCCTCGCTGGGCGGCTGTTACACGTGAGCATGTGCTGCAGACACACATCTAACTCCATGTTGACACAGCCCTGAGAGTTGGTAGTATGCTCCCTAGCGCACAGTTGAGGCTGAGACCATAGCTAGGGAGGTGGCAGTGATGGGACCGTAGCTGGGGCCTTTGTGACCCCAGAGCCCTGGCTGTTGCTGTGCATTCTCACCATCCCCACCTGGGAGAGGGCCCTGGCAGGTGGTGGGAGTCAGTGAGCCACGGCATCCTCATCTCCCTCCTCCTCTCCCGCACCCCCTCCAGATGTATGCGATGAAGTCCTCCTTGGAGGACATGGACGCCCTGGAGCTGGACTTCCGGATGCGGCTGGCAGAGGTGCAGAGGCAGTACAAAGAGAAGCAGCGGGAGCTGGTGAAACTGCAGAGGCGCCGGGACTCCGAGTGAGTTTGCCTTCAGCCCGCCCCGTGGGGCCCCTGCCCCGCCGGGCCGTCAGGCAGTGGCAGGTGTTGGCGCGCAGTAGGTTGGCTGTGGCAGGCCATCAGAGGTGTGCGTGGACCCGCGTGATGTGTGTGCATCGTGTACCTTTCTCCGCGCCCCGTCTACCCCCAGGTTCACAGCCTAGCGTGTGATTCTTTTTAAGGGACAGGCGCGAGGAACCCCATAGAAGCTTGGCACGCAGAGGCCCTGGCAGGCCGCGGAAACGGACCCACGCCCCGAGCGCCCTGTCGCCCCCCCGCAAGAGAGGGAAGAGCCGCAACAGTAGCGGAAAGTAAGGCTGGCCCCTCGGTGGGTCGGGGACTGGCACAGAGCTCGGAGGGGAGGATCACGGGCCCCACGCGGTGCCTGCGTCTGGGTGCTGTGGGACCTCGAGTCCCGCAGGCTCTGACCCACCAGGAACGGTAGCCCTCGGGAGCACGGTGCGCTGCGTGCTGCCGGGGCCAGGAGGGTGACAAGGCCAGCAAGCACTGAGTCGGGAGGATGGCCCCAGCAAGAGTGTCCCGTGTCCTAACCCAAGCGCTTCGCCCATCTTCTGCCACGCCTGCTTCCTCCACGGCTAGGGACTAATTCCTGCTCTTCACCACCTCCTCCCTGTAGAGGGACCCGCCAAGCTGCCAGCCCTGCTGGGACGGGCTCTGACTCGGGCTATTGCTTGGTTCCCTCTGCGCCGGACATGTCCCCGTCCTCCTGCCTTGACCTGCTGGCTCATCCTGCCTGACACCACCAGGGCTGCTCCCTGCAACTGGGCTGGCTCCGTCGTGCACTCTGGGGACAAAGCTCCTTGGGTGGCAGCGGCAGCAGCAGCTTCGTGTGGCACCTCTGGAGGTTTTCTTGAACGCTGGCTGGAATGAGAGCTTTTCCTCCAGGGCTGCGCGTGCACAGGAGAGATGCTTCCGTCTTCCCTGGGTGTCTGTAGCACAAGCTGAAAGAGGCCCATCGAGGAAGGGTTGGCCTGTTCCTCAGCCTGGGACATGAGGGCGGGGAAAGCGCTAGGTGGCCCAAAGATTTGGCCTGAGGAAGCAAAAGGAGCCTCGGGGGCCTGCCAGGGGCACAGGAGAGGCAGTGGGATGGCCACATATCTTCTCAGGAGAAACAGCTCCAGGGGCCCCCTGCATCTTGCATTTAACTTCCTTGGATGTTCTTGACTGAAGAAAGGATGGAGAGAGGAAGAAAGCATCACCAGCCACAGGAGGGAGGGAAGAGGCTGCTGGAGAAGACAGCAAGAGGCTGGGCCACCAAGGCCCAGGCCTAGTGGTCAGGGTGCGGGCCCTACGGTGGTTGGACTTCCTGCTTTTGAGTCCCAGCTCCACCCATTATTGTGACCTTAGGCCCCACGTTAGCTTTTCTGAGCCTTTTATCATCTGTAAAATAGCACGTAGAATAAAGCACTATTTGTGGGTAAACATGAAGCACTAATGCAGTGCAAGACACACAGTCAGCCCCAAGTAAAGGTTGGCTGCTTGCTTATGGCGAAGCTTCGGCTTAAAGCAGGCAAGTGGGGCTCTTGAACCAGGCCCGTCCCCGCTGCCTCTGCTCATGAGGATTCGGGAGGCCAGCAATGGCTCCTTTGCATACCTCCTGATCTTAACACCCCTCCCGTCTTGGCAGGTTTCCTAGACGTTTCTCATCCTTGTTCTTGGCATGTTTTGGTAAAGAGGTATCTGGCCGGGTAGAGGTGTGTGTGTGAGATCAGGTGTGAAAGTGCATGGGAGAGGCCAGTGCAGATGCTGACTTGGAGAGGAGTCTTTTTGTCTTCTTTCACATTAAATTCTAGTTCTGCCTCATTCACAAATAACCCAGAATTCCAGCACTGTAGTCTCACAAGACCCCTCTTCCCAGACTCGTCACTCTGGCATCACTGTGCTTCAGCATCCAAAGCCCAACCCTTCAGGGCCATGAGGGTGGACCCCCAGCCCTCGAGTGTTGTCTGGCCAGGGTGCTGACCAACGGTGCCTCTGGGTTTCAGGCTGAGCAGCAAGTCCCTGCTGACATCAGATGACTACGAGCTGGGAGCAGGGATAAGGAAGCGACACAAGGGGCCCGAGGAGGAGCACGAGGCTCTCATTGGAATGGGGAAAGCCAGGGGGAGGAACCAGACGTGGGATGAGCACGAAGCCTCGTCCGACTTCCTCAGTCAGGTCAGTTACCTGATCTTCTAGGTGTGCTGCGACCCTGGGGACTGGAGGGTATGTTGGAGTTCACACTCCTTTGCAGGCCCGGGTCCCGCACAGAAACCTTAGAAATGGCTGCCTTAGGGACAGAACAACTCTTCTCCAACCTTCCTTATGGGACTGTTGGGGGTGGAGAGAGATTAAGGCCCAGAGGAGGGTGGGGATTTACCAAAGTAACACAGCACACAGCCTCAGAGGCTGAGCCAGGACTAAAAGCCCCATCCATTTGCATGCCCCATGACCCCGTGCTGAAGCCAAGCAGGGAAGACTGCAAGTTTTTAACCAAATAATGCAATTACTCTGTTGTTTAACAGTGTAATTGTTTAATGAGAAGCTTCACCATTCTGTAGTTCTAAGAAACAAGGGCTTGATGCCATTGTAATTTCCTCTGTGAACTCTCCAGGGGTAATGGAGTGAGAGCCAACTCCTTGATTTTTCTTATTTCTGCAGAGCATTGAAATCTTCCACTTAAGGCCCTTGTCTATAAATACTAATGTATCTTGTCATCCCTCCCCATAAAGCCCTGAGTAAGGGGATGGTTTGGTAGATTTGGCCTTGAGAGGGGAATACTCACACAGGGAGACTAGGTCCAGGAAGGAAAGGATAGCCAGTTTGTACATCAGTATGTTTACTCTCAAACTGGGGTGAGAGATGCTTTTGTTGTTATTTAAATGACACTATCCCAACGTTTTCCCTCCATATGAAATGCTACCTGATTAAAGAAAACAGAGATAAAATGTACAAATGTGTGGCATTAATGGCTTTGAAACTGCATGTTTCATTTCAACAAATGACTATAGTTGACGATAGATGTGCAAGCAGGAATTTAATCTGTGAAATCTCTAATCATTCTTTCTGCTTCAGGCATCCAAGGAACACTCAAGGCATTTTCTTGGCAGCTTTGGCCCATTAGTAGGATGGGCTGGTTTAGTCTGTGCAGCAGTTGTTGTCAGCTGCTGTAGGTGGTTGAGATAAGCAGATCAGCCATGATTCGATATGGGTTTTCAATCTTGACTCCCTCCCTCCTCCCACAATCCAGCTGCTTTCTCCAGGCCATCGGCAGCTCTGCTTACTCAAAGTGCTTCCTAGGAGGCACCTGATTGTGCCATAGAAAGCCAGAGCAGAACTGACCGGTGCCAGTGATAACTGTAACCACAGCAACAGCTATTTAATAAGTGGTTACCTTGTGCTAGGCATTGTGATACGCGTTTTATGTACCTTATTGAACCATACACTCATCTTCAGAACGGTGATGCCCAGACATAAGTATCCCATTTTACAGCGTATAAGCATTGAGGCTGAGAGGAGGTAAGCAACTTGCTAGAAGTCACAGAGTCAGGGTTAAGGACGAGCCCAGGCTCGTCAGAACACGTGCACTGAAACCCTCTATCCTATTTTGCCAGATGTCTTAACCTGTGACCCAACTTCCCTCTCCAGCTAAAGATTAAGAAGAAGAAGATGGCCAGCGACCAGGAGCAGTTGGCAAGCAAGCTAGACAAGGCCCTCTCCCTTACAAAGCAGGACAAGTTGAAATCGCCCTTCAAGTTTTCGGACAGTTCTGGGGGGAAATCGAAAACTAATGGGGGCTGCGGCAGGTACTTGACTCCTTATGACAGCCTGCTGGGCAAGGACAGGAAGGCGCTGGCCAAAGGCCTCGGTCTGTCTCTGAAATCCTCCAGAGAAGGTAAACATAAAAGGGCTGCCAAAGCCAGGAAGATGGAGGTGGGGTTCAAGGCCAGAGGCCAGCCCAAGTCGGCCCATTCTCCGTTCACCTCGGAAGTGAGCAGCTACTCCTACAGTAAGTAGCGGCCGCCGCGCTCCGCCTCTCAACCACGGCTTCTCTCCTTTTCTCCCCTTTTAGCTCTTTTACCCTCCCCTTCCTCCTTTTCTGTGGGGCGTACTAAGGGCATCTTCTGGCTTTGCAAAGCCTCCCGGCAGTGAATCCTCCTGAAACGGAAGTGCCTGTGATTGGCGGGTGCGGTGTTGGCTAGGCACCTGTGATTGGTGGGCGCCTGTGGCGGATGGGAGAGGATGTCCTCCTCGTGCCCGCCCCTCGCCTGCCGGAAGCTGTCTGCATGGAGGTCTTGCGCGCCATAGAGTTTGCGGCTCCTCGGCCTAGAGAGGAGAGGGAGGTGTGACTGCTTTTGAGAGTCCTAGAGCTGACCGATGAGCCTGCCCGCAGGAAGCTCGCTGTCCTCTGCTGGCTTTGCGAAGCGAGTGTTGTTTACGGAGCACGCCCAGTCCTGGGCTCCGAGCCAAGGGCTTCACAGGCCTTATCTCACTGCCTGTGGCAGCCCTATGAACCCGCGTTTCGTTGCTGAGGATGCTGAGGCCAGAGAGATTGTGTGCTTGGATGGGGAAATTCGAATCAGGGTTAAACCTGGTTCTCCCCGCCCTGCCTGTTCTCTAGAACTTTCTGACACGATGGAAGTGTTCCACATCTGCCCTGTCTAGTGTGGTGGCCATTGGCAGCGTGTGGCTATTGAGCCCTTGAAATGGAGCAGCCAGTGGGACTGGGGGACGGAGTTTCATGTCACTGAACTCTGCCGTGTCAGCTGCCCTCGTGATTTTCCTGGTCAAGGCGCCTCTCCGTGGCCTCTGTCTAGCCTATTGCCTGGCGGGCAGTAGGTGCTCGCTCGGTTTTTCTGGACCGAGTGCCTCATGCTCAGGGCAGACTGATACTAATGATGTGGCTGAAGCAGGGAGGCCTGGAGGGGTTTCTTGGTTCCTGGGCGGTATTGGTGCCAGCGGTGTGTGTTCTGGGAGTCCCCTGGCCGGGGTGGAGGGCTTTTGCCTTTGCAGCTCCCTGGTTCTGTGTGTCCAGGGGTTTTGATTGGTTCTGGCTAGTTCATGGGAGGAAGGGCGGAGTTTGGATGTCAAGCGGAGAAAATGGACACGTTTAATGTTACGATAAAGTGTATTTTTTTAAGGAAAGAAAATAGAAAGTGTTTATGGACTTGGAGTTAAAAATATCACCACTTACCTTATGGGGCTTTTGGGAGCCTTAAGTGAGCTCATATGGGCAAAGAGCTGACGATAGCGCCTGGCCCAGGATTAAGGTGCCTTTTTTTGGGTGTGGTTTTTGTTTGCCTCTGACTATTGGGTCACCAGGACTGATGCTCTGATGGTCTTGAGGCAAGCAGCTGTGCCTTGTGTGCTGAGGATGTGTGAGATTGCCATAGCTTCTGTGCCCCTCCGATTGGGATGGGTGTGATCAGAACAGCACTGACCAGGTCTCTGGCTGGCCTGTGGGCACAAGTGGAGACAAACAGTATCAGTGGAAGGAGAGGGCTTTTCTTTGTTCTTTCCGTCTCTGGAATTTTGGAGTAGTGAAGAGGCAAAGAGGATTGCTGCTCTTTTGATCTGCCAAGGGTGAGGAGTCTGTGAGTGTGGCATGGCTGCTTGCTGGAAGAATCCCCACTCCTCTACTTGCAGGTGGGCGTGGATGTAGTGGAGCTAGATGTCAGGGATTAGCTTAGCCCCTGAGGTCTTTGGGGTGCTCTGAGCTGGTGAGTCCACTGCAGCAGGGGTATGTGTGCTCTTGCGTGTGTGAGGGAATGTTGAAATTGCCAGTCTGACTCTGTTATGCCTTTGCCTAAAAACTTCACCATCTTGGGGAGAGAAGTAGGCTAATGTTGCAATAAGAAAGTCAGTGGGCCTGTCTGCTCCTGGAGACTGGCTGTGATATGCACCTAGCTCTGTAGAGAGAGCACTTTTATTTATTTTTGATAATTTGCTTTTCTACAATTCTAGATCATGAGAGTGCAGAGAGGCGGGGCTGTCTTCCAGCAGAGAGACGCTGTGCTGGATGGGGTTGAAGCGAGAGGGACACCCTCTTGCTTTTTTACTTTGGGTTGTAGGGGGTGGTGGCACACCCCGTGGGTTCTTGTGGGAAGCCAAGTTTGTTGTTACCTGCCGGCAAGTCCAGCCTGGGATGTGGCTTTGAGAGGGACGGGGTGACATACACAAGAGGGATAACTGGCTAGTGGGCAGGAATGGGGCTGGAAGCTTGGTGAGATTTGACCTTGTTCTGCCCTGGAGCTTGTTGTACTTGAACTTGTGCTCTTTGTTGGAGTGGGCAGTGCAGATGTTGGTGGAAGCAGCCAGAGGATCCCCCCCAACACATATCCCCTTCCCGCTCCACCCCCCGCCATGTGTGTAGCATCTTTTGGACTTGGAGGCACAGAGGTTGCCAAAGCTGTAAGTAGCTGTGTTGGTTAATGTGCCTCCTGTTTGGAGTGGATTTGAGCAGATCAAGGGATTAAGTCTGTGGATGTGGAGCTCGCTCTTCCCGTCTTGCTCAACAGCCCAATATGAAGAACAGGTTAAAATGGTGTATGTTT